>NC_081425.1:59450336-59810961 GCF_949786415.1 Peromyscus eremicus | reverse complement strand
AAAGCTGTCTCTCTGGGAAAGGCCTTGACTCTTTCATACCATAGTGTTCACATACTAGACAAACACACTTGTCCAGGCCTACATTTGAGTTCACTTTTTAGCTCTGTGACCTTGAGCAAGTGGCCTGACCTCTCTGAGCCCCCATTCATGCTTCATCAGTGACACAAGATTTTACTTCCTCCTGAGTGAATTAGCACTCAGATGATGGGAGCTTGGAGAAGGGGTTCAGCAACATGGGCTCCACCTTGTGTTTTTTCTTCCTGGAAAGCAATCCAATTCCACCAGGAGCCCAGCTTTTCCAAGATTGCCTTCAGAAAGGAAAATATGCTGGTCTGGAGTTTCATTCTCTCCCTTTCATTCCCAGGAGTTGTTAAATATCCACCAGAGACCTCTCCAGATGGCTGAAGAACCTGGATTATTTAGAAACTTGTGAACTACAAAGAACACAATGAGTCAAAGTAACAGTGGATTCAAATAAGTACAGTGTTTTTTGACTGTTGTTTGTTTATTTTTAATATCCTGACCACAGTTTCCCTTCCCTCCTCTCCTCCCAGTCCTCCTCCTTCCCCCTCTCCCCACCCACTCCTCCTCCTTTGTTTCTCCTCCTCTGAAAATGGCTGGCCTCCCATGGATATCAACCAGCCATGGTATATCAAATTGCATGAGACTAGGCACCTCTTCTACTATTAAGACACTAATGCTAAGATACATGCTTGTGAACCCAATATCCTTCCCCCACCCCCACACTTTCTGGTACATGCCCTGTCCATTGATTATTGTCCATACATGATGCAGCAGATTATCCCAGTGGATGGCTGTGTGACTGGAAGCCACGTGAAGTACCACATTCTCTTCTAGATTGTCAGGAGGACTTGATCAAATCCTTTGTGCCCTCAGGACATCAGTCCACCACATGCCAATGGCACAAAGCCTAACTCCAGCATGAGAGAGGACGAGACACCATGACCATGGCAACTCCTACAAAGGAAAGCACATAATTGGGGCTTGCTTATATTTTCAGAGGTTTAGCCCATTGTCATCATGGTGGGGAGCATGGCAGCATGCAGTGAGACATGGTGCTGAAGAAGTAAGTAACTAAGAGTTCTAGATACAAATCTGTGGGCAGCAGGAAGAGAGAGAAAGCCACTGGGCCTGGCTTGGGCCCTTGAAATCTTTTTTTTCTTTTTTTCTTTTTTTTTTTTTTTTTTTTTTTTTTTTTTTTTTTTTGGTGTTTTGAGACAGGGTTTTTCTGTGTAGCTTTGCACCTTTCCTGGAACTCACTTGGTAGCCCAGGCTGGCCTCGAGCTCGTAGAGATCTGCCTGCCTCTGCCTCCTGAGTGCTGGGATTAAAGGTGTGCACCACCACTGCCCAGCCAGGGCCCTTGAAATCTCAAAGCCCACCCACGGTGACACATTTCCTCGAGCAAGGCCACACCTCCCAATCCCTCTCAAGTAGTGGCACCCTGATGACCAAACAATCAAACATATGAGCTTATGAGGGCCATTCTTATTCAAACCACCACACGCAGCATCTCAGCAACTTTCATGTCCAACCCAAAAAGGTGTTGTTTGGCTAGAACAGAGCTGCATAAAGCATGACCACTGGATTTGGTATAAAATTCGCCAATTTACCTATGTTGACTGAGTCATACAAGAGCAGCAAGGGACTTTCGTTGGCCATGTATTAAAGAAAATGTCAGCCAGAATTGCTTAGTCTACACCCTGCTTCCCTGCCCCCACTGTGTTTGGTAGAGCTGGAGGGGCTGCTGTCTACCCTCAGCTCACCATCCCCAGTCAGCCAACAGCTCCATGGTTCCTAAGAAGCTGAAGACACGAGAGATCAGCTGCTCGAAGTGTAGCCACTTGGGATCTGGAATGATGAGACCAAAGGGTCTCCTTCTTCCTCTTCCTCCTCTTCTTCCAAATGTCATTTCCCAAACTCTAGGAACCTCTCTCTTTGTGTCTCTCTCCATTGTTACCACTCACTTCCCCATCTCTGTGCTAGGCACTCTTTCTTTATTGAAATAATACGTTCAACTACATCCTCCCTGGGCCTAGAGCAGTGGTTCTTCAACCTTTGAATCAAAACTCATGGGTATCAATTACTTCTCTTGTCATTGAGACAAAACAACCTAGCAAAAGCAACTTGTAGAAGGAAGGAAGGAAGGAAGGAAGGAAGGAAGGAAGGAAGGAAGGAAGGAAGGAAGGGAGGGAGGGAGGGAGGAGTTATTCTAATTCATGGTTTGAAGAGGTTGCTGTCAATCATAGTGGGAATGCTTTGCAAAGAGAGCACATGCAGCAGCTGGTCACATTGCATTCACAGTCAGGAAGCACAAGGAGATGAGTGTCAGTACTCAGCTCCTGCCAGGATCCTGGCTCAGTAGATGTGCTGCTCACATTCACAGTGAGTCTTTCTCCCTCAGTTAAACTTCTCTGGAAACATCCTCACAGACAGCCCAGAGGGGTCTCCTAGGTGATTCCAAATTCCGTGAAGTTGCCATGTTGATAAACATCACACCAGTGAAAGCTGCTTTAAAAGGCAGGCTGGCTGTATAACTGCTGTACTTAAGTTTGAAGTACAGCCTGATCATCAGCATCGTTAACAATCCTGCTACAAGTGATGCAGAGATAAGGACTGACGTGCACCAGCCAAACACGCCAACAGCATGGTGCATGCAATTAGCGAAGAGCGAAAATGGGAATCTAATTTTTCCTTGCACATCTGGTCTTTCTTGACTTCTTTTCCTGACCCACCACTTGGATTATGATGGCCCCAGACTCTGTAGAGTCTCCCTGTTGGTTTTCATCTGGTATTATGCAATAATAATAATAATAATAATAATAATAATAATAATAATATGTTCATTGAAGACTGAGATGTTTGTCTCTTGCCCTTGGTTCACATCAAGGCTTCAGACACATATTTCCCCCTGAGCTACCTCAACCTTAACATGTCTAAAGTGTAATTCAGAGAATGCAATTCATAAGACAGAGACCATGGATCAAAGAACATGTCTCTCACCTAGGTGAGCTATTGAAGGACTGGTTTCTTACCTGAACCTTACCTGTCTCTTACATGGGCCAGCTATTGGAGGAGGACCTTTCTCATAATTGCTCTAGGTGCTGAAGAGCTCTGTCTCCCAGGTAGTTTAAGAGAAAGAATAAACTAGAATTCAAGGAGTCACTGGGCAGCTGGTAAGCTCCAACTTTTCCCCAGCCTGTGTGCAATGGAAGCAGAAGCCCGGCAATGGAAGCCAGGCAGAGCACAGAGAAGCCTGCAGATTCCTCTCAGGGGCTTGGGAGTGAGAAGACCCAGACAGGAGAGCCTCCAGTGTTATTCCCTTCACTGTCTCCATGGCCAGCCCCAGACCATGGTGGTAGCAGCGGTCACAGAAATCAAATACTTTGTCCTTGTAGAATTTGTTTTCACTCCCCTACCAGAGTGTTTCACACTACAAACACTAATTTTGACCAAGTTGTTAGTACGGGTCCTTTCTTGCCCTGCCCTGGCTCCCATCTGTTTGTGGGCAGCCTGACCATCTGTGAGAATTTTTGGACTCTTTGTCATCGGGTAACAAGTTTCCCTCCACTTGTGTTCTTCTGAAAGGCCTTTCTCTTCCTTGAAAGCCAGCTGTTGTTCCCGCCACCTCTCTCCCACGTCATTGTCTTTTCTGTTGATGCTTTTGATGCTGCTTCTCTTCTGGTTTTCAGCAGCTTGACTGCACTTCAGCCACAAGTGCCTCGCTTGCTCCTGGATGTGCAAAGTGTCAGCTTGGGTTGGGCTGAGCTTCATGGGTGTGTGGGTGGCTGTTTGGGGTCAAATTTAGAGGAATTTCAGCCAACGCAGTTGTGTGTTTCCCACCTCATTTCCTCTATCCTCTCCTTCTTATGTGTGTGATAACAATCCTGAGAGAATCCTAAAACTCAGTGACAGTATTCTTAATGTTAGCATTTTCTATCGCTCAGTTTAGCTTAGTTCCAATGGTCTAGTCCTCATGGTCTCTGCTCCATTTCATTTTTGTCACTTCTAACACAATAAATCTCAGGAATATGCTTGCATTTTCAGTGTTAGGAAAAATTTCCTCCTTTTTTTCTTCTTTTTCTTTTTTTTTTTTTTTTTCAGACAGTCTTGATAGGTAGCCTTAGCTGGTCTGGAACTCACTGTGTTGGCCAGGCTGATCTTGAACCCAGAGATATCTACCTGCTTTTGCATCTCTAGTGTTGAGATTAAAGGCGTGTACCATCAATTTTAAGTCTCTTTGACAGACACAAATTCCATCTTTTGCTTCCTAACCTCCATGGAGTTGCTACATTTTACTCCAGTGTCGTGAACCTCAGAGTGATGGGGAAAAGGAAGGGTCAAATCTGTACCAACTGCGGGAACTTAGCTCACATCCTGTTCATTCCCTATGTTCATTCCCAAAGCTTATGATAATTAACATCCAACAATACTACTCTCTGTTACCCACTTGGATAATTCCCATCTGTGTTCTCTCAGGTATATTCTGGATAATTCCATCCCATATATCTTCTCGTAGGGTAGTTCTCTTCTGAAGTTTCTTTCATTGACTTGAACCTGTTAATGGAGTTCATTTCAGTGACCATACCTTTTATTTCTAGAATTCTGTGGAGAATTTATGTGAGGCCCATCATGTGCGTCCACCACACAAGGGTCTTATTCTCATGTATTTTCAGTTCCCCTTTGAACTAATTTGTCATGTCAACAATACTTGTTTTATCTGGCACTTATATGACCTTTGTATCCTGGAGGGTCAACACAGCTTGACCTCTGTTCTTGGTGGCTTGTGACGTTGTGTGCTTGAGTGTCTTACTCAACTTTGGAATCTGAATTTATACACAGATACATTTTGTCTGAGGTGGTGATCTATTGTCCTTGATGAAGGGTATAACCCTTCAGATAGGTTTTATGTTAAATCGCCAGGGAGTCTTATGCCATCACTGCCTGGCTAGGCTTGTAAAATGTCTAAGCTCTAAGGTTCCTGTTCTATTTCGCTTTGTCAACTTGACACAGCCTAGAATCATCTGGGAAGAAGGTGAATGTATGAATTGTCTTGATCAGATTGGTCTGTTGCTGTACCTATGAGGGATTGTCATGATTGTCTTATTAGGAGGGCCTATCCCACTATGAGTAGTACCATTCCCTAGGCAAATGGTTCTCAGCTCTATAAGAAAGCTAGCTAAATACAAGCCTCTGAGTGAACCAACAAGCAACATTTTTCTATGGTTTCTGCTTCATGTTCCTGAGCTAACTTTGGTCAGTGATGAACTATGACTTGAAAATACAAGTCAAATGAACACTGTCCTCCCCTAAGTTGCTTTTGGTCAGTGTTTTATCACAGCAACAGAAAGGAAAGTAGAACAGTTCCTATACATTAGTGTTTTCTCCACCAACATCTGGGCTAAAATAGTCATTTCTTTGACATATGCTTATGTCAATGGATAGGAGATATATGTATATATCCTCTTAGTGAGGCTTAACTATTTAAGAGTCCTGGATTTATACATAGTTTTTGAGCCTCTATAGGTTCAAGATCTTACTTTTATTTATGAATAGTCATTAAAACCTAAACCTTCAATTACTGAAACAGGAAAGGCCTTTCCCCTCAAATGCAGGACAGTCATAGTACCAGCTCATGGGCCACTATGCAGGACTTGATCTTATTCCTTAGAGTGCTTAACTTCACATTTTATCTTCTTATCTTATCTACAATTACTGTGCATTTTGTTAAAAGTGGGTTTCTGTCCTCTTTTTTTTTTTGCCATATCATAAAAACAGATCCCCTATTAGTAAGATTTGTAAGGAGCCTGATCAAGTGAGCATTTTATGTAGAGACTATGAACTGGTGGCTTCTAATCTTGTTTTTCATGCATGTACTTCACATAAAAATCTAACTTTCTATCTTCTCTAGAACTGTGGCTCTTAAGCAATGCTCAGTGGTACCCTTATTCTGCAGTGATTCCCAGGAATGCAATGATGGCTTCACTCTGTGAATGAGATAATTCTCCAGGATGCCCTTGGTCACTGTGGCACCCTACAGATACCCAGGCCTGCTTTACCTTGCTGGCTACTGAAAGAATGAATGTTTGCATCCACAGGACTAACAAGACTTGGTCAGACTTTCATGTTCAACTGCCAATTAAACCAGCTCTTCTTTAAGGGCCTTTTTCCTCTTCCTCCTCATCTTCTTTTTATCATGGTAGCTTCCTCTTACTGTTTGAATTATTTGTAAGTTTGATGGAAGCTGTCTTAAAGGTTCAGTGAGATGCTGGACATTTGGGATGAAGAGAGAGATGTGTCTATGCCACCTTCGGCTTTCTGCAGACCTTCTTTTAGCCGTCGAATCTTCTTCCTCTGTATATTAAAGCAAGTCTCACCAGCTACGTGGTGCTCATCCATCATCTCAACATTTCATGGGCTGAGGCAGGATGATCACAAAATTGAGGCTCATCTGGACCACCTAGTGAGATCCTGTCTTAGCAAATCAAAACAACAAAAAATTACACGCATACATGCACGCATATACCAACAGCAGGTAATTGTTCTCTTTAGAGGCAACATGATGGAACACTGGGGACATGGCAGGCAGCAGAAGGCCATGTTCCATCTGTAGACCTGCCTTTTACCAGCTGCATCCATCATCCCCGGAAAGATCGTGTCTGCTTCTCCATCTCAGTGTCCAGCTGCCATCCACTGCTGCCGCCACTGCAGTCAGGTAGGAAGGAAGGGGGGGCTCTCTTCTGTTGATCCAGTGAGCTTCTTTCAAAAACAACAGCATTTTTAAAATTAAGAAATTCAAGAAAAGCTGTCTAGATCACCCTCCTCACTGAGCGTAACAAAACAAAACCAAGAAATAAGGAAAGTGCATCATTACCTCTGCCCATAGTCCCATCTCTTAAGTTTTAAGGGGAAAAAAAAGTCCCAATTTTACCAATTTTGGAAACTTAAACAAAATCTGTGTGGGCAAAATAAAACATGTCGGTGGACCCAATTTAAGACACTAATTTAGAGAAAGAAATCTATGATAAAGGGAAGAGCTGCTTTTGATTTATGTGTTTAATAAGTTAGATATATTAAATTCTGAACTGCTGCACTTACATTTACATCCTTTGCATTCCCTAATGATTTCCTGTGTAAATCTCCAGCTCTTGTTAGTCCCAATGGGCAATCAAACCATTTACTCATTGTTATTTTCTCATGAAGCCCGAGCATGGTGTGAAATAAAGAACAGATGTTTATTCTAGCTAACGTTTTCATGGGGTTGTAGATCTGGAAAGGTCCCCATGACCTTTCAGAGATGGTAAATGATGTGGTATATGCCCACCCAGGGCCCTACATCCATCTGACAGATACTGCCTGGCACAGTATCTAGAATTCTGCTCCTCAGAGCCTGTATTCTATTGAATCAAGACTTGGAATCTGCCCTAAGCTCTGGTGTGTGTGTGTGTGTGTGTGTGTGTGTGTGTGTGTGTGTGTGTGTTACATGTTTATGTGGGCAGGTACATGTGGGTGTGCAAGTGCAGGTGGAGGCCAGACGTTGATATTAAGTATCGTCCTCAGTCATACTCCATCTTAATTTTGAGAAGTGTCTCTCACTGAGTGCAGAATTGATTTGCCTAGATGGCTGCTGGTCACCACTCCCCCATATCCCAGTGCTAGGGTCATAGATAGGAACATACATGCTCAGCTTTTTTATGTGAGTGCTGAGTAGCCCCATGCTTATATACCAGGCCCTTTACCAGCTGAGGTGTCTCTCAGCCCCCAAGTGCTATCTATAACCCATGTGTTTCATGGGCTGTCTATAAGTATTAAATAACTCCTATGGTTGGATCAGTCAAGTCTTAGTTATGATCTGGACTCAGTCTATGTAGCTTAAGTGAGAAACCATAATAATATATATATATGTGTGTATATATATATATATATAAATGTTAGTAATAATAATTGTTACCATTCCCTAGGAACACAGCCAGGAAGGATGCAGTCAGGACTAACAATGAACAGGTAGGCAGGAAACAATGCCCAGCCACACTGGCACACATTTGCAGAAGAGGCACCATTTCTGCTGCCATCACATGTCCCTTAGCAACTGTCACACTTATGAGTAGACACAGACATTCCGCTATAGTTACTCTAGAGAACTCTGTGGCACTATGCTTATGAAGACAAGTACATTCCCTCTGTGTTCTGGCTTCCTCTTTCAGGTCTTCCTTGTTGATCTCACCTAGTACATCCCATCTCCTGAGGAATCCTGACAAGTGTGAGTTTTTAGAAATATGTGCACTAGTGTCTGATGCCTAACCAGATTAGTTTGATATAAGTAGGGTCTTTACTGGAAGGCTTTTCAGAGCTTCTTAAATGTTGATAAGATGCTGATTCTGCAATGAAATTTTTGGGCAATTATTTTCTGACCACAACATACCTCCAGCCTTGCCTCTTAGAGCTAGTGTGCTCTTTCCAGCACAGCTGAGAAAAAAAGCCACATTAGACTGTTAATCTGTTAACTGTCAGCTACTAGTAGCAAATTTCTTCCTGCAAAGCACAAGGTTGTGATAAACCCTGAAGACAGCTGGCAGAGGTATGTGGTCTGGATCCTCAAGATTGCAGACGTCTGTGCATAGCCCTGGTGGAGACTCTGAGCAAATCTGGGCTGTGTGGATGGCATGACCTCATGTGTTCCTCTGTCTGTACCACTCGTAGGCAGCACTTTCTGCACACCACCTAGCACTGCTTCAAGCAGATTAACACAGTGGGCTCACAAAATATACTTCGTCCAGGCCTTTTTTATTCAAACTCAGACTTTATCAGCGTTCCCAAATGTGAAGGGTCACTTTTTTCTACTGGTGACTCACTTGTTGAGAGCAAACATCTATTTGCAGATTACTGAAAAAGAGCATTTACAAGTCATTTGCAGCACATTATTGTGTGGGAATCCAATTATAGCCAAGGATCCCCTCATAAAACAAGCTTGAATGTTTACTCTGTACAAATATGTGCACAGTTTGCCTCTATGAGTTGTAGTCATAGACACACATGGGATGTGGGGGCTGGAAAAGGAACACTACCCCAAAGCTGTATGGCTGCTGGGATGAAATAAAATCAGCCCAGATAAGTAGAGTCAGCATTGGTCCTTACCCAGAAGGATTGCCTCAGAGATCAAACCCAAGGCAGAGCAAGAGGAGGAGGCATTTGGCAATGTCATGAATATGGAGCCTGTAGCCATGGAGAAAGAACTCTTTGAGGGTGGAGGTTGGTGAGGATGCTACCTTGCCACCTTCTTTATGTTCTGTGGTACCTTCTCTGGATGGAAGATCTCAACCGAGGTTGGGAATTGTTGGCTGAATGGCCTACTCTGCCTATCCAAATATTCTCAAGCACCTCCCCATCTTGGTTTCTCCGGGCATAGTGAGATGGAGACCCTAGGGCTCCTTTTCTTTCTTTTCCTTTTCCATTCCCCTTGCCTCTTGCTTTTACTGCCTGTTCTAGTTTGCTTTTCATAGCTATGGTAAGACACTCCAAACAAGGCAATTTAGGGGAGAAAAGGGTTTATTTGGCTTTTACTTCCAAGTCACAATCCATCCTTAAGGGGAGCTGGAGGAGGACCTGAAGGTAGGAACCAGAGAGAAATTCTGCTTGCTGGTCCACTCTCTGACTTACTCAAGCTCATGATCAACTAGCTTCCTTATGCAGTACAGAACCATATGCCCAGGGAACAGTGTTGCCCTCAGTGGGGTGAGTCCTCCTAAATCAATTAACAACTAAGACACTCATAGAACATGCCCACAGAGCAGCCTGATGAAGATAACCACTCAACTGAGAGTCTTTCTGGATGATTCTAGGCTGTGTCAAGTTGATGGTTAATGCTAACTAGAACATCCCTGGAGATTCCCTCCAAAATAATCATCTAGGCACAAATCATGACACTGAGAAAATTCTAACCTGCCTATAGATGTAACCAACCATCTTATTAAATAAGAAACACAGAACCAATGCAAAGAAGAAAGCCAAGAGGTCAGAGCTAAGAGCTAAAACCTTACCCTTCCTCCTGCGGTAGTCCTACCTCTCCGAAAGAGAGCTACTTCCTGTGTTAAAGTCTTTATATAGACTTTCTGTTCTGCCTTCTCATTGGTTGTAAACCCAACCACATGACCTCCTCGTCACTGCCTGTCTGTACAGACCTCCAGGTCTTCTATGGTTGATATTGAGATTAAAGGCATGTGTATCCAATGCTGGCTGTATCCCTGAACACACAGAGACTTACCTAGCACTGCCTACCAAGTGCTAGGATTAAAGGTGTGCGCCACCACCACCTGGCTTTCCTATGGCTTGCTAATAGCTCTGACCCCCGGGCAACTTTATTTATTAACATACAAATAACATTTTAGTACAAATAAAATATCACCATACCTGCCTTTCCAGGATCACGTACCTTCCTTTTACTATATGAATCAATGGCAAAGCCCATCCTGGAGGCCTGCACATAGAAGCTTGAATAGCTATTGGATTTGAAAGCCTAGGCCTCAGTTCCATTTCCTAACAGCGACTTCAGACAAAGCAACAGAACCTATTCTTGGACCTAAACGGAAGTATTGCTGATCCCCAAACCACCCCATTCCAGATCCAATCGGCAGGCATGCCCTTTCACATAGGAAGGGTGGAGGTCACTGTGTCAGGCATAGACAGGTGGGACTTCACTACACTATATGGTAGAAGCCCAGCATGTCTTCACAGGTATAGCTGTTCAGAGGAGGAAGAATGCACAGTTGCCTTTTGAACAAAACAAAGAGGGAAGTAAAGCTGATAGATTGGTGGCCAACATTGCCTGCCGCAAAGAAGTAGGAAGAGGGTAAAAAAGAAGAAAAAGAGGGTGTCACTAAATTCAAGACAAGATGCTTGAAACAGATACTTTGTAGGTGTCCCACATCAGCTCCATCACTAATCTCCATAGACCCTCCAAGGATGGTTATTCCCATGCCAAGGGAGTCCATGGAGAGATGGCCCATCCAGGATTCAGCTGTGATTGCTCTTGCTAAAGTAAAGATCCCAGATGTGCTGTTTTCAGTCTTATTTAGCTTTGGTCTCTGTGTGTGCACGTTCATGTATATAAATGAAGGCATGAGCATGCCATGAAACATTTATAGAGATCAAAGGACAGTCTCCGATGTCAGTCCTCATATTCCACCTTTGTTGAAACTGAGTCTTTGGTTGTTCATTGTTTGCTAGCTGGCTGGCTCGTTTCTCTCTACATGTGCCAGTCCAGCTGGCCCAAGAGCATCAGGAATTTTCCTGGCTCCGTCTCCCATCTTACTGTAGGAAATCGGGCATTACATTAGTGTTTGGTTTTATGTGAGCTCTGGAGATCTGAACTCAGGTCCTCATGCTCGTGTGGCAAGTACTTTACTCACGGAGCCAGCCCTAGCATTCCTTGTTTTGAAGAGCATACCAACCCTAGCTATAAAGTGTTCTTGCAAAACTTCAGTCCAGACACCCATTGTGGGTGGATTTCTGTGCCACCTGGATTCCAAGAATGTCCAAATGTGTTCTGAGCTGGGAGATGCTGGTCAAATACTCATGGGAGGTGCCCTGAGAGCCTCAGTGTTTGCTTTGTCATTTGCTTTAGCTTGTGCTAGAAGACGCATTTCCACTGTTATCGTGAATTCCTTTCAGGACATATTAAAGAAGGATTTTCTAGCTGCTTGCCTCAGAATATCAGTCTCTGGAGACCAGAGGCTTTTTTACAGCTTCTTAGAGACCCATAAAGATGAATGGAAAAATGTAGCTGGCACCTAAGTGAAACTTAAGGCTACAGGAGTTGCATCTGCTATCCGCTGTGACTTCAACAGTTGTTGCTTCTCCTGGAGTGCTTGGTGACTGCTTTGCCTTTAGCTTGAGGCTGCCTTCAAGGAGAAGGAGTGAGGGGAATCTACAGGAAATTAAGTAGTCCCATATTCTTTTTTTTTTTTGCTATATAATTTTTTTATTCATTTTACATACCAACCACATGCTCCCCTCTCATCCCTCCTCCCACTCCCCCATCACCTTCCCCCCCAACCCACCTCACATCCCCTCCTCCAACAGGGTAAGTTCTCCCATGGAGGGACAGCTAAGCCTGGTACATTCGGTTGAGGCAGGTTCAAGACCCTCCCTGCTGCATAAAGGCTGAGCAAGGCACCCGACCATAGGTAATGGGATCGAGAAAGCCAGCTCATGCACCAGGGATAGATCCTGATCATACTGCCAGGGGCCCTTCAAACAGACCCAGCTACACAACTGTCTCCCATATGCAGAGGGTCTAGTCCAACCCCATGCAGGTTCCACAGCTGTCAGTCTAAAGTTTGTGAGTTCCTTTGAGCTTGATTTAGCTGTCTTTGTAGATTTCCCCATCATGATCTTGACCCCCCTCCACCTTGCTCATATAATCCCTCCTCCCTCTCTCCAACTGGACTCCCAGAGCTCGGCCTGGTGCTTGGTTGTGGATCTCTGCATCTGCTTCCAACGGTTACTGGATGAAATCTCTATGATGACAGTTAGAGTATTCACCAATCTTATTACCGGGGTAAGCCAGTTCAGGCAACCTCTCCACTACTGCTAGTAGTCTAAGCTGGGATCATCCTCATGGTTCCTGGGAATTTCCCTAGCTCCAAGTTTCTCCCTTATACCATACTGTCTCAAGACATCTCTTTCATTGCTTTCCCACTCTGTCCCTCCCCCAGCTCAACCATCCCGTTCCCTCATGTCCTTATCCCCCATCCCCTCCCCTCTATTGCCCCCCCCATCCTCAGTTTACTCATCAGGATCTCCTCTGTTTCCCCTTCCCAAGGTGGTCCATGTATCTCTCTTAGGGTCCTCCTTGTTTCTAGCTTCTCTGGAGCTGTGGGTTGTAGTCTGATTATCTTTTGCTTTACATCTAGTATCCACTTATGAGTGAGTACACACTATGTCTGTCTTTCTGAGTCTGGGTTACCTCACTCAGGATGATATTTTCTAGTTCCATCTATTTGCCTGTAAATTTCTTGATGTCACTGTTTTTTACATCTGAGTAATACTCCATTGTGTATTTGTACCACATTTTCTTTATCCATTCTTTGGTTGAGGGGCATCTAGGTTGCTTCCAGGTTCTGGCTATTATGAATAATGCTGCTATGAACATAGTTGATCTAGTGTCCTTGTGGTGTGATCGAGCATCCCTTGGGTATATACCCAAGAATGGTATCATTGGGTCTTGAGGTAGATTGAGTCTCAATTTTCTGAGAAACCTCCATATTGATTTCCAAAATGGCTGTACAAGTTTGTACTCCCACCAACAGTGGAAGAGAGTTCCCCTTGCTCCACATCCTCTCCAACATAAGCTGTCATCAATGTTTTTTATCTTAGCCATTCTGACAGGTGTAAGATGGTATTTCAGAATTGTTTTGATTTGCATTTCCCTGATGGTAGTCCCATACTCTTAACAGACATATCCTTACAGGAGTATGCCTCTTCAAGAGAAGAGCAGTGTTCAAGTGCATTTTACTGCATTTTACTCAACAGAGGCCCAGCCTGGCAGTCATTATAGAAAGCATCAATGGCATTGCTTTGAAATTAGGGCCTTGTCCTTTACCCACTTTTTTTTTTTTTTTACCAGCAATAATCTTAGAAAAGCAACATGAACTCTCTGGACATTTTGGACAAATTTCTCTAATCTGCTGTAGGGTGACCCACCTCCTTGCATGCATCTGCACTGCCAGTGAAGTTATGTTCTATGTTTGAACCTGTCCTGAGGCTCCAGGTCAGCCACTGCTCATTAGATCTGTCACACACCAGCCTGAAGCCCGAATACAGACAGAGAGTTAGCACCAAAATGGAGGAGAGTCTGGGGACCACAGGCTGCTCTTTGAGCCAGTTTCAGGCAGAGAAGGAATGACCCCTGAGTGGCATATGTCAGGCACTCTGGAAGCACCATACTCATGTGTCACTAAGACACAAGCTGGTTCTCTGCAGCCATTTTGCAAGGGGTGATATACAGTGTGGCTTGGCCTAAGATTCTTCTTCCTGATGCCTCTGAAAAACCATCACTACCCACCCAGCCATGACAGTGCATCCCTGGGAAGAGATCCAGACTCACCTGGGGTGAGGCAGGTAACAACACTAGGAAGCAAGAGTTAGACCAGACATGGACATTTCAATTTTTCACCAACTTAGAGGAATTTCAGCTTAAACTAAAAGAGGTCAGAACTAAAAATAATAGTGTCTAGGAATAGAAAGAGGGCTCCGGGGCTAAAGCGCTGGCTGTGTAAACATGAGGATTGGAGTTCAGATTCCCAGAACCCACATAAAAGTTTGGTAGTCATGGTGGCCTGTCTGTAGCCCCAGCCCTCAGGGAACAGAGATGTTCCCTGTACTAGCCACATCAGTGACCTCCAGGTTCAGTGAGAAACCCCACCTCAGTAAATAATCGAAGATGCCTGATGTCAACCTGGCCTACACACACACACACACACACACACACACACACACACACACACACACATACACATATGCTAAAAATAAATTAAATTTAAAAAATAGCTTTGCCTATTATATTGTTCTCATTTCCAATGTCACATTTTTGCAGGAGGTCATAGCAAGGGTAAAAATTCTGCCCTAGGTTTTTGCTATATTAGAAATAAATACAGTCATTGCTCCTATAGTCAGCATTACCCGCTGGAAACTGAAATCTGGAAATCGAGCTACTAGACATTCCTTCCAGCCCCAGCTCCAGCCTTAGAAGGTGTCAGTGGCCAGCTGCCTTGTGATTTGAGGGGCTACAGTATAAAACAATAAACTAAGCACCCCACCCATCCCTGTTCTTGTGGGGCAGGCCTGGGGTCAGCACTTCTGCAGTCTCACTTCCTTCCTCCCTGGCCTGCAGCAGAATTTCCTGACTAGGAGTTGAAGTTGCCACCCATGGAATGGAGACAAACACCTCAGAGTGTGGTAGCAAGAAGCCGCGTCTCCAAGAGCAGAGCACTGATCAACACCTCTTGCTTGGAGGCAGCCACAGGTCGATCAGGCCATACTACTTTCTACACTACATCTACACTTTCATGATCTAAAACAGAGACAGTGGAAGCATGAGAACATCTCAGCAACTGAAACAAACAGAGAAGGGATCCAGCCGTGAGAATTATAACTGCTTGGATAGATCCTATCAGGAAGATCCAGCGCTCCTCGTGAGTAGGGTGGTGAGACTGAGAGCAGGCATTCTGAAGCACGGAGTGGATTTGGCTGATGAAAGCCTCCATAGAGCACCATTTTACCTGTCCAGCTTTACAAATAAAGTTGGCATGGGCTCAAGGATCTGGAAGAAACAGCTGTTGGATTTAGCATCAGTCCTAAGCTCCTCATCAAAGAGCTTGATTGTTAGAGCACCTGACTTGTCCAACTACCTGTGGCAAATACACTTGGTCCTCCGTACAGACAGACAACCATAATACACCAAAGAAAGGATACAATAAATTATATGAAGGTATTTTTCTGGGATCCCAGACATATGAATGAGGGCTTATTTTAAAACTGACATTAGGCAACATTAATATGGTTTGCCATTCAGACTAATTTAAAAGCTGCTACATCTCAGTAGTTTAGTAAATAATTGTTAAATATGCTGGATTCAAATAAAGGAGAAACCTAGAAAAATCAAGAACAGAGACAAGTGTTTAATAAATAATGTTGAATGGGTAAAGAGATTTATCTAGAACCAGATTCCTTGAGCTCAAATAGGATATGGGGGGTCCCCATAACTTTGGACAGCCCCATTAGTTTTCTCTGCCCAATTGGCTCATTTGTAAAATGTAGATGATAATTTACCAGGTAAAACTGAGGAAAATGTAAAATCCATTATTTTTAATTCATTAGGCAATGAAAGAGCTAGTCAGATGTTCTCACCCAGTCTTAGTTAGGGTTCCTGTTGCTGTAATAAAACATGGTCAAAAGCAACCTGTGGAGAAAAGGGGTTTATTTCCTCTTACACTTCCAGGTAACAGTCAATTATCAAAGGAAGTCAGAGCAGAAATTCAAGGCACAGGCCATGAAGGGATGTTGCTTTTTGGCTTGCTCCTCGTGGCTTGCTCAACCCCTTTTCTTATACATCCCTGGACCGTCTGTCCAGGGATAGTACTATCCACAGTGAGCTGGGTCCTGCCATGTCAAACAGCAATCAAGAAAATGCCCCTGCAGACCTGCTTATAGGACAATCCAGGGGAGGCATTTTCTCAGTTGAGAGTTGCTCTTCCCAGATGACTATAGCTTATAAGTTCATGAAACTAACCAACACTGAATCCTCAAAGAAGAGCTTCGAAGTTAGGAAACATGTAGACATTTAAAAAAGAAATTATAGGAAAAGATTGTTCTGTGAGATATAATTTTTTATAGTGTCCAACCAACTACAAACTTCTGGGCTTATCTATTTTAATGAGGAGAAAATAGCTGTAAATTTTCTGGGCTAAAGTACTCACACTAAGTCATGACTCCTCTAAGTCTGGGAACATTAGTCAACATTAAGCAATGAGGTGAGCCAAAGAAATGTCTCAAAAAAGTCCTTGGGTGACCTCTGCTCCCTAATGTCACTGCAAGGACAGGGGAGCACTTTGTGCTTTCTTTCCAAGTTTTAGATGCTTTTCTGCAGCATCTTAGCTATTGTTAAGAGTAAATGGAGTAATATGTATGAAGCGCTTAAAAGACTGCCTGCTCTTGGCTCAGGAAATGGCATTAAAGTTCTGACTTTTTCCAGGATAGTCAGGCCACTTAATAACCCCACATGAGAGATTCAGTGCAGATAGCAGAAAACTGTTGTCTGTAACCCTAGCACTTGGAAGGGTAACACTGGAGGGTTGCCACTTTGGTCCACATGGCAGATTCTAGCCAGAAATAGATTATATCCTAGATGCCTCTCCATCTACTCTCAATATGCCATCTTGCCTTTCCTCCTCAGTGCTTTCTGTTGTTCCCCCTTGTGGTGGTTTGAATAAAAATAGCCCATAGGTCCATAGGGAGTGGCACTATTAGGAGGTGTGGCCATTTTGGAGTAGGTGTGGCCTTGTTGGAGGAAATGTGGCTCACAATCTTCCTTCCTGCTACCTGCCAGTCTGGATGTGAAACTCCCAGCTCCTTTGCCAGCAATATGTCTGCCTGCACGCTGCCATGCTCCCTGCCATGATGACAATGAACCAAACTTTTGAAACTGTAAGCAAGCTCAAATTAAATGTTTTCCCTCATAAGAGTTGCCATGGTCATGGTGTCTTTTTACAGCAATAGAACACTGACTAAGACAGAGCCTAGACAAGTGTTTAGCAAACCTATGTCTGATCTCAGAGTGTGAGGTAGAAGCTAGCCCACAGTCCTCAACCTTCCCGGAGAATATGGGCAGAAATGTATGTAGTGATTCAAATGTATGTAGTGATTCAAAGATTCTGAGCTAGCCCATGACATGTTCCCCCTCTCTCTCTCTTCCTCTCCTCTCCTCCCTGTGTGTGTGGCAGGGGGAGGGGGCAGGGAGAAGTGGGGGCGAGAGAGAACATAAAAATAAATAAACAAAATCAAGGCTGGGGCAAACCAGGGTGAAGACATGAAAAGCAATTCCATCATTGCATAGAAGGAATCTCAGTGTTGTGTGTACGTTCTAATAGACTCTATCTACTGGCTTCCTGCCTCTTTTATACCAGGGCCTCACACTGCACCCACAGCAAACATGCTCTTCTGTTTCCTACAGTCAAAAGTAAAGTGAAACTCTAGCACTTCCCAAAGCTAAGAGATGCAGTTATGATAGGGAAAGATGAAAGGCTGGGCCTGGGGGTTTCTGATGTGGAAGTGACGATGATCAATACTACTAGCTAAAGACTCTACTGAGGACTCCTGCAGGCGGTGTGACTTGTTCCAACTTGTTTATTGGGGGGCTTGCTGAGAGTAAGGGGGGCCAAAATCTCCAGGTTCTCCTGGGCACATTCCCCCTAGCGGCAGTCACTCTATTACCTGGGTCCTCTTTTCAACCATCAGCCAAGTACAGGGCTCAGGGTAGTACCTGAGCTACTTCATAAGAGAGCAAAGCTACTAGAAAGGCTTCAGTGAAGTGAAGCTTGGCTTACCTTTGTCTGTAAATAAATGGCTTCAATTGAAGGAAAAGAATACATCTGGAGCACTGTCCTGCAGTTGAAAATGCAGAGCCTCATCATGATATGACAGCAGCATCCAACAGCTTGTCTGCTCACATGGATGTTCCCTGGGGGTGTCTGGTGTCCCCCAGCATGACGTGCATTACATCAGTGTGTGTGGACATCCAGGTTCTCAGGTTGGGACTGGACAGATACAGAGACAAGCATCTGATCTAGTACTTAATTCTTAAAAGTGATTAATCATGATGCCTTTGGGCTGGACTGAATAACAGTAAAATATCAATGAAACAAGATAGACCACTAACATGGACTCCTAGAATGTGAGAACCAAAATGACCTCTGAATGATTTTATCCTAATTCCACACTGCAGCTAACTAAACTAAGTAAATTGCCCACTGTGAGTATTTTTAAATGGTGTTAAAGGACTCATAAAGAAATGGAAACATCTCAGCACAGAATAGCAAGTATTTCCACAAGTCTTGGTGTCCCAAAGATGTCTACTTCACATCCCTGTTTATGTATCTGTCACCATTAGTATTGCTTTTGTTTCAAAAATAAAACAAGATCTGAAGGAGGAAGTTGGAGCTGCGTGGGAGAGAAGTTTGTTTTTCTCCTTTCAACCTTCTTAGGTTCTGACTGTACCACTGTGGACACTGAGGTGTCCTCTTACACCCACAGGGATCTCATGTGAATGTCAAAGATGTTCCCAGCTTCCCAGGCCCCCTGATGCTTTTTCTCGTCATATTTGAAGACTGGCCATAGAGTCTGACTATCATCCATGTTCGGGACAGCCCTGAGAAACCCATGGCACCTCTCTCACACACTAGCAGAGAAGAAGCATGCTGAGAAAATTCAAAACAACAGGGAGTGTGGACAGCCAAGATGTGGTGGCAAGGGCTGGGGGAGGAGTTGAAGTCTTGCTGGCTGTAAGAGGAAGAGAACTCTGTCCACTACTCAACATAAACATTTCTACACTACATTAACCAGGTTTAAAGATGAAGCATCCAAGCCAGAGCATCTCCCAATGAAGACCAGCCATGGATGCTATTTCTATTGGTTTCTTGCATTCCTAAAGAAACAGCCATAGAGTGCCATTGAATTCATTTGAAATACAGTATCTCCCCTTCAAGGTAGAAAAAAAAATTGCTTAGAAGGTTGTTCACCAATCTGAGTAAACATACTTGAGCTATGCTCCCAGGAAAGCAGGAAGGTAGGGAAGGGACAGGGCTACCTCGTTCCCACCAAAATGAGGGGACTCTGGACAGTAGAGGATGGAGTTGAGGCCAGATGAAGACACAGAGGAAGAAGCAGGAAACCCTGGTTCTAGGATTTCAGTACTCAAGTTTATAAGCCATGGACCCAACATGTGGCTCACTCGTGCAATTGACATACAAGTGCCACCAGGCTTCAGGGCTGCACAGATGTGTCTCCCTAGCTTGACTGGGCTCTGCTCTGAGCAGTGTGCAGGCCAGGTGGGGTCTGGCACACCCAAGACTACTGCTACTTTCAGCTACACACTTGGCACCTAGAGATGCTCTTTGCCTAGCACAACATGGGTCAAGAGATACATGCTGAATGGATGTTATGTACGCACTCACCTTGTGGTAGGTTTGAACCTTCTAGGAAGTCCTGTAGAAAGTCCTGTTTAGCTGTAAATGCTTGGCCCTAGTTACAGTGGAGACTGCTTTACAAGTGAAGAAGCTGACAGGGCAGTTTGCCCAAAGCCATAGTCAAACTGGACCTAAGCTGGGCTTGGAGCCCAGGGCTCTGAGCAATGCTGCTGGGCTCCTTCCACTACGTCAGGCGACCAGATGGCCCTTGACATCTGCTGACAGTGGTATGCTCTTACAGTAAGCTGGTGGTCAACCTGTTACATATTCTTCATTGCAAAACAGTAGAAGTGGTGGATTTGTTCAAAACAGAAAGACAGCCACTCCACATGCTCCCATACAGCTTCTCGGCATTGGTGTGGGCAGTGTTGAACAGTTCCATTTAACTGAAGCTCAGAATAGTTTATGGACAGTCAGAAGAACAATAAGGCTGATACATAAACTTGGATCTGCCCTCAGTTGACTCTCCCCAACATAAGCATAGAGATTAAAGATCTGCCTCTGGAAGCTGACCGACTAGACTAAATACTAAGCATGCTAGGTTATAAGGCATGATAAAATTACAAATAACCATGATTCTCTATAAACTTATACATAGTAAAACAATATTATCAGAGGATGGTTAGTTTGACATACGATTCCATTGAGTTAAGAATTAAATATTCACCAAGTGAAGGTTGGCTTCCACAGGAGGGGCTGGGGATGCAGTTGGGAAGTACTTGTTTAACGTGTACACATTCAATCACCAGCACAGCAACACACACACACACACACACACACACACACACACACACACACACACACACACACTCTACAAAATGGCCCCATGGTATAAAGTCTGGCTTGTTTGGAGAGTTGACATCATTAACAGAAAGCTGCACGTACGCTACCTCACCGCACTGTAGAAAGTCTGTGAGTATTGTCCTAGGGAATATCCCATCTTGGAAAACCAACTTCTGTTTCAGGTTATATGTTTCTTAGGTTCTCCTAGACTCTAATGACCCCCACGGCAGACACTTGACTGTGAGAGAAGAGGCTCCAGCGACAGGAAGGAGAAAAACTGGCCCGGAACTCAGGCCCATGTTTGCTACAGTGGGCCAGTGTCCATTTGCTATCAGTTGATAATGCAACTTACAAGGAGAAGGGAACCATGAACACGGAGCTCACTTGTGTTCTCTCAGCCTGGCTAGCTGTGTTCCTTAGAAGACTGCAGTCGAGATAATGCAGCAGAGGTGGGTCAAGGTCACACTCGTAAAGACCGTATATGCCATTGTAGGAGCACGACACTGGCCTGGTTTTGTTCAATGTCACACTGCCCTTCAGACTGTTAAAATATGAAAATAGGCTGCCTTGGAGTTTTCACTGCAAAGGTGTTACACATCATTGTGTTCCTATTAAACTTATCAGTAAACAGTAAGTGCTATTTAAGTATTTTACAAGTTGTCTGAAGTGTTAGTTCACATTGAGATTGTTTTTAAAGGTTTCTGCAGAATTGAGATTCAGCACAAAGACTGGAAATGGAAGAAGGGTAGTGTGATGATCGTCACGCATACATGCTCTACTCACTCATTCAGCTATCACTAAATGATGGCTACTCACTCATTTAGCTATCCTTGTAGCTAACATATATGTGTGGGTTGGCAAGATGGTTCAGCACGTACGTGCTTGCTACCAACCCCGAAGACAGGTTTGAGGTGATGAAATATTTGAATGTGGGAACACCAGATAAAGCTGGTTGTTCAGGAACAAACCATAGGATGTGAGTTGGGGAAGCAGTGCTAGAACCTAGATTCAACCAGGGGAAGTAGCTGGCATGAGAAAGAGGGGTTCTAAGGGGCATGGTCTCTAAAAGGAGGCTTCTGCTCTAAGAGTGCCAGCTTGAGCCTGGGCAGGTAGTGCAGCCACTAGGAGAGTCCAACTTCAGGACCACCTCAGCCCAAGGCAGTCTCCAAAGATGTTCAGTCCTTGTGTGGAGCCTGCTAAAGAAGCGAGGAGCCCAGGCGAGATGCTGACCTCTCCACACACATGCTTTCAAAAGAGTCAAAGGGGCTTTTGAACTGGGAATGACAGATGAGAAATGAATAAATGGCAGTTTTTGTCATATTTAAAGATGGGCCTTCTGTGTTTTGTTAAGACTTGAGCTTAATAGCTATGGCTCTCTCTCGGGACTAGAAAGATAGAAAAAGACAAGAGAGTTATTATTATTATTATTATTATTATTATTATTATTATTATTATTTTAACTCAATAAAACAGACACAGGGTCGCTTCCTTTGGGACATGGGATGTCTATTTGATGTTACATGTTTTATCCCACTCTTTTAAGATTATTATTTGGTCATTCACTCCAGTACTGAGCTAGCCTCTGTGCCCCCACATCAGCTGGAACCTGAGGGAAGGACAAAGTATGTGGCCTGAGAAATCACAGCCTCACCACTGCGAACTGGCCCTGCCACAATGGATGGTGCTCCACACCTTCATTAAATGTCTACTGAGCCCTCCCGTGGGTCAGACTTTGTGCTCAGGGAAGCCATGCTAAAGGGAATTCATGGTCCAGCCACTGTACAACAGGGCAAACTTCAAAGTGCCCTTATAATGGGTGACCACATCAAATGGCCTTGTCACATGCCATTTGGAAGATGACAGACATCAGTCTGCCCAGGTGTGGAACCTCTCACTGATATCAATAGAAGCAGAATGGACAGAGCGAATGAAATGACCTAATCCACATGGAGTAACTCTGCTCTCACAGTTCATTTGAAATAACACTAGTGTGACAACACAATGTGTTTATAACTCGGGTTGCACAGCATCACACATGTCATGGAAAATTTCACCATTAAAAGATAAACTTGGAGCGCTGGGGGCAGCTTTCTCCAAGTCATGCTATCCTTTGGTTGGTGGGGCCACAACTCACAGCTCACTGGCCTGGAGCAGGGCCTCATGGCAGCCAAGATCAGGCTCTCTGTACCACACTTCAACTTCCAGCCACGCTAGGATTTGTGGGTACATCAGTTCTGCTGATGACGCCCCCACCCAGCTGCAGCAGCCTTAGCCAGGCAGCCTTGCTTCTCTCGGGCTCCAAGATCCCATCCATGTTGCCCTGCCCTCCTTACCCTCTGAAGAGAGGCACTCACCCTCAAATCCACCCTTCTCCTCCCGCTCTTTCCAGCTGAGCAGGCTGGATTCAGGAAGCTGTATTCCACTCTTCCCCATTTCCGCTACTTCTCTGGCTTTCGGTTTTGAAACTCAAAGGTGGGAGCAGTTTTTGTAATTTGCGGGCCTGCTTGGCTACCTTGGCCGATGCCCCATCCTCTTCCCCAGTAGATTGGCCAAATTAGTGGCTACCTTGCATGGGAGTGGTTTTATTAACTGTAGAGATCTGTCTCTGCACTCATAAAGTTCCTACACAAACCTC
The DNA here is from genome assembly GCF_949786415.1 of Peromyscus eremicus. Taxonomy (NCBI): domain Eukaryota; kingdom Metazoa; phylum Chordata; class Mammalia; order Rodentia; family Cricetidae; genus Peromyscus; species Peromyscus eremicus. The sequence goes on along the minus strand of NC_081425.1, from coordinate 59,787,785 downwards.
TAGGTTTCTTTAACGCTCAACATTCCCATTCCTTCATTACTACCACACAGATGGGACTGAGAACAGAAACTTGAAGCACTAGGGATCTTATCCACAGCAGACTCTGTTAACCAGATGTGAGCTCACACATCTGCAGTCCTAACTTTTGGGGGAGGTAAAAAACAAAAGGATCACACCAAGTTCAAGGCCAGCCTGGTCTACCTAATGCCTTCCAGGCCAACTAGGGCTAGATATCAAGACCCTACCTAAAAAGAACACTTGATTGATTGACTGAATATGAACTCTGAAATAACTGCTACATCTGGTCTTCTTTTGGTAGTACTGTAAAGGGAATTAATATATTTGATATAGACCCCCTGACGTGGGCACAGTAGTTAACAATTTCGCCCTCAGAAGCTATGTAGAAAAGACTTCTCTCTGCTGGACTTGGAGTCTTTTACTCCACGGTAGCTGCCTGTGCTGTATTATCTTCATTCTCCCGAAGGCCCGATGGTGTTCCCGATGACCACTCCTGTGTTGCTGAAGCATCCATCTTCCATTGTTTGATTGTTCCCACATGTGAGTAAGGATTAGCAAACTGCGCAGAGCTCTGAGGGTAGAAAAGGGAACGGTTTGGTTTTGTCTCTGAGGGAGAAGACTGGCAAGGGACATTTGGGACTAGGTTTGAACAATAAATCCAATTTCACCAAATGGGGAAGATGCCCGTCCTGGGGTTGACACATTGCAGGAAGCACACGAGGGGAAAGTGTGATAAATAGAAAATAGAACAAGGGGCAGCCTGGGAGGAAAGCTTGTGGTAGGAAAAGGACAGAAGGAGCATCTGGGAGCTGAAGCAGGTGGCACTCATATTCAGGAGGAGTTTCCATGAACAGTGCTTAGCCTGGGTGACTGACTGGGAAAAAGAAATGGAAGCCCTTCAAAACACACAGGGAAAGCTTGAAGGTGAATGTAGAAGGCAGGAAGTCACTACCCCTCCTGTTTGAATGTCTCCTTCCTTTACCAGGGCTTTGAAAAGCGATCCTACACTCTGAAGAATATGGAGCCCTTCTCATTAAGTGTAATTGTAAGGTACTAATGGCAACCCACTCCTCTTAAACTTCCCTTTGATGAAGAAAGAGCATTAAGTCTGAAGGACATGCCCATCATAAGAAGGATGTGAAAACCACGGAGAGGGGCCTTTCCTGCAGGGCAAACCGACCTGACCCTTCTTCCTCAGCAATCAAAGCACTTTGGTAATGAACAATAAAGCTACAGAACTGGATAAACTGCCCAGAGCTTTAAGTATTTGATTTGGACAAACACTCCATTCTGCATTTTGTACCCTCAAATCCTTGAATTATGGAGAGCAGGCTTGTGGCCCTCAAGGAGGCAAGGAGAGAGCCATCAATGGTGTTGATACCTCTGTGTTTCCTACCTCCTGAGATTCTCCTAATAACCTAATAGATAATTGTGAAGCATGTAGCCTGGGGCTCTGCAGTTCCATACATGTGTGAGATTGGCAGGGGAAAGGCCCAGAGAATGACCACTAGTAAGCTAAGTGGGGTGGGGGGGTGTGACTCAATTTGAAATGAATATTTGGGGAGACCATTTCAACTTAATAGAAATAAGGATTCTGATTTAGTCATGGTTTTCTAGAGAAACAAAACTGATAGAATGAAGATAGATACATACATACATACATACATACATGCATACATACATGCATACATAGATAATAGATACATAGATAGATGATAGATACATACATACATACATACATACATACATACATACATACATACATAGATATGTAGATACATAGATAATAGATACATAGATAGATGATAGATAGATAGATAGATAGATAGATAGATAGATAGATAGAGAGATAGATAGAGAGATAGGTAGGTAAATGGATAGATGACAGATATAAATAAATGGATAGATATGGGATTTATTAGAGTGGCTTATAGGATGAATCTGACTGTTTCAACAATGTCTATCTTCCAACAGAAAGTCCAAGAATCCAATAGTTGTTCAATCCATGGGCTAGATGTCTCTGCTGGTCTTCAATATATGCCATAATCCTGAAGTAATGGGCTCTAAGTAAAAGAATGAACTTGCCAGCAAGAGTGAGAGCAAACCATCAAAGAGTAAGAGCTTCCTTCTTCCATGGCCTTTATAGAGGCTACCACCAGAAGGTGCAGCCCAGATTTAGGGTAGATCTTCCCACTTCAAATGATCCAATCAAGAGAATATCTCACAAGTGTACCTAGCAGCTTGGGTTTCGGTTAATTCCAGATGTAGTCAAATTGCAACCAAAAATAGCCATTACAAGTTCACCCTTTATTGACATGTGATAATATCTCCTTATGTCATAGTTAATTTCAAAACGAAAAACAATAGCCAGGTCATAATTCCACCTAACACGATATAACTATCCCAAATACAATCACAAATGCATTATATATTTAAGCAAGTCATAATTATGCCTAACATGGTATAAACATGGTATAACTACCCCATGTACAACTGCAAACACATATATTTTAGGAAAGGTAGCAATGTCTCTTGAGGGACATTCTTTTAGTATTGTAAAACAATATGATAACCATTGATATTATCTTTAATGATGTTATATTACATGATAAAAAACTCAAGGAAAGAAACACATTCTTAACAAAATATGACAAACACTCATGTCCTTGTTTCTGCATCTTGTCACATTAGCTGGTATTTATGACTGCCTTCCTCTACTACCCATTCGATATTTCCTCTACCCTCAGTAGGCAATCATCAGGTTTGGGTTCTTTTCATGGAGGAGTGACCCGTATCTTCATTCCTGATGGATTTGTGCCCTTTGTCATCCTGCCTGGATTGGGTTGTTACAGTTTCCCATTGACTTTTAATCACAGGACATGGTAACACCAAGAGATGCCCTAAGGGATCTCCTGCATTCCAGACATAATATTTCTCGCTTCCATTATGGAGAGGCAATTCATTTTTGCCTTGGCAGTCTGGATCAATCACCCCTCCTAACACTGTTATTCCCTCCTTGACTTGTTGCCATCAGAATCCCAAAGTGACCAAAAGAAAGTCTGAGCTTCCAGTTCAATGAAATGTTGGTTGTGGCTCCGGGCAGGAGTGTGTCCCACTCTGGAATGAAAACTTCCAGACCACTAGAATTTACAGTCACAGAAACAGAAGAAAACTTTCCTAGTGGGTCACTAAGGGGTGACTGTAAATGGGACCATTCCCTTGTCCACCCCTTTATTCCTGGCTATGAGAGAAAATATACCATATATTAGGTGTTGATTCAAAGCATATACTGCCTTCTGGAGCACCCTGCCCCAGCCCTCCCTGCTTCTGCCACTTTGGCCCTATAATTGTGTCTTCAAAAGGTCATTCCATTGTTCTGTTGAGCTAGCTGCCTCAAGATGGTGGGGAACATGGGAAGACCAGTGGATTTCATGATCATGAGACCACGGTCACACTTCTCTAGCTGTGAAGTGAGTTCCTTGGGCAGAAGCAATTCTGTGTAGAATACCATGACAGTGGATAGATAAGACATTCTGTAAGTCCACAGATGGTGGTCTAGGCAGAAACATTATGAGCAGGAAAGGAAAATCCACAGCCATAATAAGTATCTACTTCACTAAGGATAAAGCGTTGTCCTTTCTACAAAAGAAGTGATCCAATGTAGTCAAGGTCACTGACTGGTCACCCCAGGGAATGGTGCCATATGGGGGCCTCAGTGTTAGTCTCAGCAGCAGCTATAACCAGGTTAGCCTTGGTGGATGGAAGTCCATGTTGTTGAGCACATCCTCCATCTCTGCCACCACGGCCACTTTGTTCATGGACCACTGGGCAATGACAGGAATGGCTGAGGAAAGAGGCTGACTGTCCACAGAACAGGTTATCCTGTCTACTTGATTACTGAATTTCTCCTCTACTGGTCACCTTTTGATGAGCATTTACATGGAACACAAGTATCTTCACATCCTTTGCCCATTTGGAGAGTTCTCTCTACATACTTCTTTTCCAGATGTCTTTTTCATCAGTTTTCAAATCATGCTCTTTTCAAGTCCCCATAGCACTGGGCTCCTAAAGGTTTCATGGAGTCCCTTGAATTTGGTTGTATTTACTCCCATCCTCTGGTGTGCACATACATTACCAACAAAGTGGTTGCTATCTTCTGCTCACTTAGTCCAATAAACATAATGCCATCAAAATAGTGCACCAGTGTGATATTTTGTGGAAGAGACAGATGACCAAGATCCCTTCAAATTAAGTTATGATATGGGCTGAAAAACTCATATATCCTTGAGGTAAAACTGTAAAGGTATACTGCTGGCCTTGCCAACTGAAAGCATATTGCTTCTGGTGGTCCTTATGGGCAGGTACTAAGGAAAAGACATTTTCTAGATCAATAGCTGCATACCATGTACCAGGAGATGTGTTAATCTGCTCAAGTAAGGATACCACACTTGAGCAGCTGCAATTGGAGTCACAACTTGATTAAGTTTTCAATAGTCAACTATCATTTTCCACAATCCTTCTGTCTTCTGCACTGTCCAGATACAAGAGTTAGAAGAGTTGTGAGTGAGATGTGGTGGAAACTACCACCCCTGCATTTTTCAAGCCTTTTGTGATAGCACTAATTTCTGGAGTTCCTCATGGAATGCGTTATTATATTTGGTTCACTTTTTCCCCTGGTAACTTCAATGGCTTCCATTTGGCATTCGGCCATAATAACCCTCACTCTAAAGGCCAAGGAATCAGTATGGGAATTTTGCCAACTTCTAAGTATATGTATCCCACTTATACATTCTGGACTGTGGAAATAATTACAAGAAGAGTTCAAGTTTGCAGACCCAGGACCCCTTGATTGAAGGGACAGCCAGATTCCACTAAGGACCTCAGTAAAATACCCAAGAGTTTTACCTTTAGCCTTTCTCCAGCCTTCCCCAGAGGGACCTTTTACAAGGGTAAGTGTACACTGGTGGTACACTGGCACCCAGTGGACCTACTATGAGTTGGACGTCAGTCAAAATTCAATTAATCACCTGACCTCCTTGCCCTATTTTAACTGGAGGACCACAGTGCTTCTTGGGATATCCTGGAGTCAGTGTCAGTTGTGAACCAGTTTTCAATAGACTCTGGAAAGTCTGATTGTTTCCTTTCCCCCAGGTCAGGCCATTACGGACATTGTTTTGCCTTTTACTATGCTGCCTATTACAATAACTGTACACCTTTCTTTTTTAAAGATTGTTTATTTATTACGTATATAACATTTTGCCTCTATGTATGCCTGCATACGAGAAGAGGGCACTGGATTTCATTACAGATGGCTGTGAGACACCATGTGGTTGCTGGGAATTGAACTCAGGACCTCTGGAACAGCAGGCAGTGCTCTTAACCTCTGAGCCATCTCTCCAACCCCCTATACACCTTTCTTAAATAAAAAAAAAACTGTGTGAGCTTCCATATTAAACCTAGAACCTCCACTCAATGGGCCTGTACCAATCAACTCAGCCTGATCCAGTTTTATGTTTCTTCCACCATTATCCTGCACCCTTAAAATCCATTCCCACACATATTCCCCAGATGTCTGCTAGAATGAATAGACAAACTCATTAAGTCCCTTAGTGGTGTAGGGCACCTCCTCAGGGACTACATTTTCTATCTTCCTTCTAGGTGCCTGCTTAGCTATAAGTCTGGGTATAAGTCTAGAGGCAACTACTGGTAGGCCCTGGGGGACATCAGTGTTGTCATCCCTGGTAGCTCCTTCGGGAAAATCATTTCTGGTGTAGCAGACAAGGAGGATTAATTTCATCAGGCAAAGACAGAAAAAGTAACATTTCAGGCAGTCGGGTTGGGGATACATCTTCTGCAGAGGGTGGGGAGAGTACATCCTCAGGTGAGATAAACCCTTGAGAATCGGAGGGTTCAAAGTTCTCGTCCATGGATGTCTCAGCTGGTCTTCAGTATTCACCTGAATCCTGAAGAAGTAGGCCCTAATGCCCGTGAAGGAATGGACTTGTCAGCAGAGTGAGAGCAAAGGGCAAAGCATAGGAGCTTCCTTCTTCCATGGCCTTAGTACAGCAGGAGGTGTGGCCCAGATTTAGGGCGGGTCTTCTCACTTCAAATGATCCAATCAAATAAATTCCTCACATGTGTACCTAGCAGCATGAGTTTGGGTTAATCCCAGATGTATTCAAGTTTGTGACCAAGAATAGCCATCACAGATTCTGACTCTGATACACATCACCTGCAAGAAAACCCCTTTACCCTCCCTTTTGAAAACTCCCGTCACTGGACCAGCCAGATGGCTCTGTGGTTAAAGGTGCTTGGCGATAAGTCTGATGATCTTCATTCAATCCCCTCTCAACTCCTTCAACTCACATGATGGAAAGAAAGCACTTAATCAGGTAGTTGCCCTCTGACTCCCACACTCAGGCGCTCACACACACACACACACACACACACACACACACACACACACACACACCACTAAATAAATAGGAAAATAAATAAAATGTAAAAACAAGTTTAAAACCAACCCCCATAGCTAATGAAGAGACCAGCATGTTCAGCAGAGAGGAGTCTGGGTAGGACCCTTTCTGTACCAGCATCTCCCTTCCATCCATCCACCTGCTCCCACTCCCAATGTTACAGAATTCCAGACGGTCACTCTTCAGCATTATGTCCACAAGCCTCATCTTTGTGTAGCCCTTTTCTGTCTTGTATTTATGGGGGAGGAGGTGGAAGGCTGTCTACTGCCCTGCTAACTCAAGTGATTAGTTCAAATAAGATTAGCGACTCAACACTGCCCTCTTCTGGTTGGTACGGAAACATCTCATCCCTTTTTCTCCCATCTTCAGCCATATTCTCAAGCGAGCAGAATACTCAGAACAGCACCAGGGTGTTGGTGAGGGGCTATCAATGTACTGGGGATTGAAATTTAGAATAACTATTAAACCCTCTAGCAGGGAATGTATGTGTGGTTTCTAGAAAACTCTAATCTAGCATTAAGTTCTGATAACTCCTTGTAATGATTCAGACCCCAGTACCATGCGGCTTTATCATTCTTACAGCAATTTTGGGAGCACAATGTTGAATTCACAGTGATCTTGGAAGTCTAGGTCCTTCTGATCCTCCAGTGATGTCATCAGTGGCTATTCAGTTTCCAGCTGATTTACAGCTACTTTTTAAATCTTGAATTCCAACTGGCCATCGCGACTTCATTTTCAACTAGTATACTAGTAATCCCACCTACAGACTAAGCTTTGTGGCAGTGTCTTGGTTGCCAGCCAGACAGACTAGTAAGGACCAGCCTGACCAGTGCCCCTGGGTACCTGTGTGAGTACTGTCAGGGCTTGGAACCAGTCAGTTTCCTGAAGAGGTTCAAGGCAAGGTCAACAAAGAAGCTTGTATACACACACACACACACACACACACACACACACGCACGCACGCACGCACGCACGCACGCACACATGCACATACATGCACACTGTAATCTCAGCACTCACGAGGCTGAGACAAGAGGATGGCAAGCTGGAGGACGGCCAGCTTCTGCTTCATGGTAAAAGTCTGAACAAAAAACAAACAAGCAAAACACAAGAACAATTAGTACAGATTATTGTTGGAAAGCACTTGCCATTTTGGTCCCACCAAACAGAGAACATCAGAGAGGGCTGATCAGGACAATTAAGCAGAAGTTATATAGCTATAGGAAAAACTCAGGTCCAAACCACCTCTCAGATGGCAAGCCCTTGACTGAGTGTAGTTTTTGTGTTTGGGAAAAGACATCATGTATGTCCATAGTTGAGCCCTGGGTATTTAACACAGAAGACAAAACAGGGATTTGCCATGGTTTCTAAAAACTAAATGAAATAGTCTCAGTATGTGTGTTTGTTTCTCCAATGCCCTTTAAAATATGTTTAAACATTTTAACTTTTGAACAGGTAATACATATTTGAGTCCTAATTGCAAAAAGCACTGAAGGGTTTACCCCACTGCAAGTTGGTAGCTACTTATTCATTACAAATGGTTCCTTCCAGGTGTATTTGACATATCTGTATATGTAGATTATATATGTGTACATACACATTTTGTATTTTTATTCACCAATTTCTTGCCCATTTCCCCTTTATAATAATATAATTTTATATGTCTTACTTGGGGTTTCTATTGCTGTGAAGAGACACCATGACCAAGGCAACTCTTATAAGGAAAACATTTAACTGAGTGACAGCTTACAGCTTCAGAGGTTTAGTCCATTATCATCATGGTGGGACATGGCGGCACACAGGCAGACATGGTGCTGGGGCTGAGAGTCCTATATCTTGATAGGCAGGCAACAGGAAATGAACTGAGGCGTTGGGCATGCCTTGAGCATATATGAGACCTCAAAACCCACACTCAAAACCACAGCAACACACTTCCTCCAACAAGACCACACCTACTCCACACCTCCTAATAGTACCACTCCCTTTGGGTGCCAGTTTCTTTCAAACCAGCACAATGTATATAACCTTTCATCTTGTGACATCAAATATTTACCCATTCATTTTTGTTTCATAGTGGCATTTCATTGTAAGTGCTCTGTAGTCTATTTGACCTGTGCTCTGTTGATAACATTAAGTAGTGTTTATTCATATGACTAAATAATAACTCAATAATTCATTGATAACATAAACTATTTTTGCTAGGTAAGAGAGATGTTCACTGGTCACCTGGATAGACATTACCACACACTGAGATACATCGCAGCCACCCACAGATGAGATGCTCAGCCTTAACCCCTGGGCTCACATTATTATAAAATGGATTGATCTTTGTCAGTCTGAAATGAGAGTATTTTCTACTAGATTGACTTGAGAAACTCTCTCTTTTAGTGAATTAATACTGGGCTCACACCCCTACACACACCTTTTTATTAGACTGTTAGATTTTTTTTTTTACAGATTTATAAAAACTCTATATTTGAATATTTATACTAATATATGGCTGGTACAAGTTATGGTTTGCAGTAAATATAAAACACATAATAGATTTCTTATTCAAATAATGGAAATATTTCAGTTGTAATACTGTATATCACTTATTGAAAGGAAATTTGATTTGTCCAGCTAAACACAATATATTACTAAAATGAATTTCATCTTTTACCACTTAACCTGGCTATAGTGCTAGGGAATGTATAGAGCAGTAACTGTCTTGCATTTGCATCTCTGTTGGGTAGTATAGCTTCAACCAGCAGGAGTTTTAATTCTTTGTCAAGGTTGTTAAAATGTTTTATATTTACAATGTTGTATACCATTCCTGAGTTCTTACCCTGCTATTTGGATTTGCTCCCCAGAAACACCAACTGTTGGCATCTCCTTTGTTCTGCGTATCTTGTTCATCTACATGTAACGTCACATGACCCCTTTTAACTTCCTGTGTGTTCTTTCCACTCGGGGTTTCCCAATCTGCTTCCTGTTCAGCCATCCACGCTCCTGGCAAAGCCGAGACTCTTGGGTAGGGTTTCCATTTCGGCTTCGTGCCTCTGGCTATTTTCTCATGTCTCACCCTGGGCTCTGATGTCACAGGGTTGTTTCCTATGAAGTGGCATCCAGGTTGCTTCACTCATTTTTTTTTTTTATAAATGTATTGGGCTCAAAATTTTAATCTGCCTCCTGACACATTTTTCTCACACCCATTTCTGGACCACTTCTTTCCTCTCGAAAGGCTCTCTCCTTTAATACCTTTGTGTGGAGCCTACACAGGGTTCCTTTTAGCTTGGTCACTGTGGAGTAAAACTTTGCTGAACAGCTAATTTTTTAATAAGAGAATGACATCATTCCCTTCCCTTTTGTCACGTGTACCCCCACCCAGCCTCTCTTTCTTTAATGTGATGTGAACCAGTTGTTTTTAAAAAGACTTCTATGGTAGAGAAGCTCCAGTCATGTTCCACCTGGCAGACATTTTCCTCTTGAAGGGAGACAGTGGGTGTTCTGGCTTTATTTTCTATAGTTTCTATAGAAACTCTGGGCCATCCATAGGGCAAAGGAGCTTGCTGCTCTCTGGCACACTACAGCCAACTTCATCTTACCTCATTTTCCTAGAAACCTTTCCGTGATGTTCAGGAAGGTTCCCCTCCAGCTGGCATGCTATTCCTTCCATAGAACAGGGACTAATGAAGTACAGCCACCAACTCCCTGCCTATTTATAGAAATGGTTTTATGGGACTACCTCCTGCCATTTTTTATGATGTGTGGCTGTTTTAGCACTACAGTGGCAGTTAGATAGTCATGGTATAGACTATATGTCTCAGAAAGCAAAATACTTACCATCTAGCTATTTAAGAAAAAAAAATCACTAGTGCCATTGTAAAATACTGGGTTTACATTTTAGTACCTGGCTTGGAATGGTGCTGAAGATAGAGGCAGGAGCTGTGATGTTTCAGAGAGAAGTTTGAGAGTCCCTCAAAAAAGTTATCAGGCGACTGGTAAGACTGCTCAGTGCTTAAGAGCACGGGATGCTCTACCACAGGAGCCAGGTTTAATTCCCAGCATCCACGTGGCAGCTCACAATCACCTGTAAAACTCCAGCCTCAGGAGATCCAGCACCCTCTTCTGACTTCATTAATCAAGAAAATGCTCTATAGGCTTGCAGTCTGGTGGAGCCTTTTGCTCAGTTGAGGTTCCTCCTCCTAGATAACTCTAGCTTATTCAAGTTAACAAAAAACAAATAAGGACACTAAGTATTATTTACTCATATATTGGGCTATTTTTAAAGTAAATTAATTTTTTATCTTTTATGTAGTTGTACATTTATCAAAACTATAGTACTCAAATATCCTTACAAAGTGCAATTATATTTTTTACCTAAAGAGATGTAATTTTTTTAGGTGGAGGGAAATCGCCACCCTAAGTATGGTATTTGGTGCCTTATCAGTCTGGTTTTTGCCTTTTCTTGTTCTACTTTGGGGAAAAGGTAGATTGGGAAAATCTGAAGTCAGAGAAACAGAGAGGGTGCAGGGAGAAACAGCAGAACAGACTGTCAAGAACTTTGAAAGGCTACCCTGAAGGGAAGAGAAAGGGGCAAATGTGCATTGGTGGGGTCTTCCCACCTCGGGCTCAAGGACAGCCCAAGGCATCACGTGCCTCGTCTCATTCTGCAGTTTTTGTTCTCCACGGCGGTGAGTGCCGAGCCAGCCCATTCTGAGGTTGCTGAAGTTTATCTTGAGAAAGACATTTTTCAAAAGAAGAAATGGGGGGGGGGGGTTATCAGATGCAGCAAAAGCTAGAGGGGCCGGTGCAAGGACAAGATGTTCACTACCGGCCACCCAGAGAAGACCTCCACGGAATGGAGAAGATGGAGATCTGTTCTACCAGAGGGGAGACAGCCAGTGTTTGGACTCTTACTAAAGCCTACATACTTGTTAGTCTCTCTGGCACTGTAACAACAAAATGCCTGCAATAGTGTAAAAGGGAGAGTCCCACCCCGCAAAAGACTCTACCCTGTAGCTAGAGTTTTCCTGCCTGGCCCACAGTCAGGACAAATCTCTCACCTGCCAGTCCCACAGCCGCTCACACCCAACCAAGTAAACACAGAGACTTATATTGGTTACAAACTGTATGGCTGTGGCAGGCTTCTTGCTAACTGTTCTTACAGCTTAAATTAATCCATTTCCATTAATCTATACCCTGCCACATGGCTCGTGGCTTACCGGCATCTTCACATGCTGTTTCTCATCATGGCAGCTGGCAGTGTCTCTCTGCCTCAGCCTTCCACTTCCCAGCTTTATTCTGCTCCTCCCCCCTTGTCCCGCCTATACTTCCTGCCTAGCCAATGGCCAATCAGTGTTTTATATATTGACAAATCAGCAACACATTTGCCATACAGAACATCCCACAGCACTACCCCTTCCAACCATACCACCAGCGGGCAAGCAAGCCTTTAACGTGTGAGCCCTTGCTGGGCATTCCAGATCCAAATTACTCAAATGAGTTTTTGTTTAAAAAAAAAAAAAATCACGGCTTTAAAATTCTTTCTTCATTTTAAAAGGAAAAAAAAATCTGGAAAGCCAATCTGTAGAGCCAGACCTAGCATGCCAGTCTATGATGCCAGCACTTGGGAGACTGAGTCAGGAGGATTGTAAATCTGAGTCCAGCTGAGGCTATGTAGTGAGACCCTGTCCAATAAGCAACAACTACAACAAAAACAGAAACTGTGAAAATGAAAACGGAGAAGTCACAAAGAAAAGCCGATACACTCTACTGGTTACATTTTAAATTAGAAGGTGTTTTAGAGGCACATGCCTTTAATCCCAGCAGTTAGAAGACTGAGGCAATAGAATTGCTAAGAGTTCAAGGTACCCTGAACCAAATAGCAATACTATGCCTCACACACACACACACACACACACACACACACACACACACATACACACACACACTTACAAGTAAAATTGTTATGTTGAGGACATTTCTTAAAATGGGACCAAGTCCCAGATTCTCAGTCGATTCTGCAAGTCTGGAAACTTGTCTACTTACTTGACTAATCTGAGCAGGAAAATGATGACAGTGGGTTGATGGACAGTCAGATGATAAAGCTCGGCCAGTCTTCCTCTCCAGCTCCCTGTCCCTGGGAGGTATTAATCACTGAAGCTTTTGCCTTGTAACAGATACTTTGAAAGGAAAACCTAAAAAAATTCATTTCCCAGCTGGAGGAAGCAGGAGAGCTTCACTCAATCTATTCCAGAAAACATGGGCACCTGGGAACTGACCATTTCTTTCCGTTGGAGCCCCCAAAATAATCTCATTAGGAGCGCTGTGTGCATTGGGGGTGATAAACTGAGCTGTTGTCTAACCTATGGTGTAATTTTCATCCTGAAATTCCTTCACACTGGACATAATGACCCCACCATTTAGTCTACCAACTGGCTGATTAAATGAAGTAAGGAGAGAATCCTAGCTGGTCTCAGAGGAGTGAGAGTTCAGCTGCCTGAGGGACGGAGATTTCCTGAGAGTTTCTTCTGGACTTCAGTTGGGCCAGCCTGTGTTGGGTCTTCTTTCTGCCCAGGAGAGGCCACTCAGGCCAAGGGAGAAGCAGTTCTCCAGGAAGCCTGTAACCCAAGATGGAGACACTCAGCCAAAATCAAGTCTTTTTTATTTTTTCTTTGTGGTGGAACTAACGCTCAGTGATCACTCCTGAGGCAGTCTGTCCTGAAAGGTCCCCCAGAAGCCAGCAGAGAGCTCTCCTCAGAGTCTTTGAAGCCCAAGTATACTGGGACAGAAAGTCCAAGTTCAGTGTAGAAAATTCATCCAAATAAAGTTTGTTCAAACAGAAAAAAAAAGTATAGTATTTTTTTTAAGGAAAAAAATGTGAACAACCCGGAGAACTGCTTGTGACAAGATGTTCTATTTGATGATGCTCTCAGCCAGCAGCCGCAGGACGGACTGGTGGACCCCAGCAGCTGGCTCAAGGTGACAGGGGCAGCAGTTGATATCCCCCATGCCGGTTTTGTATTGTGAGTTTCAGGAGGGCCTACAGGCCACTCACATGGACTCTGTGGCTAGAGATCATCCAACTCATTCTCACACCTTCTAGAAGTTGCCCTCAGAATCAAAGACCTCACTCCCTGGAGAATGTCCCTGGTACCAGCTTTGCCCCAGATGCCCCCCTCCACCCTCTACAGACTCAGGCCGTCTGGCAATGTGCGCTAATGTCACGTTTCATACAAAGCTAACGTTGGTTCTAACATCAACCCAGAGTTCTGAGCTCTTAAAGAACATCCGGTTCAGTGAAGCACAGTGTTGCTTACAATCAAATATTGCCTTCACATTCTAAAAGAAGGGAACATTTGACAACAGAGAAATGTCAAGGAGAGTAAGCACACATGTCTGTTAGAAAGAAAGAGGCCGGAGCCTTCTTCCCAGTGTAGTTAGCTCTGCAGGACAACTTGTTCTGCTTCCCCAGGCCTTCTCCTTGTCTCCAGAAGGGAGAAGACTACATCAGGATGGGGCCCCATCCACCCACTGCAGTAGGGGAAAAGCCACAGGGCCCTTCTTGCAGCAGGAGCTGATGAAGGGGGAGGCATTTCATTGTTCACTGTACATGTAATCCATCACCACCCACAGCTCAGTAGTGTGTGCTTCTAAAGGACCTTAGGTAGTCTTCAACTGTTGTGAATTTTTTCATTTATTTAAAAGTTTTGCAAAATTTATATTAAATATCCCCCCCCAAGAATCTCAAAGTTTTACAGCCCCATGGAATGTCAAAGAACTTAATGATGTTTGTTTTTCAATGACCCCAAAAGTTCATAAATAGTGTGACTGAGAAAGGATTCTGAACATCCTAAAATAACTAGGGTCAGTGAAAGTTTCAAGATGACTAGGCTATGTGCAGGAAGGTATATGTGTACATATTAGTGCATGTGTACCTGTATGCATGTGTGTAGGAGGTACATATGTGTGTATGTGTATAACTGGGGTGTGTGTGTATATTAGTGCATGTGTGTACCTACATGCATGTGTGTATGTGGTACATATGTGTGTGTACAACTGTGTGTGTATGTGTGCACACTTGTGTGTATGTAGAGTGTGAGTTGGAAGCACCACCAGGATGAGCCCCACTTTTGTTAGGTCTCCCAAACTTCCTTTAGTTTCTCTGACCCTTGTAGAGGAGCTCTGTACTTTGGGGCCTTCATGGAGACATCCAACAGGAAAGGTAAATAGATTCAGCGAACTTAGACAGAAACTGTATGCTAAGGACTCAGCCTTCAAAGTACCAGAGATGAGATGAAGAGAGGCATGGACATAGGAGTTCCATCTATCTGGAATAAGCCCTGGGGCCCAAGGACCACATACCGCCCTGAACAGAGCCCATATACACTCTCCTGTAGGCAGAATTCCCATTTGCTTAACAGAAATGCTTACAGTTCCTGGGATCTCCTGTTCCAAAGGACTGTGAGGGTTGGAATTTCTGAGGGAACTCCTCTCACCTGTAACACATTCCTGGAATGGACTCCTGTGTTTGGCTAGGGCTGATACTCTCTCCTCAGCATCACCAGCCTTGGAATCAGAGCCATGTGGTCTGGGGATGCTGAGCTAAGCAAGTAGAGATACACAAGGGGACAGCTGGATAGGGGATTGGAGAACTGCAGTCCGCCCCAGCTTTTGTTTCAAATCTAAGAGGAAGGTAACTACTACAGCACCCACTTCTGACCCTTCTTCATCAACAGCCCTCTTTAAATAGAAGTACTACTTGACAATCAAACGATGCAGAAAAGGACATGGGAGAATTGTCGCTGGAGCCCAGATTCAGGGCCACCAGAGGCTTTGCCCGTTCCACCTGCTCTGAGAAAGTCCTCGTGAGACCTCAGAACAGGATGGATTTGATAGACACCCTTCCAACTCCCATATCTTCTTAGTCTGGTCAGTGTCATAGAAACCCCACTGGAACATGTGTGGTGAGCATCCCAGTGAGTTTCACTGTCGTTAGAGAGGGCAGCAGAGGCAAGAATGGCTATGACCCATCCACAGCTCACCCTCATGAGCACACAGAGACCCTTACAAATACCCCTGACCCAGCACATACTGATGCCATGGGCACTTTGGCACAACAGCCTTAACTCTATGGAATTAAACGTCTTTCAGCCAATCATAACAGAGCTCGGAGGTAGGGCTTGTTGCTGTGGGTTATTAGTTAGGTATAGGTGTACACATCTCCATCCAGTTCATAGAGCAAAGACAAATATTTAAAGAATACATGCAAGGCTGGAGAGATGGCACAGTTTCCTCAGCTCTGACTGATCTTGCAGAGGACGTGGGTTCAGTTCCCAGAACCCACATGGTGGCTCCCAACTGTCTAGAACTCCAGTTCCCGGACATCCAACAACCTCTTCTAATCTCCACAAGCAGCAGGCACACACATGGTGCACATATATACATGCAGGCAAGCATTCAAACACAAATTAAAAACAAACAAACATTAAAAACAAAGTGGTAGATAAAAATTGTCACTTGAAATTAATGAGGACTATAGAATGACAGGGAAAACAGACAACTTAAAATTAAAACTTTTTCTTAAAGTTATATTTGAACTGTTCCTTATGAAAAAAAAAAAACACCTGCCCTAAAAAGATAAAAAAAAAAAACAAATAACGTCTTCCCCTTTCCTCTGAGCCGTCTGGAGTAGACACCAGAAGTCTTTGGCATGATAACCTGAGAGATGTGACATGTGAAATACACTTACATGATGCAGCTGATGCTGGACACCCTGGGAAGAAACCTGAGTTTCAAAATCCTCTCTTAGATAACTTAAAAGTCCTTGAGGGTTGGGGAAATAACTCACTTGGCAAAGTTCTTGCCTTGATTATTGGAGGAGTGAGTTTGATCCCTAGAACCTACCTTTAAAAACTGGATGTCATGGTGCACTTATAATCCCAGTATGGAGGAAGCAGGACAGGCAGATCCCTGATGTTCTCTGGCCAGCAGGCCTATCCTAATTGATGATCTCCAGGCCAATGAGAGACAATGTCTCAAAACAAACAAGGTAGATGACTCTGGAGGAATAACACTTGAGGTTGACCTAGGGCCTGCAAATGTATGCACACTCTTATATATGCATACATGCACACACACACACACACACACACACACACTCCTTGCACTTTGTTGACATTTTAATTTTTTCTGTTTTTGATTTTCATATATGTATACAAATGAAATATGATCATATTTACCCATTTTCTCCTCCAGCTCTTCCCATATTCTCCCAACACAGCCTCTTACAGATTTCATGTCTTTTTCCTGCTGCCTGTATGTGCATGGGTATGGGACTGGTCACTGGGGCAATAGAAACATGTTAGTAGTCATGTCCATGAGAAAGAACAATTCTCTCTTCCTCAGCATTGCCAATAGCTCCTCAGTAAGGGGCAGAGCTTGGAGGTCATCTACCCCATCCATGATGGCATTTGGGCTAACTTGATCTTGGGCAGGTAACCACAGCTGCCGTTAGCTCAGAATTGTTATAGCCATGGCATGCCCCAAAGACAGCACTTCATAGCTCTCCTCATCTCCTAGTCTCAGCACTGGAACATCTCCTTATTTACCACTACCTACGGCAAAAAGAAGATTTTATGACCAAGGTTGCGAGCAGCCCATGTCTGACAGCACCAGGAGCTGGTTGAGTGCTGGAAGTTTGGGCCAAATGTTCAAAGACTGGGGACCTATGACCTGTAGACTCCAGGAGCTAGGCAGGCTGGGACAGGAATTTTTGGTATTGGAATTTTTTATTCAACACAGAAGTGCTTTAAGGTAAAGTATAGAGGTCTTTAGATTAAAATGTTAAATTGAAGACCCTAGATTACATAGTAAAATAAACAAAGGTTATATTCTACAGCCTAGCCATACTAAGAAATAGAATTCATTCACATAATGTATTTATTTCTTATAAATTATGCTTAATGTCTCTATAAGATTAGACTGAAAAGCTCTAAGAACTTTCTTCCCAATATTTGTTTTCTTCAATATGAACAGCAAACTATTTTTTTGAACTTCTAAGTAAGTAATCACTTATATTAAAAAAAAAGCCTAGGCCACATATTTCATACATAGAATAATATAAAACACAAACATGGAGTCTTAGGTGGTATATATTTGAACGTCAACTTGGGAACTTTTTAGATTAGCAAATAGTCACATCTGGCAGGAAATCAAAGAAACAATACTTTTTAGTCTAGTTTCAACTTCAAAAACGGCATAAGAAACGGAAATGGCTAGGTCTGCATCTAGTGGAGCGAAGTCAGTTACCGCTGTGTTTTGAACGGTCGCTAGTGAGATGAAAATCTGAAAATAACATAAAAGAACAGAACCACATTTGAAAACGTCATGATGCCTGTGGCATGGGTTTTGATGAAGAGGAATCCTCACATGGATAATACAAGGGAATGCTTTCACTTTGGTTTTATGGAAGATTTTGATGGTAGTCATTTTTGTTACTAAGTTACTTTTATATCGTCATAGTAAAACACCATAATCAAGGAAACTTACAAAAGAAAGCATTTAATTTGGGGGCTTGCTTACAGTTTCAGAGGGTTAGAGTCCAAGAACATCATGGCAGAGAGCATGGCATCAGGCAGCCATGGCACTAAAGCAGTAGCTGAGAGCTCACCCACTGACCCACAGACACAAGACAGCAAGAGAAAGCTAACTGGAAATGGCATAGACTTTGAAACCTCAAAGCCCACCCCCAAGTGACACACCTCTTCCAACAAGGCCACACTGCTGTGGGATGTCCTGTATGTTGTGAATAAATAAAATGCTGATTGGCCAGTAGCCAGTCAGGAAGTATGGGATAGGCAGGACAAACAGAGAGGAGAGGCTGGGAGGTGGAAGTCTGGAGGAGATGCCAGCCTGCCGTCCAGGGAGCAGCATGTAAAGGCAGCAGGTAAAGCCACGGAACATGTGGCAACATATAGATTAACAGAAATGGGCTGAGCATAAGAGTAAGAGCTAGACAATGGTAGGCCTGAGCTAATGGCCAAGCAGTTTAAATAATATAAGAGTCTGTATGTTTATTTTATAAGTGGGCTATGGGACTGCCAGGGCTTGGCGGGACCTGGAAAGGAAAACTCCTGCTATACCACACTGCCTAATCATTCCTAAACAGTTCTACCAAGTAAGGACCATGCATTCAAACATTTGAGCCTATGGGGACCATTTTCATTCACATCACCACAGTACCTAGAATTTAAAGACTGAAGAATTATCTGGCTATGAATACTATTAATAGATTTTACAAAAACTCTTTGAAGAAATTGACATTGCAAATAATAATAAGCAAATAGAAGCTGACTCAATGGGGCCTTAGCTTTTTTCTACAACCCAATCTAGTCTCAGTCTGGAAAAGTTGATCCACAAAGACCATCCATCCATCTTCATCATTTGTCCTTCCATCCATCCATTTGTTTATCCAGTCATCATCCATTCACCTACCTATCAATTATTTATCTACCCATCTTTTTCTCCTCTCTTGATGCCTCTCCCATTTCTTCTGTGAAATAGTAAAACCACCAGTAAGTAGTTTATTTGAGAAACATACCGCCATACTGATTTGGGAGGTATTGCCCTTTGTCCCAGAGAAACACCTGAAATTTGTAATAAACTGATCAAATATTATAGCTCAAAGTTAAAAGCCCTTTTGGAAATATGATACAACAGTACTTAATCACTGCTAAGCCCATTTGAGGACATGTGAGCTATCTAATCACTACTTAGAGCTGCATGTCACTCTGAAGCTTCTCATTTCTATAGCTACACACACTGTTGACAGAGATCCTCTGCTCTCAAGAGATCTTTTCAACCTGTATTTCAATCAACTAAATTAGGGGAAGAAAATTAAAGAGAACAGTGGGAAATCACTTGTTTGTTGATACAGGAAATTACATACACACTAACACACACACCTACTAAATTGCTATTGATTCATCATCAGTTATTCCATGTTGGTTAGATCAACCATTAAGGTAACTCAGTCACCAAGGCATAAGGAAATGATAGCCTGCTATCCTATGTATGTAAAGGGCATAGTGGCTTGCAATAGTTCCATGATCACGTAAGGTGGGGATGTTGAGCAGTGCTCTGGATGCCTACCTCAGGTCCATGTGAATCTGTGAATGTTTGTGGCTGATGGAGACAGCATTTCTTTCACAGCAAGTCTAAAGGAAAATGGCAAAACATTGTTCAGGGTAATAATCAGAAATTATAGGGCCATTTCCTTGAGAATGCTTGATACTACTAAATAGAGAAGTTTCTCTTTTTTATGGAAAATTCCTAAATTGGTTTGGAAAACAGATAATATTTTTCTTTTTCTTTTTTCTTTTCCCCTTTTTTTCTGTCTTTCTTTCTTTTTTTGTTTGTTTGTTTGTTTGTTTTTCAAGACAGGATTTCTTTGAATAGCCTTGGCTGTCCTGGAACTCTCTGTAGACCAGGCTGGTCTCGAACTCATAGAGATCTGCCTGCCTCTGCCTCCTGAGTGCTGAGACTAAAGATGTACAGCACCACCTCCCAGCTAATATTCTTAAGATGCTACAAAAAATGTAAAATTCAAAATATAGAGCAATGCAGGTTTAACTTTAACTAAACAGAAGTATGAGGACAGTTATATAAACAAGGTTTATCTCATTCTTACCCCTCCTTTACTTCAGTCAAAATTGTGAGAAAATGGACAGAAGGTGCTCACATTCTCCCTGGATATGATGTTCATCCAGTGTACGTAGAAATAGCATTCCTGCCCTGGATACAGAGTGTTCAGTTCTGAAAGTCACAGCAAGTAAGTATCTACCAAATAACATGAAACCTGAGACTGGGCAGCAGGGCAAGAGAATAGGTGGGAAAGTGAAGGAAAAGAACCAGAGACCAACATCTGTTAAAATTACTTATGCATAAAAGAATATTTAGATGTAAAAATCATAATGCAATTCAGTCTTATGAATGCCTTTGGCTACAATTCTGCACAAGACGCTCCAAGAGACAGAGAGGGGCTGAGAGAAGACTGAGGATTAAGAGATGAGAGAAAACTAGCTTGGAGGCTTGCCTGTGATTGCTTTTCCAAGAACCCTCGTGGCACCAGGGTTTCCAGGCCATTAGAAAGTGGGAGCATGATGCTTTTCATTACAGTGAGTCTAAAACCAACCAGGCTGGTGTAATGATCCTAGCAGGGGAGATGATGGTACCCCCAACACACACATTTCCCAAATCACTTTACCGTGTTCTTCATGTTTGGGTTATAACCTCAGCCTCCTCTGTATACTTCCACCCCTCTCCACCCTCCCTCCATGCTCAAAACTCTTCTAACCTTGTCCCTCATCCCTTGCTCCGTGTTTTCCAAGCTTGTGCTGTGCTCTACACTCTCAAGTTACATTCTGAGCTACGTCCACACAAGAGAAGGGAAAGAGACTTTGCAGAGTCTCCTTTGTACCAACTGAAGCCAAAACTGTTCTCTGCAACTTGTTTCTGGGCTCACTGGGAATTTGTTCTTCTGCCAGATACCCTTACGCTCCACAGACATTTCCTAATCCATCTTTACAAAAATGAAGGTGAAACCATGATCATTCTAGTTTTCATCAAAGCCAGGCGGGAAGAATTAGTGAGACCTTCTGTGCCAGGAAAGGTTTCTTCTAGCCTTGGAAGTGTCTCCTGACTTAGGACTGTAAGCACAAAGCAGACATGAGCTTTTCTATAGAAAGTGACATTGGGATTAGTAATGCCAGGACTGTGGTGAGTCTTTAGCCATAACATGGAACACTGTGCTCCCCGATGAAGAGCCCCCAGGTGATACTCAACTTCTCGGTTGAGTTCCACTGAATCACATGTCTTGAAACTCATGGATCCTCGGGATTTATCATTATTTCAGATAGATTTACTGCATGGGGATCTGGCACTTAGAAAGGGAAGAAATGTGGAAAGGGGGCCAACTGTTGAGAGGGATTTTAAGATGTGAAAGATTTGATGCTTGCAGTCCAATATTCTGTCTAACACACGAATCTCAATGGTTGCCTATCCACTGAAGGCCATCATTTAAGTTGAGAAAGCCAATCCACTTTGGGGAGAAACTGTATGTCTTAGAGTTTCTACTGCTGTGATAAAACACCAAAGCAACTTGGAGAGAAGGGTTTATTTTATCTTACAGTTCCACAGCATGAGGAAAGCCAGGGAAGGAACTCAAACTGAGTAGGAACCTGGAGGTAGGAGCTGATGCAGAGGCCACGGAGGGGTGATGTGCACTGGCTTGCTCCCTATAGCTTACTCAGCCTGATTTCTTATAGAACCTAGGACCATCATCCCGGGGGTGGCACAACCCAGTGTGCCTGCCACTTCAGTCTCTACCTTTAGAAGCACAGTCTCCTTCTTTCCTACCTATATTGTCTTCTTCTTTTTGCATATAAAAACATGGAGCGGCATTCAGTGTCCCACTCAGATAACCCCAGTCTCATCACAATAACCTTAATATAATATTCATAGGTTCCCTTGATTAGAATACAAATATATCTTTTGGAGACCCGCCCCATTTAGTTATGGCAACATAATCAATACATATACAAACCATTAGAGGAGCAATGCAAAAGAAAGAAAGAGTGGAAGAGAGGGAGGGAGAAGAGAGGGAGGGGGAAGCAGTAATAATTGATCAGAGAGTGATATGTGTATGTGTGTGTGTACTTGGATGTTTATGTACCTGCACATACATGCATGTTGCTAGGGACTGAAATTAGGGCCTCACACATGCTGGCAAGCATGATACCACTGAGCTGTAATCTTACAAAGGATACTATTTTTTATTACAGAAGCATGCAGATGTGTGCAAGAGGAAAGTTGGTGAGTGTGTGGGAAGGGAAGAAACCAGGGCATAAGCAACTAACAGCCTCCTGTGGGATCTGGACAAATTCTCCTAGAGGCAGTAGGGAGCTCAGAGTGTATGGGTACAGAGGAAGGGTTGGTAGTTCTACAGTAAGACAGTAAGCATGTCCATTCAACAGTTGTTCATTATCTTCATGTGCTCAGAAGCCAAGCCACACGCTGAGAATGAGGACACCAGAGGAAGGTAGCTTGAGAAAGCGTGCCACTGCCTCCAGACAGTGAACAGTTGAAGACAGCAGTGAACTGTCTCTTGAATTTCCTCCAACAGTACCACCCTACAGAAGTACAACGCAAATTGCTTATGGAGGCTTGTGTTTTCTAGTAACCATACTGAAAGTTTTCTTTTAAAGGTACATTTAATTATATAACATATGTGTGCAGTGTTTGTGCATGGCATCTTTATGTAGTATGGGGGGGGTGCACGTGCATGGGATGCAGAGGCCAAAGGAGGACACGGGGTGTTTTCCTTGATCATTTTCTACCATCTTTTCTGAGATAGGATCTCTCGCTGGACCTGAAGCTTGCTGTTTTGGCTGGGCTGGCTGCCAGTGAGCTCCCAAGACCAGCCTGTCACTGCTCTCCAATGAAGGGGCTGCAGGCATTCATAGCTGTACCCGGCTTTTATACGGGTATTTGGAGATTTGAACACCAGCCCTCTTGCTTTCAGAGCAAGCATTCTTATACCTAGTTCCTCTAATAACCCATTTTATTCAACCCAACATGTGCAAACCATTATCATTTTAACATGCAATTAGTCATAAGATACTTAGGTA
The DNA here is from genome assembly GCF_949786415.1 of Peromyscus eremicus. NCBI lineage: Eukaryota > Metazoa > Chordata > Mammalia > Rodentia > Cricetidae > Peromyscus > Peromyscus eremicus. The sequence continues at coordinate 59,764,618 of NC_081425.1, read as the reverse complement.
GGCTCAGTCCTCTCTGCTAGCAGCAAAAGCACTGAGGGCTCCTGGGAAAAGAACAAAGGGACCTGGCAGCATGTGCAGGCAATGCACATGTACAGGTGTGTGCAGGTAAATGATCGTCATAAATACTGACAGGAGAGATGACTCCAAAGCTCAGTGTTAGGTGGAGACCTCCTAACACTGTGTAAAAAGACAGCAAGGACCAAAGGACTCTCAGAACTTGCTGCTATGCAACAGACACAGAAATGCGGGATTCCTGCCCTCAGAAGGTTGACCTCAGGGACAGATGTGCCCATTAGCCAGACTGTTAAAGACAATGTACGATAAGAACCAGAACTGCAGCATGAACTGTGCTCCAAACAAATTAAGGCAGGAGGAAGCCACTTCTAGGAGGGTGACCCAAAGGGAATAGAAGGTCAGTGGATAAATGGGATTTTAATCCATCTCTGGGAACCATGGTACAAAGTGAAGGGGAAAATCACAAGCTCAGATAGAAAAAGCAAAAATATTCAATATGTATTAGAATAAGAGTAAAAAAAAAAATAACCTTGTTCATCAAGAAAAACGATTCATTGAAATGGAGTAGGCTGCCTGAAGATGATGATGTGCCTGTCTTTAAAGAGGAGTTCTGGGCCAGGTGGTGGTGGCACATGCCTTCAATCCCAGCACTCGGGAGGCAGAGCCAGATGGATCTCTGTTAGTTCGAGGCCAGCCTGGTCTACAGAGTGCGCTCCAGGGCAGGCACCAAAACTACACAGAGAAACTCTGTCTCAAAAAAGAAGGAGAAGAAGGAGGAGGAGGAGGAGGAGGAGGAGGAGGAGGAGGAGGAGGAGAAGAAGAAGAAGAAGAAGAAGAAGAAGAAGAAGAAGAAGAAGAAGAAGAAGAAGAAGAAGAAGAAGGAGTTCTGGAGTTCTGGAGTTGGGCTTGGCTTAGTAGGTAGAGCACTTACCCAGCACACATAAAGTCCTGGTACCGACTTCTGCCCTAGTTGGGGTTCTATTGCTGTGAAGAGACACCATGACCATGGCAACTCTTACAAAGGAAAACATTTAATTGGAGCTGGCTTACTGTTTCAGAGGTTTAGTTCATTATCCTCATGGCAGGGAGCATGGCAGCATACAGGCAGACATAGTAGTTGAGAGTTCTACATCTGGATCCAAAGGCAGCAGGAAGAGAAAGAGAGACAACTGGGCTTGGCTTGGGCTTCTTAAATGCAAAAGTCCACCCCCAGTGACATGACACACTTTCAACAATGCCACACCTACTCCAACCAGGCCACACTTCCTAATCCCGGTCAAAGTAGCACCACTCCTGAATGATCAAACGTTCAAATATATGAGCCTATGGGGGCCATTCCTAGTCAAACAACCACAGAAAAATTAACACTAATATTCCTCAAATTATTCTACAAAATAGAAACTGAAGGAATGTTACCTAATTCATTTTATGAGGCCACAATAACACTGATATCTAAACAATATAACAATACAACGAAGAAATTACAGACCAATCTCCTTTATGAATATTGATACAAAAATTCTCAACAAAATACTTACAAACTGAATCCATGAACACATAAAAAAGATTTTCTGCCATGATCTAACAGGCTTCATCCCTAAGATACAGGGATATTTGAACATACATAAATCAAAAAAAATGTAATTACCATGTAAACAGACTGAAAGACCAAAATCAAATGATCATTTATTTAGGTGAGGAAAATTCTTTGACAAAATTCAACATCCCTTCATGATAAAAGTTCTGGAAAGACTAGGAATACAAGGGACATATCTAGACATAATAAAGGCAAGTCACAGCAAGCCCACAGCCAACATCATCTTAAATGGAAAGAAAAATGAAAGCATTTCTACTAAAATCAGGAACAAGAAAAGGTTGTCCACTCTCTCCATACCTATTCAATACAGTATTTGAAGACTTGGCTAGAGCAGTAAGACAACTGAAGGAGATCAAGGGGTTACAAATAGGAAAAGAAGTCAAAGTAGCTTTACTTGCAGATGATATGATTTTATACATGAATGATCCTACAAACTCCATCTGGTAATTTCTACTGGTGGCAAACCCTTTCAGGAAAGTAGCAAGATTCAAAACTAACACACAAAAATCAGTGTTCTTCCTGTATACAAATGACAAACAGGCTGACAAAGAAATCAGGGAAGCAATACCTTTCAACATAGCATCAAAAATATCTTGGGTTAACTCTAACCAAGAAAGTTAAAGACTTGTATAATAAAAATCTTAAAACACTGTGGAAAGAGATTGAGGCAAATACCAGAAGATGAAAAGATCTCCCATGCTTGTGGATCAGTAAGATTAATAGAGTGAAAACAGTCGTCTTCCCAAAAGCAATCTACATATTAAACTCAATCCCATCAAAATTCCCCCACAATTCTTCACAGATATTGAAAGAACAATTTTCAAATTCAGTTGGAAACACACACACACACACACACACGCACACACACATGCACACACACACAAAACACCTAGGTTTGGCTAAAACAATCCTGAATAATAAAAACTGCTGGAGGTATCACCATCCCCAATTTCAGGTTGCACTACAGAGTTATTATAATAAAAACTGCATGGTATTGGCATGAAAATAGACATATTCAATTGACTCAAATAGAGGACCCGAAAAAAAATCCACACACCTATGAACACCTGATTTTTAACAAAGAAGCCAGAAATACACACTGGAAAAAAGATAGCATCTTTAATAAATGGTGCTGGTCAAACTGGACAGCTGCATATAGAGAAATACAAACAGATTCATCTTAATTACCCTGTGTAAAACTCAATTCCAATTGGACCAAGGACCTCAACATATGATCAGACGCCCTGAATCTGACAGAACAGAATGTGGGAAATAGTCTTGGACTCATTGTCACAGGAGGAGACTTTCCAAACAGGACACAAATGGTACAGGCTCTAAGATCAACAATAATTAATAATAATAAATAGGACCTCATAAACCTGAAAAGCTTTCATATGACAAAGAGTACCATCATTTGGTCAAAGCATCAGGCACAGAATGGACAAAGAACTCTACCAACTACACACCTGATAGAGGTTTAACATATAAAATATATAAAGAACTAAAAAACTGGACATAAACAAAACAAATAAGCCAATTAAATAAAATCAGGTACAGAACTAAGCAGCGAGTTCTCAAAAGATGAAATACAAATGGCTGAAAAACAAATGCCCAACATCCTTAGTCATCATGGAGACACAAATCAAAGCTACCCTAGAGTTCATCTTATACCAGTCAAAAGGGCCAAGGGCAGTAAAACAAATGACATCCCATGCTTGTAGGGGGTGGGAAAGGAGGAATTCACCCACTGCTGGTGAAAATGCAATCTTGTACAGCCACTATGGAAATTGGTGTGGTGGTTCCTCAGGAAGATGTGAATAGATCTACCCCAAGATCCAGCTATATCACTTGTCTTAGTTAGGGTTACTATTGCTGTGATGAAACACCATGGCCAAAGCAACTTGGGGAGAAAACAGTTTATTTGGCTTACTCTTTCACATCACTGTTCATCATCAAAGGAAGTCAGTACAGGAACTCAAACAGAGCAGGAACCCAGAAGCAGGAGCTGATGCAGAGGCCATAGAAGGGTACTGCTTACTGGCTTGCTCTCATGACTTTCTCAGACTGCTGTCGTACAGAACCCAGGACCACCACCCCAAAGGTAGAACCACCCAATGGACTGGGCCCTCCTCCATCAATCACTAATTAAGAAAATGCCCTACAGCTGGATCTTATGGCGGTGTTTTCTCAATTGAGGTTCCCTCCTCTCAGATGACTAGAGCTTGTGTGAAGCTGACGTGAAACTATCCAGTACAATTGACACATAAACACATCATCATTAAACCAAAACCATTCTTTCTTGGCAACCCCCAAGATCACACAATACACAATAATAAAGACATCACAATACAAAAATTTTAAAACTTAAAAAGTCCCTACTGCTACTGGGCTACACTTTCAACAATAGCCTCTCCTGAGCTGTCTTTATGGTGTCAAGCCTCAAATTCTCTTCATGACCCCTTCAACCCTGAGGCTCCCACTCCCACCTTTATCAGTAGCTGGCCTCTCACGGTGCCAAGCCTCAGCTGCTCTCCATGATCCCTTCATACCTTTAAAGCCAGTGCCACCTGGGAGACTCTTACATGTAACTGGAGGGTATTCTCCTGCCTACCAGTTCCCATATAACCATCCAGAGGCTTAATATTATTTATAAATGTTTGGCCATTAGCTCAGGCTTGTTACTAACTCTTACACTTAAATTAACCCATAATTCCTATCTATGTTTTGCCATGTGGCTAAGTACCTTTTTTCATCTTGCTTCCTCTGTGTCTAGCTGGCGTCTGCCAAGACTACACCCTCCTCCCTGTATCTCTGTTTAGCTTTCCCACCCAGCTTTATTCTGCCTGGCTATAAGCCCACCCAGCTTTATTCTGCCTGACTATAGGCCAAAACAATTTTATTAATAACCAACGAGAGAAACACATATTCACAGTGTACAGAAGGACAACCCACAGCACTTACACAGTATCAAATTTGGCTGCCAGCCCAAGTCACACCTTAGGCCACCTCCAGAATAATCTCAGGAAACACTTCCTAGAAGACCTCACCTCTGTGATGCTTGTCTCTTCTTAATCACAGCTAGTTCTTTAGCCCCAGCTGATGGGCATCCATTATCCTAGCAAAGCAGAAGTTTCATTTTAGTGATTCTGTTCTCTTGTCAATCATAGCTGATTCTTCAGCTTCAGCTGACCAGGCACCACAGATTCTTCACACAAAAAGCCTGGAAGAGTCTTCTTCCCTCTGAAATTTCACAAGCCAGGCCTCCATCATTTGCACTGCTTTCAATGTTCATCTATCCTCCTACAGCCCAAGAAGTTCTCAACATTCAATGACTTTTCTATCCCAAAGATTCCAAAGTCTTTCCACAACCTCCGCAAAGCAACATGGCCAGGTCTGTCACAGTTATACCCCACAATCCTGGTCTGTTACAGCAATAACCCCACAATCCTGGCTGTCACAGCAATATCCCACAATCTTGGTACCAACTTTTGTCTTAGTTAGGATTTCTATTGCTGTGATGAAACATCATGACCAAAGCAACTTGGGGAAGAAAGGGTTTGTTTGGCTTTCCTTTCCAAGTTGCCTAGAGAACACTTCCACCTGGGCTGTGGCCCTGGGGCTACAAGAAAGCAGGCTGAGCAAGCCATGAGAGCAAGCCAATAAGCAGCACCCCTAAATGGCCTCTGCATTTCCTCCTGCCTCCAGGTTCCTACCCTGCTTGAGTTCCTGACCTGACTTCCCTGGATAATGTATAGTGATTTGAAGTGTAAGCCAAATAAACCTTTTCCTCCTCAAGTTGCTTTGGTCAGGAGGATTCATCACAGCGATAGTAACCCTAACTAGGATACCCATCAATCACTAATTAAGAAAAATACCCTACAAGTTTGTCTACAGCCCAATATTATGGAGGCATTTCCCCAGTTGAGGTTCCCTCCTCTCAGATAATTATAGCTTGTGTCAATCTGACATAAAACTAGCCAGCACACACTCCTGGGCATATATGGAAAAAACTAGTGTTCATGGTACTGAAAGGTACTCTGCACACTACCAAAGGAGAAAGGTAAACACCAACCCAGCTGAAAATCCTGCAGTCTATAATGGTGACCTAACTACATGGTGTGCTGGTGCAATAGTGGCACAAAAAAAAAATGTTATATAAGCAACCACTATCTGATTTGATTTAAGACCCATTCCATGGATGAAACCCATGCTTGTTACTGCTTGGGTGGCTAAGAACCTGAGACTAGACAGGCCAGGAACCTAAAAGAAAACCAAATACTACTCTTCTCTGAAGGAACATAGCAATAAAATGACTCCTAACAACATTCTGCTATACCTGTAGATCAGTGTCTAGTTCAGCCATCATCAGAGAAGCCTCCTCCTATAGGAGAAAGGGAACTAATACAGAGACCCACAACTGAAGAGAGTTGTGCAGAGAGTCAGAAACTTTGGAACACTCGGTCCTAAACAGTATAGTTTCATTAAACCTCTCCACTCAGGGCTTGGGGAAATACCTGGAAGAAGAGGGAGGAAAGATTCTAAGAACTGGAGGGAATGGATGACTTGAAAGAAAGTGTCTTCCAGACACAACAGGACTGACCACAGAGGAGCTCCCAGGGACTGTGGCAGCATGAGTAGTTTCTACACAGGTCTACACAGTCAGATGGGGTCCCAACACTGAGAGAGGAAAGTGGACAGAAGGTCACATCTCTAACCAAGAAGCTATCTTCAACTGACAATCTCTTACAAAGGAAAAAGTGGCTTTCTCCCATTGAGTCTCACTGATATAAACCACACTTAATAGAGTGTCCAGCAGCAGATGGCCACACAAAACAAACTCAATGGTATTTTGGGAGATTTTTTTTTTTTTGCCTCATATTACTTTGGGCGGTTTTTATCTTATTGGTCTTTTGCATGTATATTACAAGTGCTGTGGATGATTGTTTGATAAATAAAACACTGATTGGCCAGTAGCCAGGCAGGAAGTATAGGCAGGACTAACAGAGAAAAAAAAGGAAAGGACAGGAAAGCAGAGAGGGGAGACACCGGTTGCTGTCCAGGAGGCAACAGGTAAAGCCACGGAACATGTGGCAACATATAGATTAACAAAAATGGGCTTAGTATAAGAGTAAGAGCTAGACAATGGTAGGCCTGAGCTAATGGCTGAGCAGTTTAAATAATATAAGAGTCGGTGTGTTTATTTTATAAGTGGGCTCCGGGACTGGCGGGGGCTTGGCGGGAGCTGGAGAGAAACTCACCAGCTACATTACAGTTTATAATTTTATGTTTTATCTGGGAGGAAATGAAGGAGGGGAAACAGTGATGAGAATATATTGTATGAAAAAATAAAAGAGGCTTTGCTTCTTACTAACACTTATTTTAGACAGATACACCTCACCACTCGGATCCAGTTATTAATTCTTTCAAAAGCAAGCCACTCATATACACTGTGGTCTTCCTCCCTCTAACCTGGCGCTGCTTCCACAACAGACTTCAACATCACAGAAAGGCCCTTTTAAGCTCAGGTATAGTCATCATTGAACAATAGAAAGCATGTGTAGATAATTGTTATCAAAAATAATAATGGAACCACCCTCTCTTTGCAGATCCAAATGTTGGATTGTGTGAGGAGAATTGCTAGATTGCCCACTCCCACCTTCTCTTCGAAGCACTTTGCTATCTCAATTGGAACATTTAGAAACAGTAAGAGAAGCCAGATGGTTCCATATTGAGAGTTTAATAGTATGTACGTGTATTTACATATCGTAGAAGCTTGGTGTCCCGCAGTTCATCATTTTAAATGATGTGCACAGATCAGTACATAATGATACAAGGTTTAGAAGCAGCTCTTCCTGGTAAATTACAAATGACAGGGCTGGGCTCACAATGACTGCCACCTATGAGTAAAGAGCACTGTCACTGCATGTAATGGAGTGCCCAACAAACAGAATGAGTCAGTTCCCAAATGTCCCATTCACTCAAAATAATGTGAAGAGCCATGATCCTTCTACTATACAAGTCTATATTAAGCCTGAGAGCCCACAATAATACAAATATAGATTCAAATATCATTCAGTCAAAACCAATGCTTAATATGGTTAATAAATATATACATATATACAATCCAATTAGCTCCACAAAGAGAAACATATTTCAGTCATAAAATCAGCAGTAAGTTAACACACTTAAAAAATATACACTACAACTTTAAAAATATGTGCACTCGCATGCTACAACGCTGAAGGCTCCAGGCGCTCTTGGGCAGACGTAGTCATGAACTATCAAGTCCTTTTGGGAACATGAACACCCATCACTGCTAGTTCTTTAGGAAGGTGAAGGATCCAGTTTTCTCAGCAGGGCCAGCTGCAGTCTGGCTGTCTCTCACGCTCATACATCTGGGAGATTCTGTAAGATCTGTCTCAAGGAAGCACAGGCCACCACATGGGCATCCGATGGGAGATTAGCAAGTGACTGGATCAACTTCTTGACTATGGTCTTCAGGCACTGGTGGGCGGCATTCAAGTCTCTGTCGAACTGCTGTCCTTCAATCTGCAGAGCCAGGTGACTGCAGATGTTTCTAAACTCAACACTGTCCTGCAATGAACAGCAAACAGGCCGGAAGTCAGAGTGATGATGGGACATTGGTTGTGCTTCCCTTGCCTGATGTCTAGATTTTTCTCCAAGAACCACTCTCTCCATCCTTAGCTATAGGAGGGTGGTTTGACCAAAGCTGACCCAATCCCACCTCCAGGTTCATGAGATCAGAACTGATCAGAAATGACAAAATGACCACACCCAGTCAAGTGACCTGACCAGAGATAGACAGAGTGACCACACCGAGTCAAGTGACTGGTCAGGTACAGGTGATCACAAATGCCACTGGTCCCACGGCTACTGGACTGGAAGAGAGAAGCTCTCCTTGACCAGGATTACTTGGAAAAATTTTGTAACCTGTAGGACAAAGTACTAATGAGGATGTCTCCAAAGCAAAAAGGTAGATGAAGGAGATTAAAAGTGACTGACTCTAATAATCTTTCTTGACTATACGGATCCAGCAGGGAACTCCAGGACTTCTCATCTAGCTGAGTTAATGAACAGCCATTTTTACTGAAGTTAGCTGAAGCCAATTTTCTGTTACTTATTCCTAAGAGAGCCATGACAAATACATAAATAGCCTGTGTTCTTATTGTTTGGTATTTACCATGATCAGGATTCCACAATAGAATTTACTATGCAATGGACGTGGCCTCCAGAATGGCCAGCCTGGGCTACACAGTGAGATCCCAGTCTCAAAAAACTTAAAAAGCCTAAACTGGTAGATCATGCAACAAAATAAACCATGCAGCATATACTACACAAATGGGAAAATATTAGTTTGAACCAATGGAAATAATCAAACAGAGTTCTTTTGAAACACGTGTGGAATATTTGTGGAATCTGATGCCAGCATATCATCACAGAGCATATCTTAACACACCTGGAAGTCTGTGTCATACAAAAAGCACAGCACAAGCAGGGAGAAATCAGTGAGGCAGCTTATCTTCCCAAACATACATGAGTTTAAAAAGCACTTCTAAATAATTCATAGGTCTACCAAAAAAAATGAACTTTGAAATACTTTATACAGAACATGCACAGAAACACTGCATCAAAACTGTGGAAAGTAGAAAGATATGCAGACTTAAATACCTACATGCATAAGTAAAAAATTACAGAAAGTTCCTAAGCAAATAATTAAACTCAATAGCTTGGGGGGAAGCATAAAATGCCACCACACCCCACTTCCTACCAATGGAAAGAAGGGCTAAGAGTTAGTGGGAAGGTAGGGGAGTGGGAGGTTTGAAGAAAAATGGCCCCATAGGCTCATATATTTGAATGCTTGGTCTCTAGTTGGTAGAATAGTTTGGGAAGGATAAGGATGCATGGCTTTGTTGGAGGTGTGTCACTGGGGGTGGGCTTTGGGGTTTCAAAAGGTCACAGCATTCCCAGTTAGCTCTCCTTCTCTCTGCCTCATCATTATTGTCTCAACATGTCAGCTCTCAGCTACTGCTCCGGCACCGTGCCTGCCTGCCTGCTGCCATGCTCCCCACCATGATGGTCATGATGTGTGCCTGTTCATACCTAACCCAAATTAAAATGCCTGGAAAAATAAACCCAGCTGGGGCAGTGGTGGCGCACGCCTTTAATCCCAGCACTGGGAGGTAGAAGCAGGCAGATCTCTGGGTGTGGATTCAAGGCCAGCCTGGTCTGCAGAGGGAGTTCCAGGACAGCCAGAGCTGTTACACAGAGAAACCCTATCTCAAAATAAAAAAAACAAACAACAACAACAAAAAAGAATATGAAAATAATAAAGTAAAATAAACCCATGGATCTGAAACCTGAAGTTGATTTCACATTTACTTATGTAAAGACTCAAATAGGGCATCTTTAGGTGAAATCATAGAGGTTTCCAGGTAGTTCCCAATGGCCTGGGCAAACTGCAGAGGTCTGGTGAACTCTGCAAGGTCTCTTTTTTGATTAGCCTAGTATAGTCTTTTCTTTTAACCCTTTCTAAAATACAGTTACAGTCAACGAAAACAAATGATTGGGAATTGACTTTCCATGGGACTCCTACTCCGGGGAGGGGGATGTAGAGGGAGGAAATAAAACAGTTGATATCTTCTCTTTCTTTCTAGAAGGGCTGAATGCCAACTCTGAGTATACCAATCATTGCCCTCAATCAACTTAACGCTGCTCCTGCTGGGGAAAACTGGAATCCCAAGACAGGAGGTTAAGGCTCATTAAATGCTTTGTGGCTTTCAGTAGAAACACACAAGATCAATACTGGCCACAATCTCCCTCTGAGTGCCTTCCATTCGATGACAAACCATATTCTCCTGTGACTGTTATACAGGAAGTCCCAGATGCTCCCCCAAATGAGGCAATATCCTACAGCACTTTGAGCACTTTGCCAGAGTTAAAACCACATACACAAGCAACTGAAAACAGTTGGGAGAGCCCCTAAAGCATTCTGTAATTCAGACTCTGCCTATGAAACGTGTCCATGGCTACAGCGGCCCAAACTGAAGGCACCACTGACCTCTTCAAGTGCAATGAGATTGCCCTCCCATGTCTTAATTAATCTACTGGAGTACCAATCTAGCCCAGTTTAACTCAGCTAATAAAGTAGCAAATTTATTTTAAATGTGCATCAAGCTATATGACTTGACTACACTGGATAAAGTCAAAGAGACATGTTTCCCGGTCTCTAACGAGCTGATAATGCAGTGGGGAGAATGGGCACATGATCATCTATCCAAACACAAAATGAAAATTGATAAGCTCTGCAGTGAGAGGAGAAAGCCCTGAGTGAGTGTGTGTTTTGACATGGACATGGCCTGTGGAGGACTCCCAATGCCTTGGACTCATGGGACAATTGGCAAAGCCATTACCCACAAGGACCAAGCTCAAGATGGGTAGCAAAGCTCTCCTCTGGGGTCCATATATATGAGTGTTTATGGACCGTTGGTCAGTGTGTGCAAAGACTATCAACTGCAACTTCTTCCTCCAGATATGTATAGCCTGAGACTGCTTGCCTACAGAGATGGGACTAGCTAACTCCTCCCCCTGTGCTGTACCTAATAAACATGCTGAGCTTCCAGGTTGAGGCAGAAGAAGGCAACCAGCAGCTTCAGCTCTACATGTATCTGTGTAATTTTTGTTTATTCTCTCACCACTCCCAACCATGATTCCTGGACCCAAGCCACATGGGACACGGCAGAGGTCCATGGGAAAATTGCAGACATTGGAGAACAGACTTTTACACACTTAGAATCAATGCCCAGTCCAGGGTCCCTACAAAGCTGGGTGAGTTCTTTCTACTGTGGGCCCATGCATTCCTGTCAAAAATTCATTCAGATACACTAGAGAAACCCATGCTCACACAATGAAACTACTTTAAGAAGATTACAGTTTCATTGATTTATCATTGTTGTAAGTGTATCACGATGTGTATATGTGTGTTTGTGCACACACTGATGTACACATGCCCGAGCGCATGTGGAGGTTGCAGGGAGAGCAGCTTTTGGCAGTCCATTCTCTCCTTCCATCACAGGTTTGGGGGATTAAACTCAGATCGTAAGGCTTGCATGCCAAAGGTTTTTACCCACTAAGCCAACTGTCCAATCTAAAAGTCTTTTTAAAAACAACTGTTATTATTATTATTATTATTATTATTGTTATTATTATTAGCAGAACTCTGTCCTGTAATAGATAAACAGCAGCCTTCTCCAAAGATTCCAAAGATAGCATACTAATTCCCAGCACCTGTGAATATGTCACTCAGCATGGCCATCAGGCCTTCGTGAGTGTCAGGACGGGCCTCCCTCTGGGCAGACAGAACCCATTCTCTCAGGAGCAAAGCAATTGCCATCAACACTCTGGTTCTGCCCTTTGATAGGTCACCTTCAGACAATCCATTTTATCTATGGAATATGCATTTTCTCATCTGTAAAATATAATTAATGATAGCTGGCATAGAGAACTGTCCATACCGTGCACAGCCACCCCTGCTAATCAGTGGCCTGCCCAGGGGCATTCTCTCTTCCTCAGCTGAGTTCTTACTCAGTATGAAGGAAGTCTCTTAGGAACACCACTGCCCTAGGGCCTTCTTGCATCATATATTGTGTTTATTAATAATGCATACGTCTGGAATGTTTGAACAGTATTTTTTAAAACCTGAAAAGAAGTATGACTTCAAGTTCTTTGCTCCTGTAATGCCCATAAAAAAGGAGAAGTTAAGCCCTTTTCAGGGTCTTACTGAAAATAAACACTCCCCTCAGAACTGAAGGCTTAAAGACAGGAGGCATCTGTCAGCAGGAGCCAGGTTCTAGGCTTGCTTTCTGAAAGCAGCGTTGATGGGCAATAAATCCATAAGTGCAATATGATGTCACAGGCTCTTAAATGCAGGTAATGCTTAAACAACCTATAAATGGTAGTGAGTACATGTCCATGTGGGTGTGCAAATGTGTAGGAGGATAGAAATCGATGTCAATCACTATCTGTGTGTGTGTATGTGTGTTATGAGTGTTGTGTGTACAGTGTTTGTTAGTATGCATGTGTACACGTGGATCTGCATTCATGGAGGCCAGAGGTTGACATTAGATGTCTTTCTTCAGTTCTTCTCCACCTTTATTTTGGGGTCTCAGTGAACTTAAACCCATCAGTTTGGCTAGACTGGCAGGTCAATGGACTTCAGGCATCGCCCGTCTCTACTCAGCCAAGCACTAGGCTTACAGGTACATGCCATACTGCCTGGCTTCTCCTTGGGTTCTGGAGATCTGAACTCAGGTCTACTCCATGCCTGTGCAGCACTTTCCTGACTAGGCCATCTCCCTACCCCTCTACTTTTAAAAAATATATATTTATATTTTATGTGTGTGGATGTTTTGTTTGCATGTATGTTTGTGTAAATGCATGCAGGCCAAAAGAGGTTGTCAGATACCCTGAAACTGGAGTGATAGAGGGTTGTGAGCTGCCCTGTTGGTGCTGGGAATCAAACTCAAGTCCTCTGGAAGAGCAGCCAGTGCTCTTAACCTCTGAGCCATCGCTCCAGCCCCACCCCATTCTTTTTTGAGACAAAGTCTCTTACTGATCCTGGAGCTCATTGATTCAGCTAGACTAGCTAGCTGGCTGGCAAACTTCAGGGATGCTCCTGTTTCTGCCTCCCAGGATGGAACTGCAGACACACACTATAATCTTTTACATGGGATGAAGGCAAGAGCCTATATGTGCAGGGTAAGCACTTTACCACTGATCCATCGCCGCAAGCCCCTAAGGTGATGTTTTTAACTGCCATGTCACCTCCAAAGTCACGTAAGAGATCTGCATAACTTTGGTTGGCAACCTACTGATGTCAGAATGAAGTTCATTCTCTTCAAGATGGTCACAGCCCAAGCTAGAGTTCCAATGACCTCACAAGCCTCTTTCTTCCTGTTTCCCCCTACACCCCTTCCTAACAGTATCTACAGAGAGCAGGAAGGACAGGAAGTGAGGCAGACAGGAAGGCAAAGACAATGGTGAGCGGGCTGTGCCTCAGAGACAGAGATATACACGGAGGCAGAGGCAGAAGCAAGAAAAAAAATAGTACTATTGATCTTCAGAGACACAGCACTGAAGATAAAGAAATCATATAACCTAGAGGAGACAAGCCTCCTGGCATCCGTTTGGAGGACTGGGCCTGTTCCCACCCCAGTGCCATCACCTTTTATCCCATCTATGCCATGTTGCACTTAAGAAGAAAAGAAACCTCTCCTGGGTTTCTTGGGGCAACACCTTGTCCTTGAACATCTGCCTCACCAGCACACCAGCTCTTCTTCTGCAACCCAGGGCAGTGCTAAAAACAAACATGGCCCCAGACCCATTAGGATTCTCCACAGCACGTATGTCAGTGGAATGAGAATGGTGTTTCCTGCCAGAGAGGAAGACCAGGAACAACTGGGAACTTCCCCAACCTCACCTGCTCGTCAGAGTCTGGCTTGCAACTCCAAGGTCACAAGGCCATGCTCACATACATTTGTCACTGTGCATCAATGAAATACGCAGTGCGGAACCTGGGTGTGTACCAATCACCATAAAGAGTCCATCGTCTACAGGAAATTCAGCACTTTTACTTGTGGTGGGTCATAATGAAGCCTCCTCATGCTCTAGCTTTGGGTATGGCACCATTTACAGCAGGAAAGTCCAGTGAAGAGCACTTTTGTGAAGAGTCCAAATGACTCAGGTGTGCTCATGGAGATCAAACCCCATGTAAGTTCCTGCCCAGTAGCCAAGCAGAGCTGTTTTAGAACCTTCTGGCCTCTTTCCCCCAAAGTTTCATTTCAGAAAGCTTTCATGTCATTTTCACTATAAACTATTATAAAACTGTAAATAAACTAGCCGGTGGACCACAAAAGCACAATTTTGTCTCAAGTAACAAGCAGTCTCCTAGCTGTGGCTACTGACAACCACGAACTTTTATTTCTTCAGCAGTATCGCAGTGTGGTTTACTCTCGCAATGGCCCTTTGCACCTTGCCCAGGACATTAATCAGCCCTCTGCCCAGGTTCCAAGTTGTATATTAGACTTTTTAGCCAACGCTGTTACTACATTGACAGAGCTTGTGTTCAAGAGGCCCTTCTGTAGGTGCCTAATGCTAACTAAGTCATAAGGCCTCTGTCATTCACCTCACCACACACAGACATTGCATTGTCCCAGGCCACCACAGGGGTGAACCTAGTGCGACAAGATTAGAGAGGGGGAGTGTTCACATGACTTGTAACTGTACATGGTTATTAACTGTTCTAGTTTACTGTTATTGTAGTTAATCTCTTACTTACCTAATTTATAGATTAAACGTAATCATAATGTACCTATAGGAAAATACAGAGTGTATTCCATAGGGCTGAGTACTCTTCTCTGTAGAAAGCATGAGTAGGGACAAGTAGGATTCTCTTCAGTGGGACAAGGAAGAACCCATGGGAGGGAAACGTTGATTGTTGATTTGTCTGAGACGATAAGAAAGGCGGGTGGAAGACTGCGGAGTCGGCTCAGTCAGCGCAGTGCTTTCTGGGTAAGCATGAGAACCAGAGTTCAGATCCTCAGCACCCACGTTAAAACCAAACAAACAAAACGCCAGGTTAGTAGTAACACCCTTCAGATCCCAGAGCCTAGGAAGCAGGGACAAGGAGATCCCTGGGACTCACTAGTCAGCCTATCTGGACAAACTAGTGAGCTTCAGGTTTAATTGGAGGCCCTGTCTCAAAAAAAGGTGGAGAGAAACTGAGGAAGATACCTGGCATTGATCTGTGGTCTCCACCTGTACATGTATGTACACAGCATGGACACACATACACCACATACACACATACCACACACACTACACATACCACATACACCACACACACACCCCACATACAACACACACACACACACACACACACACACACACACACACACACACACACAAATGAAATAGTTCAGGGGGAAAGGAAGATATTTTAGTCCATTGGCGACAATTTTCCCAGAAGAGGAGTAAGATCTAGATTAAAGACCTGGAAAGGGGTAAAGTGTGCGTAGGACCTTATGTCACCCAGAAATGTTTAAAGGATTACCGAGGATGGGTGGCCACTGTACTGAACAAACCACCACAACCTTAATGCCAGCGGCATTAGGGTTCTTGTTCCAGCAGCCTCAGAACATCACCACTGACCTGACTCACACTGAAACTCCCCACCTGTGACTGATCTCTCTAATATTTTCTATGGCTATAGAATGCCATGCAGGCCTTACCCCTGCCCGGTCCTAAGTGTCCAGAATCACTTTTGCCCTTCTTCCAAATTGAACTCCTTGCAGCTGTAGCCACATCAATGCTGGTGGTTTGAATCACACAGCTCCTCTGCTCCCATGTGGAAAGCAAACCGTCATTTTTAAAAAAGAGAAGAAGAAAGAAGTTGCTTCCCCAAGCAGCCTTCATAGATTACCTTTGACAAAACAGATCCTTCAGCCTCTCTAGCTGCCAGTCTGTCTGTGTCCTGCATGTCTGACACTGCTGTAGTTGTATTTTTTTAAACCTTTAAGGGCCCTCCACCCAGCTCCCAAATAAATACATGGAAACTGATTCTTACTTATGAATGCCCGGCCTTAGCTTGGCTTGTTTCTAGCCAACTTTTCTAACTTAAATTATCCCGTTTCTCTTTAACTATCTCTGGGCTTTTTACCTTTCTTTATTCTATATCTCTTTCTTTCCTTCTTACTCCCTGACTGGCTGCATGGCTGGATGGCTGGCCCCTGGCATCATCCTCTCCTCCTTTCTCATTTCTCCTCTTCTCTCTCTTCCCTAGATTTTTTTCCTATTTATTCTTTCTGCCCTCCAGCCCCGCCTATTTCTCTCTCCTGCCTTGCTATGGGCCATTCAGCTCTTTCATAGACCAATCAAGTGTTTTAGACAGGCAAAGTAACACAGCTTTACAGAGTCAAACAAACGCAACACTTTACAGAGTCAAACAAACGCAACAAAAAAGAATGCAACACATCTTTGCATCTAAGCAAATATTCCACAGCATAAACAAATGTAACATATCTTAAACTAATATTCCACAACACACTGCTCTGGCTTGAATATGAAAAACAACCACGGGCTCCTGTTTTGCGTGTTCTCCAGTAAATGACTCTACTTGGGTTAGGGCTTTTAGAGAGTGGGGCCTATGTGGTGGAGGTAGGCTTTTGAAGACTAAAGACCATCCCTAGCCCTCACCCACCCATCCCCTTCCCTGCTTATAAGTCCCCATGATGTCCAACCACCAAGAAGCTGTTCCACCATTCCTTCCCCCAGAGGATGCACCAAAATATCTTTGCAACTGTAAGCCAAAAATAAACCTGTCACTGGGCAAACAACTCAGTGGGTGAGTTATTGCCTGGCATGCTCGGGGTCTTGGGTTCACTTCCCAGTGCCATCAACGAGGAAAAGAGGTGAAGGCTAGGCCAAAATAAACCTCTACTCCTTTAAATTATTTCCATCAGGATTTTGGTCACAGTGACCCCAAAGCAACTATTGCACACATGTATTTCTAATGTGTTTTAATATTGCACAGCACTTGAAATTTCATCAGTTCTGAGATATACATTCTTTTATAACTTAAACTCAATGAAATTAGTATGTAATTCACAGCCAATGATAGGTCATACATTGGCAGAATTTAAATTTTTTCTTGGGGCAGGGGAAGGAAGAGAGAGAGAGACACCCCTGCATCAGACAGTGCTTGGTGATGTTTGATTTGAATTTTTACAGCCTATGATGTAACTTGATATAGTGCATGTTTTCCAAACTTTGGCATGTAGAGTAAGAACAGCATCAACTCTTAAGGAATGCACCAAGCTCTCCTCAACACCGAATCTCCCCTGGACTCCCAAGTGGTTAGACAAGATGATGCTCCTGGCCACAACTTGAGAGCCAGCAGGTCCCAAAAAAGTTGTGACCTTAAGACAATGTCAAGTTTCTATTGCTGTGATAAACACAGTGACCAAAAGTGACCTGAGAAGGAAAGGGTTTATTTCAGCTTACAGTTTACAGCCCTTCATGAAGGAGTCAGGGCAGGAACTTGAGGCAGGAACTGAAGCAGAGTCCATGGAGGAACCATGGTTACTAGCTTCTTTAGCTAGCTTTCTTATACAACCCAGGACCAGCTGCCCAAGGGTGGCGCTGTCCAGTGGGTTGTGGGCTCTCCCCTCTGCTCCCCTCTCACATCAATCACTAGTTCAGAAAATGCCCCCACAGACTTGCCTACCATCAGTCTGATGGAGGCATTTTCTCAATTGAATTTCCCTCTTCTCTGATGACCCTAGCTTGTGTCAAGTCAATAAAATCTAACCAACACAATCAGGTTAGTTAACTGTAAGGCCAGGACCGAATCTCAAAACCCTAGACCCCAGCTTACCTCAGCTCTCTTCCCAGTTCTACCCCCCCATACACGTCAAGCTGACTCAGCAGGAGTCCCTGTTACTGTTAGCAAGTCTGTCAAGATCCAGGACCACCTGCCCTCAGCCCACTTCATGAGGATTTAGGTTCTCTGTCAGGTCTCTGCATTCTGTGAGGAACTAGATTTATGAAAAACTATTGTGATTCACGAGTGTGAAGGAACTTTAAATAAACGTGGATGATGCCGTCATAATATATGCAGCTGGGGACTTAAAGTGTACTTAAGGTTACAGGCTTGGAGGAGGAGGTAGGGGCAGCTGACTTCTACAGGTAGAAAAATTATTTGTGTGACAGGTAGGTCTTGACAAGGCTTCTCCTCCTCGTCCTGCACCCTAACCACCACCACCACCACCACCACCACCACCACCACCACCACCACCTCACACACACACACTTGTCCTGGTCCAGGTCTAGTTAGTCAGGCCCACCCCAGGTGGTTGGTTCTCAAGCTCTCTGTCCCACATGCCAGTCCTCTGTGCTTATCTCCTTTTGCCCTCTCCCCCCCACCCCCACCCCGCCCACAGCAGGTTGACCACACCCTGCTTGGACCCCTGTGGCCCCATTCACTCCATCCAGCCACGGCAGGCCAAGGGGAAGGCATGACAGACTCACCTTCAGGTGGATGGGGAAGGGCCGCTCTTGCTGGAGAGGCCCAAGCAGAGTCTGCTCCACGCTGACCAGCTCCGAGGTCGAGTCCACCACTCGGGCCAGAGCGCTGCGCATCGCCATCCGCGCCAAGGTGCAGGGCCCGCGGTCCCGGGGGAAGGGCAGCAGCTCCGCGCCCCCCTCTGCGCCTCGCAGCCCGCCTGCTTCGGGGGAGCTCCGCGCTCCCGCGCCCCCGCGTCCCAGCCCCCGCCGGGTCCGCATCTGGCCTGAGCGACGAGCTTGGGCGACGGGCACGTGGTCCTGACCGCGCGGGCTTCCGGGGGCGCTAGGACCGTCGCCCCAGCCCCACTCCTGCTGTAGCAGCTGCAGGGTCTGCAGAGCCACCATTTGGTGGCTGATGGAAGCCACTAAGGGCGCAGGGCTGGCCATGGCCGGCTGGCAGCTGGGCGCTGACGAGCAGGTGGAGCGCAGGAGAGGGAGCCTAGCGGCGTTTGGGGTCGCAAGGTCACATTTTTTCTAACTCCTAGCTCTCCCCCCGGCCTCCACGTCCCTCAGCGTGTGTGGCCCGCCCCGCCCCCGGTCCGCAGGTGGTGACCCGACCTTGCCCCGGCATTCAGTTTCAGGCAGAATGGGCTCAAAATGACCCAAAGCTGCCTGAAGCCTGCTGGGTGAGCGCTTGAACATCAGCCAGATGCTGAGCTCTGCTTCTTCCGCCTCTCAGGGCTTTGGTGGGGAAAGCGCTGCTTTGTGCGGATGTATCTATCCCCAGATACCCCGCCCCTTTCTTCCCAGAAGGATGCCAGCCTAGGACCGCTTAAGGCAGGGGAGGCCCCGGCAGTGGGGTACCACCGAGAGCCAAAGTGCCCAGAGCTCCCGCCAAACTCACAAAGGAGACTGTTGGATTCCTCTCCCTTCCCTGGGGGGTATTTTCAGAAACTCCTAGAACTAGTCTTCAGGCCTTGCAGATTCCCAGACAAAATATGTGGACAATGTATTTTAAAGTTCAGCCCTTATTGCTCAGTTCCCGCAGGTACTGACATCCCAGTATGCAGAAATGGCGTGGAGGAAGAGTTGGCACCACAAAGGAAGAGTTGACTGTTTTGTGCGGAAGGACTCAGGCAGCAAGGTCAAAGATCAATCCTCTTACGCATGAACCTCAGGACAGCTGTACAAATACCCATTTTTAATTACACCAAACATGGCTGTCTCCTTTAAGTGATGTGAAAGGACTGTTAATTTTAATCTTTTTAGATTGGCAGTCATCAGTGGTTTTTGTTTTGTTTTGTTTTGTGAAGGGGGGAGGGGTTGGTTTGGTTTGGTTGTTGTTTTTAAAGGCATTTGGAGGGAATAGTGAGGAAAACTATCCCAGAAAGCATCTTTTCTTTTTTTTCCTGCTTTCTTCTTGTAAGGAGAATCCAACGATCCAGCAAAGGCAAGGGCACGGAGGAGTGAAGAATCGTGGGTGAACTAGAGGCCCAGGCAGACCGCGGGTGTGTCCTGTCGAGTCATTTCTGGAAGCTCCTGGATGGAAAAGCCATGGCTTTGGTGCTGTCAGCACAGCAGAGTGAGCAGTAAGAGATACGGGGCCCTTCAAGATTTCATTGACTCCGGGGGAGTTGACAGGGAATCCTCCCCACCCTCCAGCAAAGGTTCTTGGAATTCTCAGTGTTTCCTTCCTCTTGAAAACCAGTCTGAATAAATAAAGAGGTTTTGTTTTATTTTTAAGCAAAAACAAGCATGTTCACATTAATTATATCTAGTTAAAAATGCTAGTCTGTGCCAGCCACAGAGGAAATTTGGAGAGAAGCAGTTTAATATTGATTAGTTTATCTTGCCATAAAGTTACTTAAGTTCATACACAGAAATACAGAAATTCTTCCAAATAGTGTATGTATGTATCTTTTTTTTTTTGTTTTAATCTTTAGATGTTGAAGCACATTCGGCAAAGATGAAACAGGAATAGCACAAACCACACTTTGTTTCCACAGAGTGTGTCAGGTCTCTGGGAGTTCATGAACTAAGCATCTGCTCGGTTGACTGCAAAACTCTCCTGACAGGTGCCATTCCAGACAACAGGACAGGAGGTACTGGACAGAGCAGAACCTCAGCCCTCTTCGACACAACACTGATTCTCAGAGCCATGAGACAACTGAACTTCCAGAAGTCCATGAGATGAGGGCCAGAAAACCACAGGGCGTGAGGGGTGATACCTCTTACTGAAAGAGGGCCTGGTGGCTCTTCCAGCAAAGCTCTTCCTCTATCCAACCGTGAGTCACATTTGTGTTTGGTGTGATCTCAAAATGGCTTATGGCCCAAAGCTGGAGATCAAAGACCCTAAGGGAAAGGCTTCATGGGGTATTGACACGACATTAATAGTGTTAGCAGATCTGTCCTTGGTCTGAAGCATCTGCAAGAGTTGACTCTGCTGGGCCATCGGACCATGTGCACACCCACACCCAGTGTGTATCTCATCTGAAACATTGAAAGAAGTGTTCATTCAAGAGCACAAAACGGTGCACATCCAGTATTTTTGTTTAAGTGTCTATTTGAGTATTTTATGGAACCTATGTTCTCATTGCTCAATGGATACTCTTCATCTTCCATGTTCAGCCCATAGGCTCGATAAAGCAAACTGATCCAAGTTGTAAAAGAAAGAGATTTGGGTCATCCAGGCTGCAGCCAATTCCACACCACCTTCCCATGGTGAGTGGTCAGGAGCCATTTAGAATGCTTTCGGTTGAATGCACTGTAAAAGATAAAACAACTTCACAGTATAGGCCAGGAGGTCACACAAGCAGCAAAGAACACTTCCTCTTTCCATAAGAAAGTGTAACACAAAAGGATTTAATCAACAAGAATTTATTGTCCCACATAATAAGAAGTCTGAAGGCGGCTCTCACACTGATCAATACTTGAGTTCTGGGGTGTCATCAACGCCCTAGGCTCTTTCCATCTTTTTGAGAGATGATCCTCAGGATATCGACTTTGTCTTTTGTGCTTGGTTCTTGGGTTACTTTAACCACTAAATAGTGACAATGGCTGCTGGCCTTGCCTCTGGACAACAACCTCTAAGCCAAGAGGTTATTTCTTCTTCAGTAACCTTTCTCAAGTGCAGGGAGATGCTTCATAAAAAGCTCCAGCTGTCTTCCTCTACATCTTGGCCGAAATTGTAGAACATATTTGTGTCAAGGCAATTATAGTTGAGAGAAAAAGGGCCAAGATAAGAATGAACCAAAATTCAGTCCTGAAGCACATGCATGTAAGGTGGATGGAGAATACCCAATAGGAATCAGGGTTCTGTTACCAAGCAACAGCAGTGGCAACCAAATACCCGGAAGCTTTAGCAGTGTCCCTGGGAAAGGACACATCTGATCTCCAGGGTCTCTCCTATTTCCAGATATACAAGAAGCAAAGTATCACGAGGCTAACCCTTCCACTACAAATGAGTGACTGATGTCCCTTGTACAAGAGAAACCGAGGAGGTATGTGTTGTGGAGCCTCTGTAGCTATCCTGTGAGTTTGAGGGGAGAGCTTGCCTATGAATAACTCAATACCAAAGAAAAAAGCCAAAATATCTGGAGAGAAAATCAGGAGTCCTTATAGTAGCACCATTTGCAGCCTGCACAGAGATGCTCATGAAGACAGCCCCACTCCTGAGCTGTTTGGTTACAGAAGACAAGAAAGTATCTTTTTAGTTTGACCCACTTTGGGTTTAATTTATTAGAACAGAAGGAATCATAATGTAAACAAACAACATAATATATCACTGAAAAAGTAGCAGGTCAATTTCACTGACCTTGTGACCCAGCACGCGGTTAACTAAATGCTACTGAGTACATCCTATCAACCAGCTCCACAATACTTTTGCCATCCCCTGACCTTTGCAGGTTAAAGCTCTTGGAGCAACTCCCATCTTCCCCATAGCCCATGAGAAACTTTCAATTGACCACTGAGATCATTGAGACTCTTGTGGATGAGAGATGAGAATAAAAAGGGGCTAAAAAGTTCAGTGAGTGAGCAACAATGCCCCACCTGCCAATGGACAAGGAGGGCTACTACATGAACAGAAGTCCAGCTCTTCTTTTATCACAAAGGTTCACAGACTCCTTTCCCACATGAGCCAAAGATGCCAGTGCTCATGCAGGATGTTTGAGAAGCTGGGCTCAGAAAGGATAGAAGGGAACAGGTGCTTAGAGTCGCCCTCAAAGGACTCATCAGAGCCCAGATATGTTTGAGCCCTGCTTATCTTCTTTTTTTTTTAATTTTAATTTTATTTTTTTAACAGGGTCTTACTGTAGTCTTGGCTGTCCTCACTTGCAATCCTCCTGTCCCAGTCTCCTGAGTACTGAGATTATATGTATGTGTTGCTTCTTTTTTTTTATTTTTTTATTTTTTAAATTACACTCATGATATTCATTAATTACACTCATGATATTAATCACATTTGTGGTATTCATAGATTACACTCACAGTGTATATATATATATATATATATATATATATATATATATGTGTGTGTGTGTGTGTGTGTGTGTGTGTGTGTGTGTGTGTGTGTATTTAATTTTAAATGCCGAATGTCATTTATTGAAGGAGGGAGGAGGTCTTAAATACAGGCTTACAGCACAATGGGAGAACCCCGGAGGGCAGAAGTTCGCTACTGATGTTTTACAATCTTGCATCTAAGCTGTTAACACCCATTATTCAGGATACACAGACAAGGAACTTCCCTTAAGCATTCAGGAGGGTGGAACCTGGCAGGGAATTAGCATAGGGAGGATATCAAGGTCAAGATCCTCAAGCAAGGCAACAGTTACCCCAAACCGGGGCCAGGCACTTACAGGTCCCCCTTTTATTAAATAATGAGCTTCTGACTTGGGTTGCCTGGGATGTCAGCAGGTCACCTTACCGGTCATGGAGACGCCTGCCCAGGCCCCACAGGTGCTCTGTCTTAGGTTGGTGAGTGCCCCCCCCAGGTGTTACCCGTCTCTGAATACTCATTATCGTACAGGCTCAATCATGTGTGAGCTGCAGAGTTAACTGCTGCCAAAGATCTCAAAGTGGCACTGAGCCCTGCTTATATTCTTTGGCACTTTTCTCCAAGAGGGAGCCAAGAGAATTCCATAAATGGAGCCAGCCATTAACCTTCAATGCACCCTGGGGAAGTTCACAGAGTGGGGCAAAACAAAGCATGTCCGATGAGGCCAAAGTGCTCTTGCTGAATACAAACCACAGAGGAGGACCACTGGAGAAGAAGATGCTGAAGAGACACCCCAAGATATGAAAAGGTACGGTGAAGGAGGATCAGTCAAACAAGGGAAAGGTGCAGGCAGAAGAAGACAAAGCAAGAAAGATCAAGTTTCCTTTGTAAATACGTAACTATAGTGTTTAAGACTCCAAGTCATAAAAGTACACAAGAAATTCTAACTTCAGCCTAAACATTTTCAGTAAAGAAAAAGAGAGAGGGATGCAATCCTGTCGTGAAACTGCTAAATTGCCAAGAACAATCTTTCCACAGGGCAATGTGCCTTCAGAACATCACGGATACACATTCTCAGATCCTACTAGGTTGATGACTTGGTAGATCTGAGTAAAGAAAAAGGCAAGAGTAGGTGCAGAGAGCATCATGACTTGATATAAAGTGTCCCCCAAAAGGCTCATGTGTCAAAGGCTTGGTCCCTAGCTGGTGGAGCCAATCATTGAGCGGGCTTTATATGGAAAGGGTTCTGACCTAATCAGGGATTCATTGGCCAGTTCGTAATGAAGTATTGGAAGGTGGAGGATACTGTTGAAGATGAAGTCACTGAGGGCATATTCTGGGGGTAATAGTGAGTCCCTGATCTGTCTCTGCCTTAACCCCCCACTCTCTGCTTCCTATCCACGCTGAGGCAAGCAGCTTCCCTCTACCATTTGTACTGTGATGTTTGACCTCGTCACAGGTCCCAGATATGGCTGTGTACTTTATCATAACAAACCAGAGAGGGAAAAGAAAGTCTGGAAATGATGAGTACCACTTGGGCCTCCTGATAAAATCAGACAAGAGTTGCCCTGCTTTGCCTTTTCAACACAAAATGCAGTTCTTTCCAGATGTAGAAATTATTTCACTTGGTTCATTTTATTTACTTAATCAAATTCTAAATTTATGGAGGAAAGGTATTTCTATGCAGCCCAGGATGGCCTTGAACTCACTATCCTTTTGCCTCAGCCTCTGAGTGCTTGGATTGCAGATGTGCACCATCACACTCACTGCATTTTAATAGTTTATCCTATGAAGAATTTTTGATATTGGAAGAAAAAAGAAAGTTTTAGGAATACATGTCAACTTTTTAAATTATTCCAATTTTGCAAGTGAGGGAGTTTTTTAGAATAAGAGTTTGCATTCCACCTCCAGGTTACTTCAACAGAGCAGACTGGCAGAAGTCACTCCCCAGATAATATTTTTTTTCCTTAGGGGAAAAATAAAGGACTACTGTAGAATCCTAAATTATTTTGACTATCTCTATAGATAAGGTTTATGTGTTGAAATGGGAAAATTTAAAGACAAAAAATGGGGAAAGAGTCTGTCATAGTGGCACATGCTGCAACCCCAGAAACCTAAAGGTAGAAGTAATGTGGAGAGAGTGTGGCCAGCCTAGGCTATATATTTATAACCTACCTCAAAAAGAAATGAGTGTGGGGGGGGGGTGACTTTGTCAACTGGATTCTAGGGTCTTTAACCTTCATGAAAAGAAAGTGTTACCACCTTGTCAGTTTAGGATCACTGTGTATTTCATATTCTAGTAACTTCCATTTGAGTGCAATAGAAAGAACTAGGTTGGGCAAATAGTGGCTCATCCCTTTAATCCCAGCACTCAGGAGCCAGAGGCAAGTGGGTGTCTGAGTTTGAGACCAACCTGGTTTATATAACAAGTTCCACACCAGTCAGGGCTACATAGGGAGACCCTATTTAATTAAAAGAGGAGGAAGAGGAGAAATGAAAGAAAACCACTTGACTTACGTTCACACACACACACACCCACACACACACACACACACACATACATACATCATACATACTCTTGGTCCCTAATTGATTTTCTTCAAACTTCATGGTTGAACAGACTCTGGGGTTGGTTGTATTGATTCTATGTATTCCTCCTCTATGTCTCCAAGGCTCCTATTCCTATTATTATAATAAATAAGAAGGGATGGGTTGGGGCACACAGCTCTTTAGCTTGGCTTATGCTATGCTCCACAGACAGAAATCCATGGAGTCAAAAGCTCATACTAGAAGATTCTGTAGACTTTCCCAACTCAAGCCCTACCTGAAGGGGATGAGAGCAGGGCTAGGCTGGACAACTGGCAAAGCCTTCCCACCTACCCTCTCTGCATCTGGAAAACAAGGGATGTCATCAAATCTATTTACATTATTTGTTTAGTCATTTAAATCATATTTGTTACAAAGTATTATTGAGAATGGTCTGAGAAGTCAAAACAGGTAAAAGATACTAAAAAAGGTATTTGTTAAATATCTCTGAAGTTACCCTTTTCTCCCCCTTGACAGAAAAAAAAAAAAGCCCACATTCTTAAACTTATATTGCTACACAGCATAAAGAACATGCCTTTTTTTAAAAAAAAAAATCTGTTTCCATACTGTTCAACCACTTGGAAATGGAGTCTTAGAAATGCTAATTTGACCACGAAGTTTAAACCATCCATAGAAGGAAATGATCCAATACAATTAGGAAGAGCAGGAAGAATGGCTCTAACATAACCAAAGGTGCTGGAACCTTGGTGTCTATGGATGTCCCGGAGACCAGAAAGGCATTCTTTGGTTACATCTACAAGGGTGTTTCCAGGGATGTCTAACTAAAGGAGTGAGACCCCTCTTAAATATGGACTGGGGACCCAGGTAGAATAAAAGATGGGGAGAAGGAGTGCAGATGCTCCTTGGCTACCTCCGCACTCCCAAACCCTGGTTGCCATGGTGAGCTGCCCCGCTGTGCTACTCTCTCCCCTGAAATCACCTTCCATCCTTCAGTAGTTTTCCTCTGGCATTTTGTCACAGCAAGGAAAAATTTACACATATAGCACACACTCAAATATTTAAGTATATGACTTACACTTGGAATGATTTTTACATGTGTGAACTGGTATAAAATGAGCAAATAGTTTAAAAGAGGTACGTATGTGTATGATGTTATTTCGACTAATGAAGAATAACCATGATATGATTGTTATTACCTTATTCAGTTTTATTCCTCACAGTCCAGGAGGAAAAGTTTCCTAAGGCTAAAGTGTCAAATGTTGTCTGGTGAGGGCTATTCTTTCTGTTTCCAAGATGGCTCCTTACTGCTCCATCTTTCAGGAGGATGAATGCCATCCCTTCATGTGGTAGAAGGGGGGAGAGCAGAAAAGGACAAACTCTCCATTAAACTTTAAAAGTATTTTTTAGATTTATTTCTTTTACTTTATATGTCTGAGTGATTTGCCTGCATGTATGTGTGTGTGTCACATGTGTGACAGGTACCTTCAGAGATCAGAAGAGGATGTTGGATCCCTTGGTGCTAGAGATATAGATGGTTATGAGACACCAAGTAGGTTCTAGGAATCTTGATCCTGAATCCTCTGCTAGAGTACCAAGTTAAAAGTACCAAGTACTCTTGACCACAGAACCTGTCCATTAATTTTTTTTTTTTTAGACACACAACTCTCACGGGCCGTCTTGACTCACTGCCCCAAGGCCACACCTCTCAATACTCCATGGTTCAATTTCAGTATGAATTTTTGGAGAGAGCAAAACCATTCAAAACTCAGCAGCTATCACTGGGGTTAAAAATAAAACTAGAAGTATCCTCACTTCCCGTGTGAGAATAAATAACAGATGGATTCGAGCTCAGTATAAACTGTCAAGACTGTGTCAGGAGAAAAGAGGAAAGAGTTTGTGTGTAGGCATCGAGGAGGGAAGCATTTCTGGTGACGACAGGACGCTACACCGAGGAAACTGGACGGGTTTTATTATGTACAATATCGAAATACGTGATGATGAATGACAAGTAACATTAAGAAGATGTCGCGGGAGAGGGATGGTGTGTCACATGTATGAGAGTGCCCGGGGAGTCCAGAAAAACACAATGGGGCCTGGAGAGATGGGACAGCAGTTAAGAGCACCTAGCGCTCCTGCAGAGGGACCTCAGTTTGGCTCCCAGCACCCAGGTCCATCAGCTCAGAAACCCCTGAAACTTCAGCTCAGGGATCCAATGCCCTCTTCTGGACTCTGTGCCCACTCTCACACATGTGACATGCCATCCCTCTCCCTCAAACCTCCCCTACACACACACACACACACACACACACACACACACACACATATAAATGAAAAATAAAAATAAATCTTCACAAAAGTGGCAGCTTCGGGAAAAAAAAGGAATGAATATCAAAACCACAGGCATAAAAGCAACCACAATTTTTCAATCACAAGGATTTTGATAGAATATAGCAAAAAAGAGAGAAAAAAATCAGAAAAAATTCAAATGTTCAGCAAAAAAACATGAAAAGATACTTACCCTGACTGGTAATGAGGGTAACACATGCAGTCTGTATGTCATACGATCCTCTCACTACCCAATCCTCAGTGGTTAATGTGACATTAGCATGACAGCAATGCTGGGCCATGGCTGTTGTCACATGTTGTGGGAAGACACAGTGAGGATTAATTTTGTCTGCAGACATTTTGACACACGAACACAAATGCACTTATACAGTATTGGATCTTTCTTTCTAAAAGGGGACGAGGGTGGAACATAAACCATTGCATCCCCTGTCTGTAAAGAAGTGGGTGGGAGCCTAAATCGTGGGACACCCAGGAATGTGTAGAACCAATGGCTGCTGTTGTGGAAGGAGTCAAGTTGGAACACAGCCGGCCTGAGTACTGACTGGGCTTTCTCCAGGCCTGGCTGTCTAAGAAGCAGCGAAGCAGGGCAAAGTCTTCCCTCATGAAGTTCAGTTCTAGTGTCAATGGTTGGCCAGTAAGAGGAGTGGAACCCAGACAGACGTTGGTAACAGTAAGTGCTGGAAGAAAAGTAAAGCTTGGAGAGCCTTTTGTATACTTACTATTCTGTTTTAGACAAAGTCAACTGGGCAGAGACTTGACTGTGTATTGTTTACCATGTGAAACAGAAATTCTGTTTTCTGCAAGGGAGGAGTAGCAGTTGGTCAGTAAGGACAGGAAGTTCCTTCTAGTGTCTGCTCTGCCTTCCTCTCAGTACATGGCTTTACTCTGTTGGTTACATCAGGGCTAGTGCACCTCCATGTAGCCAGTCAACATGGCATGCATGAAGGCAGACAGAGCAGACTTCTTTATACACGCCATATGGCTATACTTGAAAAAAAAAAAGTGTGGGGGTCATCTGCCATTAAGGTAACTCAACCTCCTGAGTATCCCTTCATGATGCCTGAGACTCATCACACATGTGATTTCACTATCACAAATGACATGATTTTAATCATGAGGGAGATTTTATTTGATTTTATTTGTAAGCATTGCAGCAGCTCTGAGGAGAAAGGTTTCCTCAATGCAACTATTGCAGCTCTAAAGGGAAAGGTATCTTGGCAGTTGGGAGCCAAAGAACACCACAAAATCAGACCACAGATCAAACCTCACATGGATTTATTGGGAGGGGAAAAAAACCCAGGAGAATGTTTACCTCTGCTTGGAAGAGAAGCAGCAGAGAACTTAGCAGGAGGAAGGCTTATATAGAGTTTCTTGGGGGCCGAGTTTTCCAGAGTAGAGATTTCTAGGGTGAGGATTCATGGGATTTCAAGTCCTGAGCTTGGGGCAAGCCCAGGGATTGGCGGGCTTTTGAGCTCAGGGTTTGGTTGGTTTTCAAATCCTGGAAGTGAGCTTAGCCTTTTTACTCAACAGTTCTTCAAAATGGAAGAAACAAGACAAAGATTTGTGTGTGTGTGTGTGTGTGTGTGTGTGTGTGTGTGTTATAGCAGTTTCTTCTGAGATTGAAACATTCCAACTTACAGGAAAGTTCCTTAAGCCAGCAGGTAAACAACTCAAAATAGGTTCAGGAAGTCCATGAAACTGACCAGATTCACTAGGCCCCTCCCTCCCAGAATAAGTAATGAAGACTACTGAGAGTCACTCCCTGACAAGACAAGCCACAAAGGAGACTCTGAAACCAGATCAGCTGCCTGGAAAAAGCAGACACCAGCCCAGATGGCTGAAAAAAGCTTAGACTAGCAGTTCCCAACCTGGGGGCTCAACCCCTTGGGAGTCAAATGACTCTTTCACAGGGGTCATCTAAGGCCATCAGAAAACACAGATATTAACATTATGATTCACAACAGTATCAAAATTACAGTTATGAGAAAGCAGCAAAAATAATTTTATGGTTGGGGGTCATCACAACGTGAGGAACTGTATTAAAGGGTTACCACATTAGGAAGGCTGAGAACCACTGGTTTAGACCAACTGAATTCACTTAGAAAGGACACTTTCCAACCTGTTCAGCTGCCTGCAGGCTGTGCAGTGTACTCCAGGTTCCCAGCCTTTGTGAGCTGTCCCCCATACTAGGGTGGGCTTTGATGAAGCAGCTGTCTTTGAGTCATGTCTAATTCTGTGAGCAACCCCTCACCTGTAAGTGACCCCAGTAAAACTCATGGTTCATCAAGTTTGACTTTGGTAGTATCTGTATTACGGTCTGTTATGGGGTCCCAGTCTGTGATGAGTAAATGTGTGTATTGTGTTTCTCCAGGAAGTTTTTTGTCAAACAACAATGTATGTATGTGTGTGTACTTGTGTGTGTATGTGTGTTTACATGTGCAAGCAGTTCTGCATGTATATCTGCATGCAGGGAATGGTGCATGTGCATATGGAGGCCATATGTTGACACTGGATGTCTTTCTCCATCACTGTCCACCTTGTTTCTGAGAGAGGGCTTCTCACTAAACATGGAGCTCACTGATTTGTTCTGATTGGCTGGCCACTAAGCTTCAGGACTAAGTTTTCCACCTCCTCAGAACTGAGGTCAGCAGCATGGCCATCCTCAGTCTTTTTGTGTGGGTACTGGGGATCCAACCCTGGTTCTCATCCATGCATAGCAGGCTTTTTACTGACTAAGCAGTCTCTCCAACTCCTAGACAAAGATATTTTTAGTAACAGGTTTTTTGTTTTTTGGTTTTTTGGTTTTTGTTTTTTTTGCAAGTAGCCCTGTACTATAGTAAAAGCAACTACAAGGAAGAGGAATTTATACCAAAGGAACTAATACTACAAAGCAATTAAAATGCGTCAGAAGTGGAAATATGTCAGTAAATAAAAATTACATACATAGTTCAATTTCCTTAAGATATCATTGTACAGCAGATCTCTGAGATAAAACATTCCAGCCATCACAGAGGCTCCTTAAATGCAGGAAGTAAACAACTCAAAAGCTTCAGGAAGTCTCTGAAACTGACTAGACTCATTAGCAGCCCCCTCCCTAAAAGTATATATGCTATAAGTACTCCTGAGAGACATTCTCCTCTGAGCTATCTAGGGGAGGTTCAAACCAGACAAGCTGCCTGGGAGAAGCAGAGAGCAGTAGAGGCAGCTGTAGGGGGTTAGACCAACTGAGCTGCACAGAAGAGACCCCCTCCAACCTGTCAAATC
This sequence comes from Peromyscus eremicus, assembly GCF_949786415.1. NCBI lineage: Eukaryota > Metazoa > Chordata > Mammalia > Rodentia > Cricetidae > Peromyscus > Peromyscus eremicus. The sequence goes on along the minus strand of NC_081425.1, from coordinate 59,733,275 downwards.
ACCAGCAAGGTATGCATTGAGCTCCTGATTTCCTGCATTCACAAGTTATTATCCATACCTAATCTGTGTCATCTTTGTGTCTTTGTGTCATCTCTGCCTGTAATTAACTCCAATAAAACTCAATGGTTCACAAAGTTGGACTTTTGTGGTGTCTTTCCTACTTTAATCTGTCATTAATGTCCCATCTGGGGTGACCAGGAATAGTGTTACACAACAGGCATATTTAAAATAAAAATGACAGTGTGTGAGTGAGTTAAAGCATATAAACATGCCATCTGTCTGACAAAAACAATCCAAAGATGAATGGTAAATACAGTGCTGGAAGAGTCAAGTATTTTACCTGAAATGAATAAATACTCAGCTGAGCAAACTGAGCTGTGTAAATGTTGCAGTGTACCTGTGTAGATGATCTGAAAGCTGTAAAGCCAGGTGAGCAAAATGGGAAGGCTAAGAACTGGCTAACAAGAATATATACACACAAGAATAGGCAACGGAAAATGGTCTTAGTTAGGGTTTCTATTGCTGTGAAGAGATACCATGATCACGGCAGCTCTTATAAAGGAAAATGTTTAATTGGGACTGGCTTACTGTTTTAGAGGTTTAATCCATTATCATCATGGCAGGAAACACAGCAGCGTGCAGGCAGGCATGTGCTGGAGAAGGAGCTGAGAGTTCTACATCTTGATCCACAGGCAGCAGGAAAGAAACTGATCCACTAGACCTAGTTTGAGTTTCTGAGACCTCAAAGCCTGCCCGAAGCAACACACCTCCTCCAACAAGATGACACCTATTCCAACAAGGCCACACCTCCTATAATACCACTCACTATGAGCCTATGGTGCCATTTTCATTCATACAAGAGTAAACAACAGAAAACACAGGAAGCAGCAAGCACACTTCCCAAGTATCTACACCTACAAATGAAGGGGATACTGTGAACTACAACCGCAGCAATCATCTCCACAGCTTAAACGAAAAGGGGTGAGCTTTGTGGAAGACACAACCTGGCAAAGCTTCCTGAGAATCGATGGATAACCTAATTAGAGAAACATGGTATTGCAGTTCATCTGTATGAACCAGAGCAAATGGACACAGTGGAGCAAATAACCAAGGAAGGTCCAGCATCAAAGCACGCTTTCCAGCACAGTCTACCAGGCAGACCAAAGCCTGCCAAAGACACCACAGGAAAGCAATGGACCTATGTCCCCATAGACCTACAGCTTAAAGTAAAACTTAGCAAATTGCAACAAATAATAAACAAAAAGTATGCCACATCATGAGGAAGTGAGGCCTACATAGGGATGGTCTCAGTTAGGGTTTCTATTGCTGTGAAGAGATACCATGACCACTGCAACTCTTATAAAGAAAACATGTATTTGACGCTGGCTTACAGGTCAGAAGTGTAGTCCATTATCATCATAGCGGAGAAAGCATGGTGGCGTGAGGGAAACATAGTGTTGGAGGGGCTGAGAGTTCTACATCTGGATCCACAGGCAGCAGCAAGAGACAGTGAGCCACTAAGTCTGGCTTGAGCTTCTGAAACCTCAAAGCCAACCCTCAGTGACCCATTTCCTTTAACAAGGCCACATTTCCTAATAGTGTCATTCCCTTTTGGCCTGTGGGGGCCATTTTCATTCACACCACCACAGGAATGCAAGCTGGATTTAATATTTGAATTTGTTTTCATTGAAAAACAGCAAATTAGTAATCTAAAAAAGAAAACCTGTATCATCACAGCTACAGATAAAGAAAGGACATTTGATAAAAATCCACCTCTATTCTCAATGGAGAGAGAGAGAGAGAGAGAGAGAGAGAGAGAGAGAGCAAAGTAGGACAGAAAGGAACCTCCTCAGTGTATCTGTGAAGGTGCCTCAATGAAAAAGTATAGTGACACCACAGTAATGACACAGATTGTCCCCTAAGCTCAGGTATGAGACAGTGATGTCCACTAACACTATTTCTGCTCAACATTGTTCTAAGAAATTTTAGCCAGTGTTGGAAGTTAAGAAAAATAAACAGAAGATGTCTAAATTTGAAAGGAAGAAGGCAAACTATCTTTGGGCATTTAAAGCAGGATTGTCCATGTGGGAAATCCACCTAGAACCCAGCAGAAGCTCACGCATCAGTGTGGCATGTATGCAGGGAGGAGATGCAGAAAGTCAACCACACTTCACTAACAACAAACAATCAGAAACAGAATGTTTACAAATCTCCATTTATAATACATCAAAAAGTAAGAAATGATTAGAGCTAGCAAAAGATGTGCAAAACCCACACCCTGAAAACTAGAAAATATTGCTGAAAGTAAGGAAGAGCCGAGTAAGTGGAGAAATAACTGTTCATCATTCAAGAGAAACAAGTTTGTTGGGATTTGCCGTTCTTCCTGGATGAAGACATGGGTTCAACAGTCACATTCCAAGGAGCAGTAGGCTTCTTCTACAAAACTACAAACCCACAATAAGACTTTATGTGGAAATATAAGAAACTTTGTACATTTGTAAGTATTAATAATTTTATGGAAGAATAATGCTGCTCTCTACCCCAGTAAGAGAGACATGGGAGAAGCTGAACAGACAGATAATGAAACACAAAGTCCAGAAGCCATCTCATGCATAATGCCCAAGTCTAAATGGGAAAAGGAAATCTTTGCCAAACCAGTGTTGTAAACATTGCAAAAATATTTAGTAATAGCTAGAATAATTCTAAAGTATAAGAATAAAGCTACAGTGTCTGATTTATATATATTACACACATACACAAACACACACATAGTCACACAATTTCTGAAAAAAATGAGCCAAATCAACTTAAAGTGGAAAAGAAATTTTTAATAAATGATGTTGGAGGTGTTGCAGCTCTTTCAGAAAATATAATAAGTGGTGCTAGAAAAAACAGATCTCCCTCTTAAAGATGAACTTCAACCCCCATAGAAACCTACAGAGAAACGAGGAGAAATATCTCCTGTACACTGCTAGATGAGCAAGAGTCAGAAATGAACAAGGCATTTGGAGGAATGTTCAGAAGTTTTTTGTACAATTAAACATGCATGTCCCCTCTGACTGAGCAGTTACATTCCTAGGTACTTACCAAGAGAAATGTAAACATGTGTGATCAAAAGATTTGCAAAAAAGTACATTCTCAGGATTTTTATTCACAATGGCCAGAAACTAGGAAAAAAAAAAAACATGTCAGTCGAGTAGAAAAGTGGGTAAACAAACTATGATGTGTTCTTTTCTCCAGAAAAGAAAAAGTTTAAAACTAGAAATAATTGCAAACACAAACTTGAGCCTTGCAGACATCAGTCTGATTGCAACAAATGAACAAGAAACATCTCATTTTAGGTTTCTAAACTGGCTCCGTGACAGTGGCTGTTTTATAACACCTGCAATCACGCTGGAGGGCCTTCATAATCTTCATCAAGGTTAGTCATAAGCTAATAATTTTGGGTTAATTACAGACCTTACTAATCATAGGAACTCTTAAAATCAGAGGCTGCGGGGGAAATCTCAGGGACTCAGGGCTTACGAAGAACTCAGACTATCCTGAGGTGGGAGCGATCCAACTGGAAAATGTACGACAGAAAGGGGTTCTGTCAACAGCCAGGCTGGGAAGAAAACCCTGACTCCACTGGGGCGTCAGCTCCCCTCGCACCTTGATTTTACCCTTGTGAGATCCTGAGCAGGAATTCAGCTGTGCTCTCCAGGCTTCTAACTTACAGAAACAAAACAAAACCAATGGCCATTGCTTTGAGCCACTAAGTTTGTGGCAACTGGCTTTGCAGAAATAACTAACACAATAAATAACTAAAATCCATGTATTGATTTACTTGAGAATAGGAGACATCCCATGATTTGCTAAGTCAGAAAGTAGTTACATCTCAAAGGAGAGAACTAACTCAACGAGGCATAGGGGGCGTTTCTGACCTAATAGAAGGTTGTTTCTAGTGGTGATGACTGGCTTCTAAAACTGCCAAAAACTCCTTAAAAGATGCATTTCTGTTAAAGAGGACATACACTCTCAAACAAGAGAGCATCAGCCTGTGTCCACAAGAGTGAAAAGCTTACAACCGAAGTTCTGAATTGCTAGTGAGATATAAAATGGTATAACCAGCTTGACAAAGAGTTATTTTGCTTCGACAACAGATAAATATTCTTCCCATAATGCCACATTTCTACTCATAGAGATTTATGTAAGAGAAGTAAACACTTATGTCCACAAAAAGACACATGCAGCTCTGTTCACAGCTGCCTCATTCATAATAGCCTCAAGCCAAAAACACTTTCCAATCCATCAGCAGGAGATGCATAAGCAAATTGCAGAATATCCCCACAGTGAAATTTCATTCAGTAGCAAAGGGAATGACACCCCCCAGTAACATAAACAAATTTAAAATAATTTATGCTTAGTAAAATAGTCTCTGCTCAAAAAATGCACACTATTACTTCTCTTTAGATGAAGTCATCTAATAGTAAAAGCTCTCTGATGACAGAAGTCAGAGCGTGGGGACCTTCGGGTTTCGAGGAAGGATAGTTAATTGGAGGAGGACATAAAGGAACTTTCTAGACTGGTGAAAATATTCTATATTTTGGTTTTGGTGGCAATGATTCATGAATATGAATAAATAATTAGCAGAACTTCAGACTGAATTTCTGGATTCTATATGTTATATTAAGTGGCAATCATATCTAGACCTAAAGAATGAAAACAGGAGGATTACTTATGTAATCACCATTTTCAGTAGTTGATGCAGTTAATTACTGTGTATCCAACCCTGGCTACGGTCTTGCACTAAAGGACCACATGATCTGATACTCTCTGGATAGTTATTTTAACAAATATGCTTCAAACTAATCTTATTAGATCTCCCCCACTGTGTGTGTGAGTATGTCTCTGTGTGTGTGCACAAATGTGGGAGCCAGAGATCAAGACTGAATGCTTTTCCCAGTCTCTCTTCACCCTGTTTTTGGGACAGGGTTTCTCAGGGATCTCAGCAATCCATGTGCCTAGCCTGGCTGGCCAGCAAGTCCCAGAGATGTTCCTTTCTCTGTCTCTCCAGTGATTAAAATGACTACTGCACCCAGTTGTGGGTTGTTTGTTTGTTTGTTTTACGTGAGTGCTGGGATGTGAACTTGGGTCCTCGTGCTTATGTGGCGGCCACCTTACTGGCTAAGCCATGCTGCAGTCCTAGTCCCTTCCTTAATGAGAAATTTCATCATTCCAAACAAGTCTTGATTGTGAAAATAGTGGAATGTTCCCTCTTACAAACATTCTATTAACCTGAAACATTTGTATTTCCAGCAACTATAGCAGGAAATAATAGCTTATTTTTATAGAATATGGTAGTGTGTCAAAGAAATAGTTCGAGTTAGAATTCTTTGTCCATTCACATTCCATGGGTTACTTTTTCCCGTTTATTTTATTTTTTTACTTTATGTTTTTGAGACAGTCTCCCTCTGCAGTCCAGGTTGACCTGGAACTCAGTATAGACTAGGCAGGTCTATACTGGCCTCAAACTCATGGACTTCCTCCTGTCTCTGTCTTCTGGGTGCTAAAATAGAGCATGACCATCACACTCCATTCATTCATTTCTGTTGAACATGTACTCACTTCACTACCTCTACCCTCGTTACATCAAAGTTTTGCTCTATATTGTAGTGACTCTGAAGATCTGATAGTTTATATTGAGCAAAGGGATTATTATAGGGGCATACAGCTTATTATACAAGCCCAAAGCATTTTGTTTCAAAATTTAAAGCAGTTTATAGTTCATAAAGGGAGAAATACCTATGACCTGCAAGTTGTAAAAGAACTTATGTCATTCTAATAATAAAAGTCAATTAAGAATTAAATACTGGTTTTGCCTCTAAAACCTATTTTTAAACTGACATTATTCATGTTTGGCTAGTGACCAGAACAAACTAGTTTTTTTGTTGTTGTTGTTGTTTTTCTATTTTTTTTTATTTTATCTTCAGTGACAGGGTCCTAAGGGGAGATGATGACCAGGAGATGAGAAGATAAAGAAGATAAAAGATAGGAAAGTTTAGGATCAGTAGGTCTCATACGGTTGATGGCTCATGCAAGCACGTTGATTAAGAAGTGCAGCATCTTACACACAGTTCTTAGGGGAGACATGGGATGAGGTCAGCAGGAAGCTAATCAAGCAGTGTTGCACCAGGGGAACACGGAGTCTCTCAAGCATGTCGAAGACCAAGCACACAGTGGCCTTAGGGCTGACAACTCCGGGCTCTTCGCGGGGGGGGGGGGGGGGGGGGGGAGCCAAGTTCCCAGGAACCTAAAGCTTAACTCCTTCAAGGCTCTGGCCCATGCCCCAGACCAGACCTTGCCAAATCTGCCGCTGGGCAAGGACACAGGACTGGGTTCCCTTTGTCCTTTCAGCAGGGCTCTGAGAAAGCCTTGCCTCCTACAGGCTGGGATAGAGCACAGTTGCTAAGGGAAATGTAAATAAGCAGTTGTTTTTGTTTTTTTTTTTAATTCGTTTGCCCTCATGCATTAGCAGCCTTTAAATGCAGGCCTGCAGCCCTTCCTTAATACCATGCCATGTTGAACAGAAATGTGGTCATATTAGAATTGTGGGGAGGGAGGCATTTATAGAACTTTAAATCCAGCAGTTCCACATGTAGTAACTGATGTTTAAATATAAGTAAAAGGGCAAAGAGGTTGACACGTAAGTATATTTATTGGTGAATTATTTTTTTATTTAAAAATGGTAAATAAATCCTATATCTAGCCATAAGAAATTGGTTGTAAATTATGATGTTTCAATGTCCTGAAATGTTATGATCCCATAAAAGTCATATTTCCAAAAAAATAAATTGAGATATTTGGAAATGCTGGTGCTGTGATAGTTAATAAAAAGCAGGATGCAAACCTCGCCACAGAATGAGCTCAGTTGTGTGCGCATGTGAACCATCACACTGCCAAGTACATACACATGTGGTCCTGGCTTAGGTTTAATCAAATGTTAAGAAGACTTTTGTTAAGGTATCCAACTATGGAAACATTTGTCATTTTGCTGAAAGCTTTCCTCGTTTCATTAAAGAAAAACGACTCAGTGAAATTTGTTATATTCAAGGTGATCATGGTATGGAACCCGCAACAATGAATTTATCCCAATCCTAATTCCTTCACCCCCCCACCCCACCCACCCCTCATTCCATTCCTTTGCTGGTCAAATGCTTCCACAAGATCAAGTTTCTAGAGAAACCGGGCTGAACTCTGAATACAGCATATGGAAAATAACAGAATGTAGCCAAGAGGCAGAGCAAGGCTCAGTGGATAGAAAGTCACATCACAGAAAAGAGAGATGTTAGTTAAGCAGACATACTAGGAATCTTAATGCAAACTGGCCAAAGTGATCAGATATTAGACATAGATTGGGTCCCATGAAGGGCTCAAAAAATAAGTGGAGAAGTCATTGAAAACATCCTGACCTTCACATGTGCATACCACACACATGTGCAGACACCTCCCCACACACATACACATGAAAGAAACATATTAGTATACTTTAGAGCACACTTTAAAAGTGTTTATTGCTCTTCCAGAGGATCCAAGTTCAGTTCCTAGCAACCAGGTCAGGAAGTGCACAACCACCTGGACTCTAGCTCCAGGGGATCCGACAACCTCCTCTGGCCTCCTCAGGTGCACACCCCCCCGCAGGCATACACATACACACACAATTAAAAATAGAATCTTTTTTAAGTTCTGAAACAATATGCAATAAAATAGTAAAATCCCAAGTCCACTTCCCTGTACAGAACCAACTGTCTGTTTCCTCCGTGTGTTTGCATATGCATTGCACATTTGCATATGCATAGAGACATATCTATTTTCTCATTGAAGCTTAATTGACAAAGGCTATGACATTCTGCATCTATTTAAAGTGTACATCATAGTTAGCTTGATAGATTTCGCCCCGTTAAACCTCCAAGGTGATCGAAGCACTGAGCCTTATCATCTCCCCTGGAAGGCTGTTTGTGCCCCGTGTTTAGCCCAGTGTTCCCATGACTAGCCAGCGTTTTGTTACTGCAGATTAATTTGCTTTTGCTAGAATGCAGCACAAATGGAGTTGTACAGCAAACAGGCCTTTGTCTGCAGCTTCTTTCATTCCACGAATATTTTGAGAATCATGCCTTTGGTTGTGTGCATAAATAATTCCTTTTCTCCTTGCTTGATAGTATTTAATCATATGGATACACCATATCCTGCCTGTCTTGTTGACACCCTTGAGTCATTTCTAGTTCTTTACTGTCAGGCGTAAAGCTGCTATAATCATCTTGTAAAAGCAGACATGTATTTTCATTTTTCTTGGGTAAACACATACCAGTGTCCATGTTCTCAGAAGAACAGAACCAATAGGATGGAAGTATACACACACACACACACACACACACACACACACACACACACACACACATATAATTTTACTAGAAGTAATTGTCTTATGTAATGATGGAGCATGAGAAGTCCAAGATCTGCAGCTGACGAACAGGAGACCCAGGAGAATCAATAGTGTAAATTACAATCAAGTTCGAAGCCAAACACAAGAATAAGTTGGTGTCTGGCTTGAAGACTGAGAGAGAGAGAGAGAGAGAGAGAGAGAGAGAGAGAGAGAGAGAGAGAGAGAGACAGAGACAGAGACAGAGAGACAGAGAGAGACAGAGAGACAGAGACAGAGAGAGTTGTTTCTTCATTGGTTTTTCATTCTAGTCAGACTTCTAATGGATGGACTGTCCACACTGGAGAGGGCCATCTACTTTGCTCACTCAAGTTAACTTCCTCAGGTACACCCAAAAGAATAGGCAGCTCATGATCCAGTCTCTATGGCACCTTCCCTGGGTGAGGTGATTATTGGGTATGTTCACCTCCTAAAGAAATGATAAAAAATTAGCTCAAGTGTGCTGTGGATTATGCTCATTGTTAATAATAAAAAGCTGATTGGTCGATAGCTGTGCAGGAAGAGATTGAGCATGAAAACCAGACTAGGAGAATTATGGGAAGAGGAAGGGCAGAGTCAGAGAATCGCCAACAAATGCAGAGAAGCAAGATGAGAATGCTGAGAAAAGGTACCAAGCCATGTGACTAGGCATAGATAAGAATTATGGGTTAATTTAAGTGGAAGAGTTGGTAACAAGCCTGAGCTATCAGTCGAGCATTTATAATTTATATTCAGCCTCTGAGTTGGTTATTTGGGAATTGGTGGGTGGGAAAGAAACATCTGACTGCACAAGTGACTTGGTCATTCTGTAATTTTCTATTCCCAGCAGCATTGTGTGAGAGGTGCCTGTCTCCTGCTTTGCCCAAACACATGGAGATTTTTTTTAATTTTATCCATTTTGATGGATGTGAGCATCATCTCACAAGGGTAGTAATTTGCATTCTTCCAATGGTTAATGACACTGACTGCCTATTTTGACTAGTTTGCTGTCTGTATATTTTCTTTGGTAAAGCGTTCAAATTTTTCCCTAATTTTTAAATTTTTCATAGTAGTAAGTTTTCAAAGTTATTTTTACATGCTATAGATACTTGTATATTCAAATATACAAGTCAGAGATATTTTCTCATAGCATATGGCTTAATAGTGTCTCTCTAGGAGCAACAGTTTTAAATTTTGACATAATTCAGTTTACCTTATTTTCCTTTTAAGGTTTATGCTTTCGTTATCACATTTCAGAGATCCTAGCTTAACTCATGGTAATGAAGATTCTCCCCTGTGTTTCATCTGGAAATTTTACAGTTCTACATTTAACACATATGAAATATGCTATTAGGTAGCTTACATAAGGCAACTCTGGACCAAAACTGAACATATTGACAGTGAAAAAACTGTTCTTTCTCTGCCACGTGTTCTGTTGAAAACCAGTCATCCACATGTGTGAGAGTCTAGTGCTGGACTTCTGTTGCCCAATGTCAGTGTCTATATTATTATCTCTTTGTCTCTTCTTATGTCAATAGCAAATGGCCTTGATTACTGAGACCTTCTATAATCCAGCTTTGACGTCACATAGTCTTAGTACCAGTGGCCATGTCAGGGAAGCTGCAGTCAGCAAGGGAGCTTATGGAACACAGCCTAGTGCATAACAAAGCTACTCTGGTTATATCCTGGAGAGACAAAACCCCAAGAGGATTGTTTCCAGAATGCCCTTGTTCTTGCTGTACTTCCTTCTGCTTGCTGCTGCCCTGTTCCTTCTGGATGGTTTGATTACTATACAAAAGGATCCCACTACAGTGTAGCATAATTGTTTTTTGGGAAAATCCCACTCCTCGCTGGGCAATTTCCTTGCTGATCATAATGAAGATGATTTTTATAAGAGCAATGATGATTAGTTAGACCTATGATTTAACTTAATGTTCTGAGTTAGCCTAAAAGACACAAGTGGTTAGGACAGTTAGTAAAGATGAGTAGGAAATGGTTTGGGTTATTCTGCCAATTGCTCCAATAAGAGATACAAAAAAGGCAAAAATAGGCTAAAGTCACCTTCCTCTCTTTTGGATGAGATTTGCAGAGGATGAAAAAAATCTTAGTCCTTCAACTTTGTTCTTAAAAAATAAATGTCAGTCAGGTGTGGTGGTACACACCTATAATCCCAGTGTTGGGGAAGTGGAGGTAGGAAGACCTGCGATTCAAGGGCAGCTTCAGCAAAAATTAAATTATAGGGTTTTTTTTTTTCTGTTTTAGATCATTTGCATTAGATCATTGAACTCTAGAATCAGCTTGTTATTTCCTGCCAGAAATCAGCTGGGATTTTGACCTAGATTCTGATGAACTGAGGAATCAATGTGGGGGCAAGTAACATAAGCATGTTGAATCTGGAATAGTGAAATGGTAAAGGTACTTGCCAAGTGGTAAGTTTTAGGCCTGTAGAAGGCCTCTCTGCCGTTGCAACAAACCAAATCAAACCAAATCAGGAAAAGCCCAGGTTTAATGGGTAAAGCGCGCTCCCAGACGATTCCCCGGCCCCACAGAGAGGAGACGCGGATGTGAGACCAGAAGAACCACAAGTCTATTTTCCAGGATGCAGCATATATATCCCCTGTAGGAGTTGTCCTGAGCCTCTCTAGGAGAGGAGCTGTGTTTGGCAGGCTTTGAAGGAGTGGATTTAGGGAAAGAGATAGGGAAGGGAACCGAGGTGGATCTTCCACCAGACTCCTTCCAAACATTCCAGACTCTTTGGGTATAGGGATGCCAGGGTGCCAGGGGCTGAGGTGGAGCTCCCACCCAAATGGCCACCCAAATGACAGTGTGTGACACTGTCTCGTGGAAGATACAGACATTTACTCATGCTAGATAGGAAGCTGGTGGCAGACCAAAAAACATAAATACCACCAAAGTCCAACTTGGTGAACAATGAGTTTTATTCAGATTACTTACAGGAATATGGGTACAAGAACAGAAGCAGCTCAAACACAGACACATCACCAAAAGCCCATCCCAACATGTGTGGAAGCTCAGGAAAGCTGGAAATCTGAAATACATTGCACAGTCTGTGGGAAGCTCCATATGTTGGAGAGTATCCTTTCCAGATGGTCTGAGCCTCTTCCAGGCAGCTCTGTTGGTCTCTGTTTCTTCTAGGTAGTTCAGCTGGTCTGAGAGTATCTCTCCCCAGTCCTGATATCATATATATATTTGGGGAAGGAGGAGCCTAGTGCATCTGCTCAGTTTCAGGGACTTCCTGAAGCAATTGCATTGTTTATTTCCTGTGTTTTAATGAGCTTCCCTGAAGGAAGGTATGTTTTAGAACACACTGACAATTTAATTACTTCACCTCCTTCCTAACATCCTGTGTTTTAACTAGCATCTCTCCAAGTTAGGTTTTAATCTCATAGGAAATTGCTACACAATACATCCAAGGCTCATCACCCAAGTTTGATTTCTGGGACCCACATATAAAAGGAAAGAATCTTTTCCCATGTGTTGTCTTCTACATACACACACACACACACACACACACACACACACACACACACACACACATACACACACGCAGAGAGAGAGAGAGAGAGAGAGAGAGAGAGAGAGATTAGTTACTAAACTAATAAATGTACTAAAAAAGAAACTTGGATGTGAAAATTATCTATCATCTATTATAAAGAACCTCGAAAGCATCAACTGCTTAAAAGTGATCAGCAATAGGTAGACATACAGCCACTCATTCTTTCTACACCTCTCTGTCTCCGTCTCTCCTCTCTTTCTGTCTCTCTCTGTCTCTCTCTGTCTCTGTCTCTCTCTGTCTCTCTGTCTCTGTCTCTGTCTCTCTCTCTCTTACACACACACACACACACACATTTTTAAACTTCTAATTGCAGAGATGTGTATAATTACATATCTGACTTTTTCACTGTATTCCTTAAATACACTATGTTCTAGTGCATTCTGTCCTGTTCTGAATGAAATGCACATTTGTCTTGAAATATTTCCATGGTTTCACCTTACCTTTGACTTGCAGCAGTTGGACCCTTGTGCTGATATTTTATTTGTGCTGAAATGTGGTGATATTTTATTTGTGTTTTAATAAATAAAGCTTGCCTGGAGATCAGAGGAAAAAGCAAGTCATTATAAGTAAACAAAGAAGTCAGGCAACAGTAGCACACACCTTTAATCCTATCACTTGGCAGGAAGGGATCTGTCTGGATCTCTGTGAGTTCAAGGCCACATTGGAAATAGAGCCAGGAATGGTGGCACATGCCTTAAATTCCAACACTAGTTAGCCATGGAGGTTTGGAGGTCTGTACAGACAGACAGGAAGTAACAAAGCTGGGCAGGAAAAGGAAGTGATATAACTGGACAAAGAGAGCAAATCAGATAGCAGAACAGCAAGGCATATAGGTGTGGGTAGACAGGAAGCTGCAGAGTTGGTGAGGTAAGGTTAGCATGTGGCTGTTCCTATTCCTCTGATCTCTCTCAGGTTTTCACCCTTATATCTGGCTCCATGTTTTTTATTTAATAAAACTGTTTAGAAATTTGTCTACAGACTCTGATGTGCCTACTTGTGTCTTCTGTCCACCAATCCTGTCAGTAGTCATTGAATTTAGTAACTGTGAGCTTTACTGTCTTCCAATATTTTGAAAATTCGTTGGCTATCTTTTTATCTCAGATATTTCTGCTGCTTCATTTTCTCTTACCTCCTTTCTAGAAATGATTTGACATCATCATACAGATGTTTTAAAACAACATTTTCAAAGTATCATTTTAAATTACAGAAAAATTGCAGACAGTAGTTTCCATATGCCCATGCTAGCTTCTCTTGCTAAAGTGTTTCATTTTGGAGTGTGTTTGTCACAATCAACAGTGTACACTAATATGTCAGTACTAATTAAATCTCATGTGAAATGTCTTCAGCATGACTGTGCTAGTGTCTTAGGGGTTTTATTGCTGTGAAGAGACCATGGCAACTCTTATAAAGGAAAACATTTGATTGGGGCTGGCTTACAGTTCAGAGGTTTAGTCCATCATGGCAGGGAAGCATGGCAGCACTCAGGCAGACATGGTGCTGGAGAAATAGCTTAGAGTTTTACATCGGATCCTCAGGCAGCAGAAAGAGAGAGTGACACTGGGCCTGGCTTGAGCATCTGAAACCACAAAGTGTCACTCAGCGACACACACTTCCTCCAACAAGACTATGCCTACTCCAGCAAGGCCACACCTCCAATAATGCCACTCCCTATGAGTCTATGGGGGCCATTTTCATTCAACCCACCACAGCTAGGATGGTGGCATAGGTAGATAAAGAATAAAGGACAGCATATATAACAAAGGCATGTTACACTTACCAGCCAGGAGTGCACACTGGGCAGGAAGCACTCTGGAAGGCCTAGCAGTGACAACTAGACCACAACATTTTTACAGATCTGCTGAGGGCACGGAGGGCTGGGCTCAGTACCATCAGCAGTTTGCTGGCCTGCTTTTTCTTTGTATGATCAGCATTTCAAGGATTAGCACGTGTGCAGGAAATAGTTCTTTCTACAATAATGCCAGCTTACATAGTTCCCAGTGTGCCAGGGAGAATAACCTGCTGGATGCTGCAGTCATGAACTGGTCTGCTGCCACAACTTCTTCAGCTTGGTCAGATCCTTAGCAATAGAAAGAGGCATTTCAGGGACATGGTGTTTGCTGCCCACTTCTCTCGTGGGTGATATGCTACAGTTTAACCAAAATTCCTTAGTTTCTACTTGATATCCTTTCTGTGCATCAGTGTTCTATCAAGGATGCCATAATCTATTTATTCCCCCACATCTCTGAGGATCCTGCAGTCTGTGATAGCTTCTCAGATGTCCCTTACTTATGATGGCCTTTGTAGTTTTGACAAGTACCTCTCTCATACTGTCTACCTTGCCTACTCAATTCTTATACATATTTTATAATAATTAAAAAGTGTCTTGCCTAACAATTTTATACCTGGCTGTCAATGGATCTGCTTCTGGTGACATTTTTCCCCTTGATTCATTGTCTTACCGTCTTAGTCACTGTTTTATTGCTGTGAAGAGACACCATGATCACAGCAACTCTTCTAACAGTTTCGTTGCCTGGGGGACCAGCCTCCAGCGGTGCAGAGCTCAAGGGGAATCCACAGAGTTGGCACACTATGACTTTTTTATCTGAGGGGGTAAGGGAAAAGACACTCACACACTCTTGATGGCTTCCTTCTTTACTCTTCTCTGTAGTCTCTGTTCTTTATTTTCCTTGTGATTTCCTTCTCTCATTCTTGATGTTTTCTTTCTAACTCTTTGTTCTTGATGTTTTCCTTCTAGTTCCTTCCAACTCTCTCATTCTTGATGTTTTCCTTCTAACTTATTTTAACTCAGTTTTTTCCCTTACAGCTTATATACCCCAGCAAAATAAAATTACAAGCAATATAAAAATTACAATATGGTTACATTCTATTTTTCAAGTGAATGATTACAATGAATACAAGTAAGATACAGCATGTTTTCCATACCCCTTAACACAATTAAACATTTTACGTATTACAGGTAAAAAACAAATTATCCCAAGAACCCATGTACATTTACACCCAAGCAACTTGTTACAGAATAAACAGAGTGTATGTAAGCAAGGCATTCTTTTATTGGCAGGTTGTGTCCTGTGGGTACAAAGAAAGGACCAATACTTTATTACTTATCTCAAAAAATAATCTTATAAGGAATCACAAATCTAAACTTTTATATATGAAAAAGAATCAGTCAACTCTACTTTAAATCTTTAGGGCACATACCCACTCGTCAATAGCTTTTTTTTTTTTTATATCAGGAGATTGAGGGCAAAAATGGGTACAAGGAATTAGTCATCACCTCTGGTCATCAACCAATCCTAGCAAGAAAGACTCTTCAGCTAATGATAACTGGTCTGCTTTCTTCTTGTTCCCTGATCTTAACAAGTTCCTCATTCAACTATGTGCTTTCTAAAACTTTAGATTACCTTCTTGGTTTTTTCACCTCAAAGCTATTTGACAAAAACATCTTAGTCTAACTTTAAGCTATTTTCAAAGCCTTGTTTTAGCTATGATGCACCCCAAAACCTGTGAACACATCTCCCAACATTATGATTAGAAGAATTTAAACTAGCTGGGCTACTGGGACTCAGTTGTTTTTCTTAATCATTAACCTAATCCACCGTCTATATGACTCCTCAATAGAAACTCATGTGTTCTAGCTGTGTGACACTTCCTTGTTTTATTTTTTATCATAAAAATTCTATTTAAACTAACATTGTTATTAATTAGACAGTACAGCTTAGGAAGAAATCATCTTTATAATAATCCACAGGTAAAAATGTCCAGTAGAATGGTATATTTCCTTGAGATAAACACTACATTATAGGCAGTAGGGACCTCCCCACACCCATTCATACCATACCAGATACTAGAGAAAGATGGCAGCAGCAAACATGTGTAGGCACAGCAGAAGTAAAAGACATTCTGGAGTGTGTGGTCTCAGGGCCTTGCCTATCCAAGATTCACTCATCAGGGTTTTGTTTCCTGATGGGCCAATCCCCTGAGGTTAATTGACATTTGCTGCTCCTCTGACATGGCCACTGGCATAAAAGAAAGCATTTAATTGAGACTTGCTTATAGTTTCAGAGGTTTAGTTCATTTTCATGGCAAGGAGCATGGTAGCATGCGGGCAGAGAGGATGCTGGAGAAGTAGCCAAGAGTTCCTCATCTAGATCCAAAGGCAACAGGAAGAGAGAGACTCTGGGCCTGGATTGGGCTTTTGAATCCTCAAAGCCTACCCCCAGTGACTTACTTCCTCCAACATGTCCACACCCCCAATCCTTCTCAAGTATTGCCACTCCCTGATGACTATGTATTCAAATATATAAGCCTATGTGGACCATTCTTATTCCAATTACCACACCGACTATTCTTAACAATTTACCATTTTTCTGCTATGTGATGGCTATTCAATGTAAAATATTATTCATACTGAGGCAAATAATATTTACACTCATAAATAACAGTTCTCTGTGCCTGAGGAACAGAGTCCATCCAAACTAAAGTTGGACAAGGAAGATTTAAGCTTTGATGAACCTTACAAGAATTTAGTCATGTCTGCTTTCAGTATTCTAAGGGTAGGGTCAGGGCTTTTCTTCCAGTATGTCTGAGAATCCTAGAATCAGCAAGACTCTAGAAATTTCTCTGAGCTTCATGTGTGAGAAATCCCCTTTCCAAGTAGCAAGGGGCCTCTTTAGGCTTTATAGTCCTGCTGATTCCAGCTTTGGCTGGGGCTTCAGAGGTTGTTGTGCCTTATCTACATCTCCGCCTCCATGTTTCAGAGTCTTGACACAGCTCTTTGCATTTTGATACTTCTTTCCCAGCATTCATTGCAGGGCTACCACCTGTAAAAGCCAATGCTTCACAACTGGTTGCTCCAAATTGAAACATTCTCTCATTAATTTGCAGAAAATGAGCAAAGCTACAAGACTCTGGAAGCTCCTGAAATGTGCAAGATTCTCAAAGTGAGGCTCCACTCTCTATACTGTCTTACTTCTACCTGTCAAAGGATCGCCTTACTCTGGGGAGATATGTTGCACATCTAGAGAGCATCTCTTGGTCTTTCTGCCATGTATCAACAGCCAGAATGTGCTCACCTGTCCACCCTGAGGCTATGCTGATGCATGCAGACTAGTTCTGCCGCTATGACCCTTTGACTCTCATTGATTATGCCAGCCCACACATAGTCATTCAAAATAATTAAAAGTAGACTGCATCTGCCTTCCCTTCATGGTGCTTCCCTCATGTCACTAGGGATGAAAACCACTGTGGATGTTGCTCTCCAAGACGGGCTGAAATGTAGTTGATGTAGGGCTTCCCTCCCTAGATTTTCTTTCCTGGCTTGTTTGGTGGGCAGAAAGCAAGTTGTGGTTTTCTAGTGCTTGTGGTCTGTTCTCGTTGTTAGAGAGTGACAGGTTCTTGCCACCTCCTGTGTCTTGTACAGAAGTGAAGTCTTGTCAATTCAAGTTTTGTATACTGTCTTCAGAGTATATGTTATACACCTGTCACTAAGTTGCCTGAAATACGTGTTCACGAACACACACTTGTTTAAAATGGCTGAGTAATACTTTGAAGACCTCTGTAATGTCCGTAGCATTTAAACTTTCTTCGACTTTCAGAATCTTGCCTGCATGAGCCTCCGTACATGTAAAGGGATTCACATAATAACCTACTGTCTTAGTCAGTGTTCTCTCACTGTGAAGAGACACCATGACCGTAGCAACTCTGATAAAGGAAAACATTTCATTGGGGCTGGCTTACAGTTTCAGAGCTTTAGTCCATTATCATCATGACAGCATGCAGGCAGACTTGGTGAGAGAGAAGGAGCTGAGAAGAGGAAGAGAGGGATCCACTGGGACTGGTTCGGGCTTCTGAAACCCCAAAGCCCATCCCCAGTGACACATTTCCTCCAACAAGGCCACACCTCCTGATCCCTGTCAAGTAGCACCACTCTCTAGTGACCAAGCATTCAAATACAGTCTATGGAGGCCATTCCTATTCAAAGCACCACACTCACCCAGCAAACATTCCAAGCCTATTTGCATTCTTGGGACTGTTTTGAGATCTAGAGATATAAACCAAAGCCTGTACTCTGGTGGTCTTCTCAGAGCACCAAGTTGGGGGTCATACATGTAACTTCATCACAATCTAACATCTGAAACAGTCATTTCAGGAGCCAAGGTATTAGGGATCATTTATCTCAGATCTCTACTGAAACAATACTTCTGGATTCCACACAGATATACAGCCGGCAGGGAGCTGTCTCACTCCAGCAGCTTCTAGACTTTGTTCAGCAAAGTCAGAGATGCTTATGGAGAATCATGGATTAAACTCCCCTGTGTATGGGTAGGTCCACCCTGGAACCTCCATCTTGTGAGGAGATTAAACTCTTCTCTGTGTATAATTTTTCCATCGGCCATAGATTTAATGTGGATATTAACTCTCACTTAATAAGCCATCTAATGTAATTTAACAGAAACAGTCTTCATCTATAATTTTAAGAGTGCCAAATATGACAGGAGCAAACAGATCTGGGAACTAACCTGAAAACCATGCATACTGAACAATTGCTGTGTTTACTTCTTTTATTTCACCAACTGAAGATATGATAGCTGAAAAAAAATGCCTTTCGTGGTAAAAAGAATTTGATAATGATATTAATAGTTTAAACCAAAGGACTATGCCCTTCATCTAACATAAGACATGAAATCACTTTTACTGATATAATTTTAGCTTATCAACTGCAGTAGACATTAACAAACTTTCTCAGAGGGTTTAGATTATAGTGTAGGCTTTGCTCACGACACAATCTTTTGTGTGACAATGACTTGCTTCTACTGTAGCAGAATGAGAGCAGCCATAGAAGGAGGGGAACAGATGGCCAGCTGTGTTCTGCAAGATTTAGTTACAAAACAGGCAGCTGGCTACCTTTAACCTAAGGGGAGCTTGAAGATGTAATTAGCCGTTCCAGAAGACATTACAGGTGTAATGACTTAACCGAAATGATTTGGCCTGCAGCTGGCTGTAGATGGAACTCTTTGCTATATGCTTGGTGTTTGCAAAATACAACCTTACATATAAGCATTTCCAGACATAGATTATGGAATAAGAGTGGGTGTCATATCAACTAACTAATCAAAATCTTGGGCCTGACTGTGGTTAGAGGGAAAATTCCCAATAGACCGCTGTAGTAGGTAGGTCTTCTCCGGGTGAAGTATTAGACGAAGATAACTTTAAAAGTATAGATGTCTTCAACAATATTCATTCAATCAGCACTGATGTCGGTCATGTCATGCTTGGACCTAGGTATACACAGACGAAGAAATTAGTGTGTCTATTCCCAAAGGGCTTACAGTTTAGTGACCCAAGTGATGGAAAACAAATAACCAGAGGGATTCAATGGAAAACAAATAATTAGTTTTGCCCTAATCACAAGGCACCCTGTAATGGGGGAGGGAAGCTGTCAACTTTGCTGAGGTCAACAAGGAAGACTTGATGAAGTTCTCATTGAGTTGATCTTTAAAGACTGCCTGCTAGTCCCTTCCCCCACCACATGCACAGGAAAAAGGAGGTTGGGATGGAGTTGATGATTCCAGGAAAAGAGACAATTGCATTGTATTGTCCTTACTTTCTCCTCATGTTTTATCTTTCTCTTCACCACTTCACTCTTCTCCCCGAAACGACGCTAATCAATAACTAATCATTTTTTTCAGACTGGCAACACAGAGTGTGCTTGACAGTGTGGGGAGAGAGCTCTTAAAAATGACTGGTTTTGGTGCAGGAAACATTGCTTGGTTACAAGCCCTTGCTGCTCCTACAGAGACTGCGGTTTGGTCCCCAGCACTCCCATCATGCCGATTCCCAGATCCAGAGAGCTGATGTCTTACACACAGAATTAATTAACAATTAATTAATAGTAAATTTTTTTTTTTAAAAAAAAAAATCACTGGTTGGAGAGCAAACTTCTATAACCACTTTGGAAAACAATTTAGTACAAAATCCAGTTGACCACATGACCTGTATCTGAGTGTGTTCCACTTCTAGGCACTGGCCCAATGGGAAGCTTCCCATTGTATGTGAAAGGATGCAGGTACTAGGACTCAGTGCAACATGTTAGTAACTGCACAAATACCTGAAAAAATGCTCTGACCATGTAATGTTATCTTTGAAGAACCACATCAAGTGTGATTCCCCAACAGTCTGGAAGACTCTCCAGCTGTAAGAATAAGCTCACCTGCTGCTGGGCATGGTGGTACAAGTGTGCCATTCCAGCATCTGGAGGCTTGAGGAAGAAGTATTGCAGATTCAAAGCCAGCTTGGGCTTTTGTGAAACCCCTATCTCACAAATTAAATAAATTGAACAAATAAGTCAAATGCCCTGGGTGTATGTTATCAAGGTGAAAGGCCTTTTATGTGGCATATGTCAAAGCACATTGTAGAGTGCTATCACCTAGATAGCACAGGGAGAGTTTACTGGGAAAAGGCCTGACGATCCATGCCTTTAAGAAAGGATGGCACACCGGGTCCTGTGCTCATTGCATGAGTCGGCTGTTTGAAACCTGGGGCCCATGCAGGGTCGCTTGGCTCGGCCTGGGAGGAGGGGACTGGACCTACCTGGACTGAGTCTACCAGGTTGATCTCAGTCTGCGGGGAAGGCTTTGCCCTGGAGGAGATGGGAATGGGGGATGGGCTGGGGGGGGGAGGTGAGGGGGTGGGAGGGAGGAGAACAAGGGAATCCGTGGCTGATATGTAGAACTGAATTGTATTGCGAAATAAAAATTAAAAAAATAAAAAAATAAGAAAATAAAAAAAAGAAAAAAAAAAAGAAAGGATGGCGGTATGACACACAGAGGGAGTCACTGAACCACAGCACAGTCTACAAGGAGCCTCAGTCCAGAGGCCCAAGTTAGCCCTGGTCAGCTCTGGAGCTGTGGACTCCCCTTAGAGGCACCCTACTGAGTAAAGGCCAGGTCTTCCTCTGGCTGCCCTTCTCCAGCCAGCCATCGGTGGGTGTTCCTAGTAAAGAGAGCAATGAGCTGTTGGACTAATGGAGCTGATGAAAATACAATCAATCACCAAGGGATAAGAAAGAGATAGAAATGGGAACTTTTATACATCAAACACAGCATACCAGTCCTATCCTATGAATTCAGCAGAATTATAAAACACCTATATGTGAGAAAATCGGAGTCATTGAACATGGACTGGGTAAGAGATAAAATAATGGAATTCCTATTTATTGTGTTCAGTGTGATAATAGAATTATGGACTTGTGGAGGATTAAATCTTTGTCTTGGCCTGGGGAACTGGTTCAGTGGGTAAAGCTATGGCTACACGAGCCTGACACCTGAGTTTGGATCCCTAAAATCCACACTGAAGCTGGGTACAGTAGTGAACATCTGTGCTGTGGAATAATCCTCTTGTACACTGTAAAGATTTGTCACTCAAATTGGTTTAATAAAACACTGATTGGGCAGTAGCTGGGTAGGAAGTTAGGCCGGAAAGCCAAACTGAGAATGCTGGAAAGAAGGAGGGCGGAGTCAAGGAGTCACCAGCCAGACATGGAGGAAGCAAGATGAGAATGCAGTTTTGAGAAGAGGTACTAACACACGTGGCTAAACACAGACAAGAATTATGGATTAATTTAAGTGTAAGAGCTAGTTAGCAATAAGCCTGAGCTGCTGGCTGAGCATTTATAAGTAATATTAAACCTCAGAGTCAACTATTTAAAGAAGTGGCTGCTGGGTATTTGGGAATAGGCAGGTGGGAGAGAAACTTCTGCCTATACATCTGTAATCCCAGTGCTTCTTCAGGGAGACAGTAGGAAGAGACAAAAGAACCTCAGAAAACTATGGGCCATTAGCCTGGCAGATGCCATGGAGAAACAACAAAGAGACCCTGACTCAAACAAGATGGAGGAAGAGTTGAACCTCCAAAGCTTCCTCCAACCACCACATGCCATGGCACATGTACTTGTACCCACACACGTGTACATACACGTATACAAAAAATATGCATAAGAAAAGACACCAAATATATCTTTCTCTTTTAGATTTCTAGATTGTTGAAGTGAGTATGGATGAAACAACAGTGATATCGTTGTGCCCGTGTCCCTAGACCCTGGAATAAGACCACTACGGAGCCGATATCTGATGCAAACACACAGGGGTTTATTGATTACAAGCTCGAGCTGGGTCCATAATCCAGCACTCCGACCCAACAGGTGGAGAACAGCCATGAGCTCCTGGGGTTCAGAGTTTTTAAAGGGAAAAACTGCAAGCAGGGATGTACAAGCCTCGGCGTCTCTGGATTGGGTCAGAGTATGTAACTTTTGAATTCACTGGTTGGGGTCTTGGAGGAATTTTCAACAATGGTTGTCAGAAAGCCACAAGGACATTTGGAGCCCACAGATGTTGTTTACCAAAGTTCCTCATTGGCCAGCCCACCCCAGTGGGGTCACCTTGACCGGGGGCCCTAGCTGGTTGTGATTTTTCTTGGAACTGTTTAAGGTTTTTACTGGAACTACGTTCAGCCCCTGGTCAAGTCCTGTTTAAAATGGAGTTCTTTCTTAAGATGGAATCTGTCTTGCTCTCTCAATGCAAAAGGGACTACACAAGGTGGAAAAGCATGGCTGAGGCTTGGGTGCTGGGTACAAGTGCCCCACCAACTGCCTGAAAAATCTCTCTGCAAAGGTACAAATGTTCATAATTAACTGTTTTTGCAAAAGGGTGTCTAACAGCCTAGCGTCATACTTCTTCAAGTCAGTTATGTGAAATATTTATTAAAAATCAGGATGTGTGTCGTGGTTTGGAACTAAACTATTCCCATGAACATTTTGAAGGCTTCGTCCTGGTACAAGCAGTGTTCTGAGATGGTTTGTTTTATTGTCTATTTTTAGGCAGAATCTCATTATGTAGCCCTGGCCAGGCTGGAACTTGTATGTAGACCAGAGTAGATGTGAACTCTCAAAGATCTTCCTGCCTCTGACTCTGGGGGCTGGGCTTAAAGGTGTGCCCCACCGTGCCCCAGCCTGAGTTGGTTCTTTGGGGAAGTGATTGGATCATGAATGAAAACCCTGCCTGTATCAATGGCTCGATTCATTGATGGATTCAAAATGCAATAGGCTGTTTGGAGGTTGCATAGCTATGGTAAGCCACTTTGACAGAGTGAGTGAGTCATTGGGGCATTTCTTTGATGGGTGTTACTGGTCCAGGTCCCTGGGTGTTTGCCCGAGGCTGATAGCTTTCCTCTGACACACCCTTCCTCCCTGAGGTTCCTACTTTTGCCACAGGTGTAAAGGTAGTAACAGCTGTCAGTCAAGGGCTGGAAACCTCTGAGACCAGGGTTGAAATGAACCTTTCTGTTCCTCCTATGTGTTAGCACAGTGGCAAAACAAACTACAAGCACAAAAAGAAAGTGACATTAAACTTAAACATTATATAGGTGAGGTTCATAATACTATTTTCTTGGCTTTGGAGTGTTTGAGAATCAGACTAGAATGATTTGGGAAGTCTGCAAAATACCAAGGGATCTTAGAAAAACACAGGCAACCCTCTAATCATAATCCTGCGATTTTCAAGGTGTTTTGTTTTGTTTTTAGTTCAGAGCTATTTCTTTTTCATCAAAATGGAAATAAAAAAAATGAGCAAAGATCCCCTTGGAACAACCCTGGCTGTGATGGAGGTTGAACTGGCTCCTATCTCCACATTATAGTTTAAATATCGTTGAAACTCATATTGATGCGTGGGTACCAATATAACAGTGTTAATGATAGGATCAATATGAGATGATGAGGTTAAGAGAGATCAATCAGTGACGACTGGACTGTCTGGCACTGTAAGAGTAGGAGTTATAAAGCAAGACTGCCCCTTAGCAACCTTTCCACCATGTGATGTTCTTCCAGCTTCAAAAACCTCAAGTCCAATACATCTCTTAGCTACCGAAAGCAGTCCAGTCCCTGGAGTTCAGTGTGTATGGTCTGCAATTAGTTCTATTACTATAATTGTTTGGTTGGAGCCTCTGGGACACTTGACAGTATTAGAGAAAATGTTCACATTATAAAATAAATGAATAAAGAAATAAAGCAAGAGCATATACAGGAAATGATGGAAGGCAAGAGGGGATACAGGAGAAAAAGGAAGTAAGAGGAATGAGGACACAGAAGAACTGTGGCTTTGAAACACTAACCTGAAAAAGCAGAGGAAAAACAAATAATGAGTGGAGTAGCCTCATGAAAGCTGGGAAGTGAATTGTGTAAGGTGGCACACACTTGTACACTCCACCAAGTCAGGCTTGGAATATAAGGCCAATTGTAGCTACATAGTGAGATGGTATCACTAGGGGTGTGGGTGTGTGAGAGAGAGAGACTGGGGGAGGGGTACTGAAAGAAATGAAATTGTATATTTGAGAAAAGTGTGATTCATAACAACAGAAGAGCGGATGAAGAGCCTATGAAAATCTTAATTGTACCAAGGAAACTTAGTAATAGGTTTTCTGCCCCCCATAAGAAGTTTCTCCACCAACGCAGTAAGCCAGATCAAGCCGAATTGAAAAAGTATAACAGGTATATTGAGCAAAGCAACTCCCAGGCGGGTTCTTTGGTCTCAGAGATCCAGCCCAGAGAAGTTATGCCGGACAGGAAAGTTTTATAGATTGTAGGCAAGGGGTGACGACACCTACACAGAAGCTGGGTCTGTGCCCAAGAACGGTCAAAGCGGAACCCTTAGGCGGGGACTTGAGTGGCTGGTGGCCACAGAGGCAGACGTTACAGTAGTCGCCAAGAATTCAAAATTGGGCTTTGGATGCCTTTCCTTTGTTGGGAGACACTCTGAGCTGGAGGGGTTTGGAGAGAGAGGCAGGAATGGGGCTTCCCTGACCGTTCAGGGGCGAGTCCGAGGCTCCAACGGAACAGTGAGGGCCCTGGGATCATTGACCTCTCTGTAAAAGGGCGGCAGCAAAGGAGTGTTGAAACAGAGAACGGAATCTTGAGGAGTCTGGGTGAATCTGATCCAGCACTTGCTTATAGAATCACTTTCACATTGCAGAACCACTTTCAGAGCCTACCAGACCACTTGAATCCCAACTCTCCCTGAGTCTCTGGCTTGCTAGTGCTGGCGCCAAAGTTTTAGTGTGGTTGGTACAGAGAAATCCGCCATGTTAGGAAATCAGTCAATGAAAGAAAACTCCCAGAGAGCATCAACATGAAATTTCCTTCTGCAAAGGAAACGACGTTCACAGGCCGCAGTGACCTGAAATGGGACAGGTGTCTTTAAAGCTCAACACTGCCTGGTGGGGCAACTTCTGGTTTTAACTGTGTTCCAGTCTCTTTTCCGACTGGTGTTCAGTCGTCATATCTATGATGTTCTGTAACCTGAATTTGACAGGGAAAGTGAGCAGCCTGCTTTGGAGGGTGTGGTATTGTGTTCCCCGAAATATTGTGCATGCTAATAAACTTATCTGGGGTCAGAGACAGAACAGCCACAATATTAAACATAGAGGATAGGCAGTGGTAGCACACACCTTTAATCCTAGCATTCCAGAGGCAGAAATCCATGTGTTCAAGGATACAGCCAAGCATGGTGACTCACGCCTTTAATCCCAGGGAGTGATGGCAAGAACAGAAAGATATATAAGGCGTGAGGACCAGAAACTAGAAGCATTTGGCCTGGGTAAGCTTTCAGGCTTCTAGCAGCAGTTCAGCTAAAACCCATTCTGGATGAGGACTCTGAGGCCTCCAGTCTGAGGAAACAAGACCAGCTGAGGATCCAGCAAGGTGAGGTGGCTGTGGCTTGTTCTGGCTCTCTGATTTTCCAGTGTTCACCCCAATAACTGGCCTCAGGTTTGATTTTATTAATAAGATTCTTTAAGATTCCGGCTACAGGAGGGCTTCCATTAAGTCCAAGCAACAGACTGTTAACTTTAAAATGCCTTACACACGTAATTTATATTTGACATTCTAACCCCCTTTGGAGTTGAAACAGGAGGGTGTTTCTTGTGAGTCAGATTCACAGTTAAAAGACAAAAGGTCAAAACGCACATGAGACGCCTAATAACCCTGGAGACAAGGTTTCATTTTCTTTACCAGGAAACCACTCTTAACTACATAGAAATTCGGGGGTGGAGAGTGGGGAGTGGGGTGGGGGAGGGCCAGTGCCTCAGCCAAGCTCCCTGTTCACATGCAAAGTGAATGCTTTGCTAGAGGAAGGCTTTCTAAGGAGGACCCAAGTATTACCAAAGAAAAGAGCCAGGAGTAAGCTGGCATTAACATTAAAAAAGTGCCCTGCCAGGGGAAAATGAGGGAGCATTTCTGTAGTTCAAACTCACTCATTTTGAGAAATCAGTTCCATTTGCATTTAAATGGGCATATTAGAATACCACAAACCAAGGGAATATACTTTGTAAAATGTTGACCATGCTTTTTTTAGTCTCTAGAGGTTTATCCAAATACATTAAAAAAAATATTTATTCTATGTGTATGAGTGTTTTAGGGTACATATATGTATATGTACTGCATGCATGCCAGGTATCCTTGGAAACCAAAAGAGGGTGTTGGGTCCCCTGGAACTGGAGTTATAGATGTTATGAGCTGCCATGTGGGTGCTGAGAACTGAGCTCACAATCTTTTTCTTGAACTTTCATTCATTTTTAATCCCAGCCGGTGAGTTCATGATCTGTCCATTTGCCGTGGTCACCAATGCCTACATTTCTCGAGGAAGTAAGCTTGATTCACTTTCCTCTCTCCCCAGCCCAGATGTGGGATCAGTACCATAAGCAATGCCTGCCACCTGGAAATCTGTCATCGGTGCCTCCAAAGAACTAAACATTTCAGAAGCCTGCTTCTATTTCTCATAATTTGGGAGCAGTTGACTTCTCTGGTACAAAATTGGCTTCGCTCAAGTCAAAGGTAGTCCCATCCACGTATGGTGGGCATGTAATCTCAGATGGCATCGGCAGAACATAAAGGAAAGCTTGTATTTCGTGTTTCTGTGCCCACTAAGAGGCACAGCATCCTCAGCCACTGCTGTGAGCATGAAGAGAACTCCTTTCAGGATGAGAGGAAGGCTGTTCCACCTTTGAAGCTCCTTGTGTGAATCCGTGTCCTAACGACTTACTTTGGAGTTGGAACTACTGAGTTAAGTGGTCTGATGAGCAATTTGTACTTCAGGGACCAAATTCTTCAAATCCACCAGTGCTCCATAGGCACTGGGCACAGGAAATCTAAGCATTATATGGGGTACTGTGTGTGCAGCCCCCCTTCTCCAGCGCTGGAACATGTGATTGATCCAAGTGAGCTCAACTTGTAGAAATGATTTAATTCCCATAGACTTCACTTCTTATTTTCAGGCAACTGAAGTTCCCCGATTCAGCTGCCACAGGGGATCTAAATTACCCTTAGAATGCCAGGCTAGCCTCTAGCTTTGTATACAAAAAGGAGCTTTTATGGGAATTTATTTTACATTTATCCAGCTTAATTCTTCTTTTAAATTGAAACCCGAGGACACAGCGGTCTAGAGACAGAGATAGGGCAGAGCTCTGAGTTGTGCCGGGCCTGCTGCCCAGATGCATGGAGACAGTACCCCGTGCTCCACCAAGTCCCTTCCCAGTGCCTCATGAGCCTGTTGCAAGCATTACGTTGGGTGCTTGAAGCAAGGCGATGAAAGGTGCCACAGCTAAGAAGGCTGGGGACCGGCATTTCTCCCTGCAGCTATTGCTGTTGTGGTGAAGACACCAAAGAGGATCAAAGCTCAGGAAAGGTTTAAGAGCGAAGATCAAGGTCAGCATGGCTGTCTGGTAGGAGGAGGCCATCCTGTTACATTATCTCTAGCCCTCTTTTCTTAAGTACCCGAGTAGTTTTTTTTAAGAACACTAGCTTAACCATCACATTTTGATGAATAAAATCTGGAAGGACAGGCTGATCTTTTATTATATACCAGATCCTTATGAAATACCTGAACTTCCTTTTGGGGACTACTGCCAAACAAATCTATAAGAAGCTTTTCGGTATACCCCAAAGCACACATGGTTCCTTTTCCCTTCCTCCTTGACTCCAGACATCACTGGCTGAGTTTCAAAGAATTCTGAGACCACACACGACTAGTGAGTTCTTCTTTATCACCTCCCTGCTCACTCACACATCTGCACTGAAGTCAGCTTCTCCATGTGTCACGTTCTGTGCTATTCATAAACCTCCCTCCTGGGGGTTTCACTACAGATAGCCAACATCAGTAAAGCCCTCTCAACCCTCCAGTAACTGTTCAAATCCCCCTACCCTATAATCTCCTATAAATCCCTCCTTTTTGAGACACACCCGGCGCTGTTCCTTGACTTCAACACAGGGTTCATGGCTGTGCTCGTTGTACTTTTCTAGTTATTTTGTTTGTATAAATCTTCTCACATAGAAGAATAAACATTGATTTCTTTTTTATATGCAGTCTACAGAGAGCACCTTACACACTACTGGCCTTGAAAGCTTGTGTGCAGATGCTTATCAAGATAAGCATCTGGAAGATAAAGCACTGGAATAGAGATGATCCCTACATCCTGAGCCTTTCTGCTGGTCCTGCTACGGTACCAACTACTCTTTATAGTTGGACAGGCTCTTGAAGACAGAGCACTAGGCTTCCTTGGTCTCGTCTACCCTGCCCTCTCTGCCTTGCTGTGGATTCTGAGTACAGCTGCTCTCCATAGCTAGCGAGTACACATGCAGAATCTCTGATTTCAAAGGACATATGACGTGGACGATCCTTTCCACTTCCAAGACTGACAGGACCGAAGCTACTTCCATTCACTCTTGTTCTCAAAATCCCCAAACAGTCTGGTGTCTTGCAGATACATGAAGCCATTCCTGATGTCTAATCTCAATGTTCCTGGCTACAGCTCAAGTCTGTTCCCTTTATCTTGTTTCTCCATGAAAACCAGAACGAGGGCGTTCTCTGCTGAAAGCTGCTTCCACACCATACAACTGTTGTTAAAAATGCATTTACCAGCCTGTCAGTTTTTTTTTTTTTTTTTTACAAGTTAAGGATATGGCTTGCTGTATTTTAAAGCTGGCCTTGGTTTTAAAATACACCGCTATCTATAATGTTGAGTATGAGGAAGCCAGCACTCTAAATCTCCAAACAGATAGAAACTACTAGGAAATTCCATGATATTTGTTTGTATTTTTATTTTTTATTTAAGATACCATAAATATAGATGACATTGCCTTTGTAATATAGCCTGTCCTGTTCTTGAAGAATAGTGACTACTATTTGGAAGCTAGGTCATGCTGGTCAGTTAGGGAAATATATATATATATATATATATATATATATATATATATATATATATATATATATACATGCACACATCTCTATGTTACCAAATATATATCTCATATTATAGTTTTCTTTCTACTGATGTGACAAAATGCTGACCAAAACCAGACGAGGAAAGAAAGGGTTTATTTAGATTACACCTTCAACCGGGCAGTGGTGGCGCACGCCTTTAATCCCAGCACTCGGGAGGCAGAGGCAGGCGGATCTCTGTGAGTTCGAGGCCAGCCTGGTCTCCAAAGCGAGTTCCAGGAAAGGCACAAAGCTACTCAGAGAAACCCTGTCTTGAAAAACCAAAAAAATAAAATAAAATAAAAAATAGATTACATCTCCAAAGTTATGATCCATTACTGAGAGAAAGTCAGGGCAGGAACTCAAGGCAGGATCCTGCATGCAGGAACTGAAGCTGAGGCCATGGAGGAATACTGCTTACTGGCTTTCTCCTCATGGCTTCCTCAGC
The DNA here is from genome assembly GCF_949786415.1 of Peromyscus eremicus. Lineage (NCBI taxonomy): Eukaryota > Metazoa > Chordata > Mammalia > Rodentia > Cricetidae > Peromyscus > Peromyscus eremicus. Next base: position 59,703,492 of record NC_081425.1, on the reverse strand, counting down.
CTGCTTTCTATGAACCCAGGACTACCTGCCCAAGGATGGCACCACCCACAATGGGCTGGGCCCTCCCACATCAATCATTAATCAAGAAAATGATCCACAGACTTGTCCACAGGCCAATCTGATGGAGACAATTCTTTTATTGGTTCCCTCTTCCTAGATAACTCCAGCTTGTGTCCAGTTGACAAAAAACTAACTAGCATGTCCCATATATTACAATATACACCATTTTTGAGTGATCATGTCCTTTGCCTAAGTATCAGGTCAAGCACATCCCTGTGAGAGAACTCACCCCGTAAGACAGGCAGGGCCTGGAGTTGTGAACCTCTTGCTTTGTTCTCCCACAGAATAGGGGTTATGGGCCTGTGCCACTATACCAATCTTTACCAAATTCTTGGTAGTTTAACATTATTTGTACATCAAAGGTTGGATTTTATAAGCCAACATACATAATTTATAGTCAGTAATGATTTTTCTGTTTGTATTTTACAGTAATGACTTTTCTAGATATTCAGAAATTTAGTCATATATCCATCAAAAACAAACCTTGATTTAGCTTTGGTTAGATGCCAAGCACTGCAATATAGACTAGACCCTGACTTGCATGTTCCCAAGTGTCCCTCTTCCCCTTCCTCCAAGATACCCACTTCAAAAACATCTTCCAGTCTATGGTTAACTTTTAATGTCCCATTTCAGCATTTTCAAAAAGACGTGAAAGGCATCAAATTCACCAGTCCTATCCTCTGCAGTTTGCCCTTTCGGTCTTGTTTCAGGTTTAAAAGCTCCCTGTATAATTTCCTCCTTTCTTGTAGATCCCACGGGGCATATCAGGTCCTCTGAGAAACCCCTCCCAACTAATCACCGTGTACTTGTCCAACTCAGCCCTTCATTTCAAGATGCTATCCACAACTTTTAAAATTCAGGGTAATTTTAATTTAGCCTACAAAATAATAGGATTTGTTCTGATATTTTCATACTTACGTATCACGAGAGGAGGCTTAACATAATTTAAAGACTTACTCACTTCAAAATATCCCAAGGAGCCTATCAGCCCCGTAGAGGAAGGCACTTGTGTGCTCTGTCCTGTTCCTCTCCTCACCATCATCCCCAGCCCCTGCACGGGGACCTGGCTCATAACTAGAACTAAACAAAGGGGCCAAGAGGAGAACTGGAAGGGAGCGGGCCCTGGTCAAGGGAGAGGGGGACATAAGAGGAGGCGATGGTGAGGATGCCGTGCCGAGGGCTTACCCTGTGCTTGATAGACAGCTGCAAGTCACAGGAGTGGTCAGAGCAAAGATGCGGCTTGCTCCACTTCACTTTAGCTGTGCTGTCCAATCTCTGGCAGCTTCCAGACCCACTGGATGTCTGATTTGGAGCTAATTAAAAGTAACCTAAAATCACAGTTTGATGTCCCATTCACATCATGAACATTTCAAGTGACCGGAAGCCACACGTGGCTAGTGGTTAGCTTCAAGAGATGCAGCACTTCAGCCACAACAGTGGGTTCAGTGGGTGGCCTGGAAGACGGTGGTCACTGTTATGTGGAAAGTAAGTGGCAGGTTCTGGTGTGTTCTGACATGTGAATTCACCTGATAGTAAATCTAAAAACCTTTTTCAGTAGAAAAAATAAAACATACTTAACACTATAATCCATAGGAAAATGTTGAGTTTTTAAGGGGCAGTTTAACAGTCCAAAAAAAACCAGTGTTCACATGTGTATTCACTTATGCAAATCATTTGTAAAATCTCTCAAAACATTAGAAATACAGTTTCAAAATTTGTACTTTAAAAAAAACAAATACACATAAAGATTGGTATAAGGGTAATGAAGAAAAATCTGTTAGCAAACTGACCAACTGGGAACATATCTAAGTTTTTATGGAAACATCAAAACCATTAAGTTAAAGTGAGATCTCTACTGCCTGTCAGAACTAATGTACCCGGATTTCATGTGTTTCATATTCCCACTGGCCACCCAGCCCCCCAATATTTTTATACCATGACAGCTGTCATAAAAGTGGAGTATCTTGTATGTACATTGGACCTTGATTAGCGTCTTAATGGAGGTTTCCTGTTTAAAGTCATCAGCTATAAAATGGTTTTCAGCCTAAGTATGCAGCAAGTTGATAGTGATGCTCCTTAAGTTATCGAGGGTATAAAATAAAATGATCCTGCAGTCTATGTCACTGCTTGGAAACCAAAATCCCAACTCATTATTAACTTGTGTATCAAATCAGTCAGTTTTCTTAGTGTAGAATAAAGAAGAGAAACCTGAAGGATTGGGATAATGTCAGTAAATTGAATAATGGAGTGAATTGAACACAGGGCATTTAGGTACTGGTCTCTCTCTCTCTCTCTCTCTCTCTCTCTCTCTCTCTGTGTGTGTGTGTGTGTGTGTGTGTGTGTGTGTGTGTGTGTGTGTGTGCAGGGGGTACCTGCAGAGGCTAGAAGTGGGTGTTGGATCCCCAGGACTAGAGTTGAGGCAGTTGTAATCTGCCCAGTGTGGATGCTGGGAACCAAACTCTAGTATTCTGCAAGAGCAGCAAGTGCTCTTAACTGCTGCAACTTCTCTCCAGCCTACTGTTATACTCTTTAAGAAAAACAGATTTACATTGAACATTTTAATTATGTATATAATTTAAAATTTAAAATGGCTTCCGTACACCAGCCAGTCTGCACTGCACACTCCTTTTCTAGGGCCTGTTCTTTATCTGACTCTGCAAAGTTGGGTGAGAGCTGCAGTTAACTCACAGCAGTCAGTAGCTGGACTTTTCTTTGGACTGCCAGCTCACAAAAAAAAAAAATGACACAGAGACTTATTATTCATTATAAAAACTCGGCCTTTAGCTTAGGTTTGTTCCTAACTAGTTCTTAGAATTTAAATTAACTCATATTTTTTAATCTATATTCTTTTATGTGGCTTGGTTATCTTAACTCTGTACTCCCATCCTGTTTCCTCTCTGGCTGGCTGGTGACTCTCCCTTTCCTCTACCCAGAGCTTTCTCTGTCCAGAAGTCCCACCTATACCTCCTGCCTAGCTATTGGCCATTTAGCTTTTTATTAAACCAATCACAGAAACACGTCTTCACACAGGGTAAAGGAATATTCCACAACACTTCTTTTCTGTCTAAATAAAAAAAAAAGGTTTTAACTGTAGCATAGTAAAACTATAGACAATAAGAACAATTATCAGGTAAGAATTATATTTACAATGCCCAGTCCATTGGCATTTGGCAAATTTAGAGAAAATACTCCACTATCTAACCTATCTTAGTCCAAAATTCTATACCTAACCCATTTTTGTCATAAATTGTATTACCATCCTAAAAATATCTTTTTGGACCTTAAAACATTTTCTTAGATAAACAACGTAAACTTTTATGGTTCTCAGCCTTATAAACTTTACATCTCTTATGTTTCTTTTTTGAATTTGGTAACAAGAAAAACTGTAAAACTATAGCTAGTCTTCAGTCCTCATCAGAGACTCATGAAGGATAAAATATTACTTGAGTAAAGAGGAAGTACAGAGAAAGCAACTTCTAAAACTATAGAAATGACAGAGACATCTGGCTGCCTTGACAGTCACCCCAAGATTCCTCTGCAATATTGGGGCATCCATCTTCAGCCTACAGGCCTAGAATATCTGACAGACTTTTCTGCAAAGCAGAAATTTTGAAGAACTGTCCTACCTTGTTTTGGTAAAGTTCAGCAATCACCTTTCTGTGTGTCCTGTTTGTCCAGTTTGGACAGTATACTGTCAGCAGATAAGGCAAAGGGCAGTTTCTTGTCCAAATGGCTAGCTTTTGCTACAAAAAAAGCAAATTCCATATGGAGGTTCTTCCTGCTTATCATACTTTTATAAAGTTGATTGGTGCTGCCAGGAGCAGGAGTGTCTCACTGTCATGAAAAGCCTTATGTTATTATAACACTTTAAATGTCATATTCTGTAAATCTTTAAAGTGTTTGAAGATTACCTACCTATCTAAAAATATATCTCCATATGACCTTGAAAACATACCTAACGTAAGTATAAGTTTGATTGTTATAGATGACTATTAACCTGTATTTCTTTATTATCCTAAATAGCTTTCAAGAACTAAAACCTTACATTAAATTTTAAAATGAGCTGCATAGGTACAATACCTTAAACAAGAACTAGAAACATATAATACAGTATAACAAAAATAATGTTAAATTTGTATCAATTGCTATACAGGGCACATATGCTGTATAGGGCATATATGAAGCAGCTGCTGGCTAGAGAAAATGGTAGAAATTGTATTCCTGTTGTGTGTGATTACTATTGTGGGGTCCACCAGAGAAGACCACTCTGACACTTAAACCATTCAAAAGTCTTTATTAACCAACCAATAACTACTCTGGGTGTTCGGGATCCATAGCACTGAGCCTTTCTCTGGGTGAGCTTTTAAGAACAAAACTATATCCTGGCTTGACATGCCTCTTTAGTAAGAACAGTTAGTAAGAAGTAGAACTACAGAAGCCAAAAGGCAAAGTTAGTACACATAGAGACTTTCCCAGACTATATTGACTTGGATGGATTAGGTCTTTGTTTTCATTTTGCCAGGTGGTGCTGTCTATGGGCTGAGTTTTATAGCCTGAATAGTACTTCCATCATGGAGGCATTTGTGCTAAGGTCTCAGGGTCTACTAAGGTCTGGAGCCTGTTACAGTTACTATATGAATGTCATCTGTACATTGGATCATAGAATACACATCTGATGTCAAAAATAATTTTGCAAAGAAACGACTTCACCTAGAGTGATGTCATATAAACAGCACGTGAACAAAGCTTTCACAAGAATTCAATGAGCACTAGCTAGACATCTACTCCCTCTTGGAGCTGTGTCTTAGCCTGTGTAAAATTTTGCAAAGTTAGAATTATATGAAACCTGAAATTAATGTTTTTTTCTTTTATTCCCAAGCTTATGCCACTCTTCCCTTCTGCAAGCCTGTACTTAACAGGCTAAGCATTTTGAACATATATTCAACAGTAAGGTTTAGCATAATGCTCAACTCTCAAGCTTGCTCATGCTTTTTGGAATCCTGATAGTTTAAAACAGAAACATGTAAACAGGAGTTTTTATCCACAAGTTCCCATATTTTTGTTCTCTCTCTCTCTCTCTCTCTCTCTCTCTCTCTCTCTCTCTCTCTCTCTCTCTCTGTGTGTGTGTGTGTGTGTGTGTGTGTGTGTGTGTGTGTGTGTGTGTGGTGGATGAGCATGGGTATGTGTATGTATATATGTCCACATGTGGGGTCCAAAGGTCAATCAATGTCAGGAGTCTTTCTCACTCCTTCTCTACCAGAGCTTTTAAGACAGGGTCTCTTGATGAACCTGGGGCTCACCAGTTTGGCCTGTCTGGGAGCAAGTCCCAGAGATCTTCCTGTCTTGGCTCCACCCTCAGCGCTGGGATTACAGATGCCAGCAGTGCACTCCGCTTTTCCATTTATTCTGGGGACTGGATTCAGATCCCCAAGCTTGCATGGCAAGCACTTTACCAACGGATCCATCTCTTCAGCCTTCTCTTCTAGTTATTTTTTAGACAACTTAGTCAATCACTGCCCAAGTTTAGTGACTATTATTATGATCATAAATACAGGGGCAATCCTTTCAATTTGAATATTATATTCTTTAAAAATCTTCCCAACTCCAAAATAATGTATGTTTCACTTATAAAAAATTATTCCCCTCTGATATGATTGTTACAAGAAATAAGCCAGGCTTATTTGCTTTGGCTAGAAATTTGACAAGGACATTTTAAAAAATCATGCTTCGTGATTATACTTAGAGAAATTACAAGCATTTAAAGAATAACCCCATGGAGCTGGAGAGATGGCTCAGCAGTTAAGAGCACCGGCTGCTCTTCCAGAAGACCCAGATTCGATTCCCAGCACCCACATGGTGGCTCACAGTCATCTATGGGATCTGATGACCTCTTCTGATATAAAGGTATACATGCAGATAGAACACTCATATACATAAAATAAATAAATAAAACTTTAAAGAGGAAGAATAATCCTTATCTGGGAGATGGCACAGTGGATAAATTGTTTATCATGTAAACACAAGGAGCGTAGTTCTGATTGCCAGAAAACTGGGCATTCACAGCAGCCACTGGTATAGCCAGAACTTTGAAGGCAGAGAGAGGGGCGCTCAGAGCAAGCTCGCTTGCTAGACTAGCTGGCATCAGTGAGTCTTGGGTTCAGTCAGACCTTACCAAGAAAATAAAGTGCAGAGCAACTGAGGAATACATCTAATGCCAACATTGGGTCTCTACACGTAAACACATACCTGTGCATGCACATTTGCACACACATGTACTCACACATGAAATACACACATGTACACACACATACACACACCACAATCATGTGTTAAAAAAATCCTCTTAACTAGTTAAATTATATTAGAGGTATCTGATGACCCAGTGAAGAAGATTATGTTTTCAGGGATGTGGTATTAATCATCTGGTATAAATCACAGAACACTCAAACACGACACTGACTGTTGTCCTGCAGAACTGTCACCATTGTCACTTAATGACATTTATTAGTTTTGCTATGGAGCAAAACACTGGCTAACACACTCGCATTCCTGGAAAATGTGCTCATCATTCGCACATGCCCGTGCCACAGCACATCTGGAGGTCAGGGACAACCCTCAGGAGTCAGTTCACTCTCGTTCCATCATTTGGCTTCTGATGTTGAACTCAGGAGAAACTCTAAGTAATTGATGCTATAAAGTGCTAACTAACAAACTTGCCCAGGAAATACTAAGCTCCACAAGTAGAATTTAGTTAAAGGAGCGCTGCCTCTGATATGACTGGGAGATAAGTAGTGCACTAACCGGGATTGTTAGAAACCGTGGGAAAGTTCTGCAGAACAGTTGAAGTTGAGGATTGCTGAGAGAGTTTCTGCTAATGCTTGCTCATCAAGTTCATTTCCAATTAGGCTCCATTCCCATAACAAAAGGAGACAATCTAGGCTTACAACCAGCCATAAGGCCTATCCCATATCAAAGACCATGCCTCTGAGGGGAAGCTCAAGGGAAGAGCAAAATCACAACCATCATTAAGTCCTGGTCTGCCAGGAGGTTCTCCATGCTCTTATCAGGAAAAGCATAGTTCTGCCAGGTGGGCAAGAACAACACTGTTGTACTTAAGTAATTCTGGCACTGTCCTTGCTGTGTAAATCTCTCATCTGCCCAAGCAACAAGACTTGCAGTCTCCTGTTACTGCTTAAACTGTTCAGTGTAACCTGGGGCCAGGACCCGAGAGAGATATGAAATGCATAAGCCTAAGGTGCATATAAGTTAGCGACATCTTCTATTCGAAGCCAGCTCCTCTTTGAGCATTAGCCAGAGACAGACACACAATATTATTAAATACCCTTTCCCTTATTAACTCTCTGTGTGCAGTGATTTCTCCCTAGGAAGGCATATTAATTCTTTAACGCCTTTGCCTATCCAGCCACCTTGATGGTCCAAGGTGTCAAAATTCTTTATTCTAAGCCAGCACGGAGAGTAAAGCAGGTCCCAGGGGTCCCCTTTCCCTCCAGTGTCCTCTTCTGTCTTTTTATCCTGCCCTGTGACTCTTATCCACAGCTAGGAGAGACTGGTATGCGCAGTAGAGCTGAATTGGTTAAAGCAGCAGCACTTCTCAGGTGGCTAACTGCTCGAGTTTTAGCGTTGCACAAACGGCACGCTGACTTTGCTTTTATCTGACCAAATCATGCAATGTTCCTGCTTGGTCCTATTTTTTCTCATGGTCTTAGATTAGTCTGGTTAGAAGTGGGTATTTTTAAGTGGTTCGTGTCTGATGGGAGAATGTCAGCATTTGTCTTGAGGTCCAGACCAACTTGTGGTGTCACCGGCTGTTCTATGTCCTTTCTCAAAAGCTTCAGCCATATCTGTAACTCAGACCTCCACGTTTGTGTTGCCTGTGTGTCAGACTGCTCTCTCCAAAAAAATAAAAAATAAAAATAAATAAATAAATAAATACAAAATACAAAATGCTATTAGCTTGGATAAGAAAGAACATAAAGGGCACAGTCTGCCCAGAAAGAAGAGTTCAGGACAAGCTACTGCCCCTGCTAGGTAGCTGGCCCTTTGAGAGATGAATCCTTTTTATCTCCTGAGTCAGGGCTGAATTGCTTTTTTGTATTGTCATTCCAGCACTTGGGAGATCCCCTGATCGAGAGTTCAATGCTAGCCAGGGTTACATAGTTTCAAGGCCAGTCTCCGCCATATGGTGAGACTCAGTGTCAAATCCAAATCAAACCAAAACTAAGTCTTGTAACTAATATAAAAGTTTATTCTGAATAACAAATTCATGTGTTGAACTCCACGTTATACACATATTTTGGATTTTATCTTAAAGAATTATCTTAATCATCAAATTGTCCCAAATCCAATTTGAAGACTGCTCGCAAGCATTAGGAACCTCAATGTGTGAAATACACATCCAAGCAACCCCTGCAGGCAAAGGGTGTGAGAGCTGCCGGTCTCCAAAACTCCTGTGACACCAGCACCCGCGCAGAATTCAGAGGAAGCCGAGCGGGCGGGCCCGGAAACAGAGGCACGCTGGTGGCCCGGCGCTGGTGGGGCCCTCGGAGCCACTTCCGGCGGCGTGAGACATGGCCGCGGGCCGAGACCGCGGGGACTTGGCTGCTCGGCAGCTCGTGTTCCTACTTCCAGGTAAACGCGGGCGGCGCGTGGGCCGGGAGCGCTCAGGGTGGCGGCGGCGCGAGGCTTTTGCCCGGGTCAGCACCCGTCCGCGAGGCCCTGGCGAGCGCGGGCCCGGATTCGGTGCCCTACACTTTGCAGCGCATCCTTGGTCACGTGCCACTCCGCGCGGGAGCTTCAAACCCGGAAGTGTAGGGAGAGGACGTGCGGGTTCCCTGGTGGGTGTGTTTTTGCCGGTATAACCACCCGGCCTGCGGAGGGCGGCGGTGGTTCCGGGACTCCGCTGCCTCCGGGAGTTACTGGATGTTTACAGCTCAACGTCTAGAATCTTGCGGGATCCAAAACCAGAGATCCGGTTGTCCCATGCTTAGCGGCTCTGCGGCTCTGGACAGGCCTCGGTGGCCAGGCTTTAGGGAAGTTGCGTGGGGTTAAACCGGGCGTGGTTTAAAGCAATTCCAGTTCCCAATGACAGCCAAAACCCCAGAACCGGGCCCTTCGGTATCCCTCTAGATGGTGATCAGTTATCAGGACATGTGGGGGCCTGGGACAGTGGATAGTCGGTGCTACATTGAGGAGGGACCTATGAAAAGTCACATGAAATAAATTTGGGCTAGGGAATGCAAGCTAGAAACAGTCTGCCATTTTATAGGCGTTACATTTGATGTGACATCGTGGGAGAAGAGGAAAACTCCCTAGTCACTTTAATTTTGAGTTTTAGCACAACAAACGCAGAGCATTTTTACAACAAATATACTTCACCAAGGTACAGATTCCCGGTGATATAGATTTTTACCTCTTGGCATAACAACCAGACACATACATCTTTTGCATATATAGCGTCTCTCCTTTGTAAGGGGTTAAACAGTCAAGTGTATGGATTTTGAGTATGCAGCTCACCCAACTGAACGCGGTATGCTGCAGATCAAGATGAGTGGCTTTCCAGCCAGAGGCTATAGCCTCTTCTAGAAGAACCCAAGTGTCCTGTCACAAATTAGTTGTGCCTGTTGGGACCCCTGTGCCCTTTGTCTTCCTTCCCTGTGTATCATTTCCACCAGATCCATCCATGTTGTATGTACCATGGGTTTTGTTGGCTGTGTTTTGTTTTTGTTTTTGTTTTGTAATTGCTTCTTCTAGTTCGTTGTATGCATATCAATACTGCCCTACTGAGGATGGATATTAGGTGTTTCTGGTTTGCAACTATTAGGAGTTCCACTTCTGAGAATATTCTTTTGAGGCTGTTGGTGGACACCAACACTCATATATTTAGAGTGTCTCTAACCTGGAGTGGTAGCTGTTCTTAGGCGCTTGTTTGTGGGCTTAGTTTTAGTACTGCAAAATGGTTTTCTGAAGTGGTTGTTACTGATTCATACTGACTCCAGCTGCCCAGGAAGAGTTCCAGTTAAGCTATACCCTCCTTACAAGTGTTTGGATGATAAAGCAGCTGGTGAGAATTCATGGTTTTGGTGGTCCATCAGAGGGCTAGCTGGATACCTTATTTTAATTGGGGAGGGGGAACCCTCCTTTCACGCTTCTGTAACACAGTATAATTCGATTTTCAGAATAGAGGCCTCTTTCTTTTGCAGTCAAGTGTGTTGATACTATGTAGATACACACAGTAGCTGGTCATAATTTAAGTCTTTTGTTTTGGTGGCTGTTTCATTCTTAAAGTGTATCATAGTCACATCAAACACCAAAGTATTGAATGCATCCCTCAACACGATAGGTGTACTAGATCTCTCGGGGTGGTGGTGAGAACTATTACAGCCTGGTTTCTGTTGAAAGCTGATGTGTCCTCTTACCTTTTCACTCTTTAGGCTGATAGTACAGTGTGGTCAATGTTAGGGGTTGGGGTTTTGAAACTTAAAAAACGTGAGTTGCTAGTCCTCTGCTCGTCCAGATGGCCTTTAGCGCCACCTGCAGGCTCTAAGGGTGCAAATACGTTTGCTAGCTGCCATGGTGACTGCCCTCAAATGGAAGGGCATTTGCCTCCTGGGAATGAGACTCCATCTGTGAGTGTTCTGATTCAGTAGGTCCTGGGCTGAGACCCAAGAATGTGCTCGTCTAGTAAATTCCCAAGCACTACTGCTGCTGGTCTGGCTGGTCAGGGGACACCCCCTGGAACTACTACAGTGAGGAATGGGCTTGGGGAGCTAGAGTGTGGGTACCCATGCCTGAGGCTTCACTCTGTGATGGACTAGATTGTCCATAGTCAAGAAGTGCATGGCAGAATCCAGGACAAGGACCATCTTCACACTTAATTGTTTCTTGCAGCAAATGAAGAGTCATCCCAGGTAGATATGGATTCAAGAGCAAGAGACTGTGTACCCTTGGCTAAGTGTACAATGAAGTTGGGCCCTTCGTAAAGAAAATCAGTATCATATCAAAGTTGGCAAGGTTATTTGGCAGAAGTGGGCTGTACTGTTTGAGAACTCACTGTTCCGAAAGTGAGCAGAAGGTTGTATACATTCAGGGCACAGCACCTAATCTTGTGATAATACTCTCCCAACATTTAATTTACATTCAAGTTGCCTGGAATAGTCATGAAGACTATATTTAAAAAGTTGGTTGCAGATCATTTTTCCTCTAACTCACAGTTTTGTTTTGTGAAGTTGAAAATCTTAGATAAATGAACATTGGACCGTGGAGGGTGGATTCATTTTCGCAGGCAGATGGGGTGTTGCAGCAAGGTAAATGCCTCCTTGCATCTGGGATGAACGCAATGCTTTTCTCATGTAGCCTAGGAATACTCCAGGGATGGCTGTTCAGTTACTCTAAGACCATCAACATCTCTGTTTTTGGAATATGTTAGAAGTTTCCATCCCTCTTTGTTGCCCCCTCCCCCAAGAAGGTAAACGTTGAGTCATATTTTTTAATACTTGTTTTCTTTAGTCGAGCTTTTGTACACTTGCCAGTTCTACTGAGCTGGGTCAGGTGTGAGAGTCAAGTCAGGACCACATCATGACTGTAGAGAGGGCAGGAGACTGCCTGTGGCTGTTAGGGAAGACTATTAACAGTACTCACCTCCCAGGAAGTGTCCACACACTGGGAAACCCTAGTGTTCTATGACAATAAAAGGAGAGTGGAATTAATGTAGGACTCGTATATGTGGCTCCACATAGAGTAAAAATGTCCTTCATCAGCCCCCTGAATGAGGAGTCTCCAGATCAAACTGGGCTTCAACACAAATCTTCAGTTCTGGACACAGTTATCATCGATGCTATGCCTTTTTATTTTACAGAAGTTCATGTTAAGAGGTACTACATAGCTCTCAAAGGAAACGTCTTTGTACATTGTTTCTGCAGGTAGCTCAGGTGATGGCCAGTTCTTCCAGGTGGCTTTTAGGGAATCCCAGGCCTGCCATCCTGGACATTCATGTACAGTAGCTTTTTAGCTGGAGTGTCTTGATGACCACAAATGGTCTCTAAATACAAAACAAGAATTGAAACTATTGTAGGAATTCACATTTTAGAACTAGGTTCTCATTAAAAGATTTTTTAGCCAGGTGGTGCATGGCTTTAATCCCAGCACTCGGGAGGCAAGGCCAGGTGGATCTCTGTGAGTTCGAGGCCAGCCTGGTCTACAGACCAAGATCCAGGACAGCCACCAACACTACATGGAAAAACCCTGTCTCGAACCTCACCACCACTACCAAAAAAAAAAAAAAAAAAAAAGATTTCTTAAAATATAGAAGGGAGAGCTAATTTTCCTATTTAATGATGGAGGGACTTTATATCAACATTATTTCTGATTAATGACCTTGTAAAAAACAAAGAAACACATCTTTATTGGGGTTGGGGGGAAAATGAGATGTAAGGTAAAAGAAGGGTTACTTTAGACTTTGTCAGTGATGACCCTAGGAAACAAGCGACCTTTTCCTCTTACCTAAGGGCTGGCACATGGTTAACCTCAGGAGAAAAGTGGAAGTGGCCTTTCCCCCTCTGTGTGCATACATGTTTGTGTTTAGAAACAAGCCTTGTGGGTTGAAAGCCGCCCTTCCCTTGGCAGGTGGTGGAGAGCCTGGCCAGTCCAAGTGTGGCCTTGAGACAGCCTCTGAATAATTCAGCGAGGCTTCTTGGATGACGGCTCACCATTCCCTGCAGGCAGTTTCTGGGTTGTCCAGCATGGAGTGCGTTTAACATTTTCCACACGAATCTGGCTTTGTCTTTATAGAGCATTTCTTGGTGGGGCCCCGCTGACCTTTCTCAGATGGCTGCTGGATCTGCTCCGGGCTGTTGAGCACGTTCTGAAGTGATGGATGGAATCAATCAGTTGCCAGTTGGTAATCTGTTGGTGTAATCTTGTCCTCTTAGTGATGGTTCCAAAAGATGTGGAACAAGTAACAACTTACAGATCCTACAGCTTTATCCCCCAGGGCAAAATAAAAAAATCATAGAAGAAAGTGAATTTTAAAATTTGAATAGCATCCTAGGAACGACAAAGGTTTGCCACACCGTAGACCTTTACCTGGGATGTTAGGAAACAGCTCAGTCAGTGCTGAAGCCAGGCTGTAATGAAAGACACGTGGAAGCTAGGTTCACATGCTTTATCAATTCTGTGTCCTTGGACAAATTGCTGCCTCCTGCAGGCTCTCTGTTCCTCGTTTCAACAGTGAGAGAGCAGAGCCCGGCTTGTGGGCTAGTTAGTGGTGGGCTAGTTTTTTTTTTTTTTTTTTTTTTTTTTTTGGTTTTTTCAAGACAGGGTTTCTCTGTGTAGCTTTGCGCCTTTCCTGGGACTCACTTGGTAGCCCAGGCTGGCCTCGAACTCACAGAGATCCGCCTGGCTCTGCCTCCCGAGTGCTGGGATTAAAGGCGTGCGCCACCACCGCCCGGCCATTGGTGGGCTAGTTTTAATGTCCACGCTCTGTCCACCTTTAGCAGGACTGGGAACAGAGTGGGTTTTTGATAAATAATCACCCTAAAGAAATCTCATTTCATTTCTTCCTGGAGTGCCTTCCCCAACACAGTCTTTGCTCTTGTGCCAGATTCTACTCTGGCTTCAAGGCTCAACTTTATTTCCCACAAAGCCAAGTTATTTGCTCCAGTCCAACGTTTCTTTGAGCGTTGGTGGCTTTTTATCTGCCTGCAATCCTGTCTCCACCCAGCTTCCAGGCCACCTCTGCACGGAAGCCTTTCTCACTGGGCCCTTCCTATCACCTCTTCTGCCAGTGGCACACATAGCTATCATTTTTATAGATAAGCACGTGTTAAACTCCTATACAAGTTAGGAGCTGAGGGGGATCCGGGCGTGTTCTCCCTCAGTAGCCATTAGCTTGTCAGCAGTGGTGCTGGCGGCAGCTTCAGAGGGTGCCTCTGAGAGGCAGAAGCATGCCCCCTGAAACTTCTTTGTGACTCCATTGGTTACCTTGTGCTGAAGTTGAAAGGGCAAGGACCCGTGAAGAAGTCACAGCTCCACAGCGTGCGTCCAGCCCATTCCCTGCCCTGATGCGGTTGGTGGGTGCTTGAGGTCTCTCCTGCTAGAGCAGACTCTCATGAAGGCCTGGGTTTGCTAAGAGTCTGTGGGATTGTCCACTTAATTGTTTATTTTATTTTTTGGTGGGGACGTCGTTGAGACAAGGTCTCACACTGTAGCCCAGGCTGGCCTGGAGCTCGTGGCAATTCTTCTGCCTTCCCTACTCTAGTGTTCCACCACGCCTGGCTACGTCATTGTCCTCAAACATGAGTTTATTGGAGGTTTTTTTGTTCTTCAGTCTCAGCTTTTTATCCATTACCTTTCAGTTATAATTTTTTCACTGTTTTAAAAAATAACTTAAAAAGTAAGAATAACAGTACATACTCAGTATAGACATTTTAGCATTACAAAGCAAAATAAGACAAAAATCCATTGCCCATAATTCTTTCATCCAGAAATGACTTTGGAGATAACTTTCCAATCCTTTCTTGTTTGTATCACAAAATGAATTCCACTGTTTTCTTCTTTTTCCCATTTGTTTTTATTTCATATTTTACACTTGCTCCTTATTCACAGTTACATTAAAACTCAGAGCTGCTGGGATCGTGGGAGAGGACCTGGATGCTCACTGTGCACAGAACAGGGAACAACAGCCCGGTTGCTTTACCACAGAGCTGGGAGCTAACTGGGAGCGTTTTTCTCTTCGTTTTGATAGGACAGTTTGCTGAACAAAGCTGGCAAGGACGTTTACAGCATATACTTTGGTGATAAGGAGGCATTTGAGTTATAACAAACAAGGGGTGTTTCACACAGAAGACGGTACATAGTTGGGGTGGGTTCTCTTTAAACTGGATAGGTTGAAAAAACAAATCTCTGCAAGAAAGGTGAAAGTTCGCAGAACTGTGATGGGCTTGATGAGCAGGCTAGGATGTTTTGAGAGCCATCGAAACACGTTGGATTTTTCAGGTCCACCCCCTGCTCACTTCCCTCCGTGCTTGGCATGAACAGGATTCTAGTTTGAATGGTCCCAGCCTTCCTTGTATGGAAACTTCTGCTTTCCACTGTGGCTGCAGAGCCTCTGGGGTTGAGTTGCAGAGTTTGATGTGAGCTTCTCTGGGGACTCCTGGGCAGCTTCATATTTTCCTAGGTGGGGCCAGCTGTGTGTTGTGGCAGGGCTGCTGAGAGGAGCACTTGAGGACAAGCGGCCCTAGAGTGTTGTAGCAACAGGTAGCCTTGGGTTTCTGCCTCTCTGAGCATCAATAACTTCCTCTTAAACCAACTCCATTTCCAGTCAGAAACAGCCCGCTTCAAGGGAATGCCATCTTGTCACTTTCTAAGACAGTCTCTGTCCACCTGCAAAGGGTCCCTGTGATCCAGCCTCCTAACACCCATAGCAGCAGCTAGAGTAGGAGAGGTCAAGGGTGTGGGGCCTCTCCTGGAAGGAAGGCTGCTGTACAGATAGCACCAGAAGCAGCCACCTCAACTGGACCTGGCCTGCCCAAGTCCGACTTTGAGTAACCGGTAGGGGTAGTCTCCTTGGTTTGTGCAAGGATACCAGAGGTTATTTGTATGGAGAATGGGATCGTGGTGGTGAGTTAGAGTTGTCCCTCAGGGTGGGTGGGAGAGTGTAGGTTCCAAAAGCCCGCAGATGACAAGCTCCACGGATACTCAAGCCCTTTGTGCGTTTGCATAACCTACATAAGCCACCCAATGACTTTATATCATCTCTTGGTCATTTGTAATACACAATGAAGTATAAAGGATATGTAGCTTCATTTGATGTTGTACTGTTCCTGTTCAGGAAATAGTGACAAGGACACAAACCCACACACTCAGTACAGTTGCAGGTTTTTCTAAGT
Organism: Peromyscus eremicus; assembly: GCF_949786415.1. NCBI lineage: Eukaryota > Metazoa > Chordata > Mammalia > Rodentia > Cricetidae > Peromyscus > Peromyscus eremicus. Next base: position 59,687,527 of record NC_081425.1, on the reverse strand, counting down.
GAATATTTTTCAATCTGTGTGTGGACGTGAAGAGCTGGTTTTATTCACCTTCATCTTCTCAAGGATTACATCCTTTTTAGAAAACCTCCTGTCTTTGGGTCTTCTAGCCCTTGTACCTTACAGCACACCCTTACATATGTTACTGTATTTGATCTTCACATGACCTTGGGCAGCGGTTAAAATGAGGCCTTTTCACTGCTGCCTTGACTCAAACATCAGACCATCTGTCCAACAAATAGTAGGGTTTTGGTGGCACAGACCGTCACCTCCCTCCAGCTCCTCTCCAGGATCTGTGCTTTGCCCCAAGGCCACTGTTCTGCCTGCATGGTGGCATTGCAGCATCACAAAAAAAGCCAGAGGCCCAGGTGTGGCTAGGGTTCCCTCTGCCCTGTTTGGTGACCAGAGCACATCTCTACTGGAGCCAGCTCCACTTGGTATCAGGTACCTTAGTCAGATCTGCTCCATGTTCCCCTCCAGAACTGACCTGTTAGCTCAAGCTCCTACTTTATATGCTGCTGGTCTTTATGGCTCCAAGCCAACTGTGGACCTGTTCTTTGTTGTTGTTGTTGTTGTTTTCCCAACCAACTTTCCCCTGACAGACCATTCCTAGAAACATGGCTGTTGGCAGGGACAGTCCTGAAGAATGGCAGCCTTTGTTTGACATGATCTTGGTGGAGAGTAGTTTTATTTTTGTCTCCAAAGACTCACAGGAAAGTTATATCCAAAGAAACTCATCATGGGAAGCATTTGCCTGGTGTGTACTTTTTTTTTTTCTTTGACTAGCCTGTGAAGAAACAGAGCCTCAAAGCCAGAAACGTGAACTAGATCTTGCTGATGGTGGTGCTGACATCTTGGGAAGGGAAGGCATGTAGTTATTTTTGAAGTTAGCATCTTGAAAGCTGCAAGGAGCTTGAACACCATGCTGGTGTGTCTTGACATCTGATTTGATACCTGCCATGTGCCCTTCAGGCATCTCAGATAACTTAGAGTTTCCATAGATGAGAACATCATTCCTAATACATCAGTGTTCACACCATCAATGAAACTTGACTTTATATGGTTTCAGATGTTTCTTACATCACATAATAAACTTCTGTCATCTTTCTAGTATTATTTGGTCTTGTCTCATTTCTTTCTGACTTTCCTGGATCCCCCTTCCTCCTCATCTGCTGCTCCCTGGATTATTCTACTGGCTGGCTTGGCAAGCTTATTAGGTGTCCCTTCTGCAAGAGTGTGGGATGACAAGGCAAGAGGGGGACAGACAACTTGACACTTACATCATAGGAGAAATGAGCTACAGTTTGTGGGTTTCTAATTTTTCGATTATGGAGAGGACTTAAGTCGCGGTTTAATATGTTGCCCTGCAGTAGTACTTTCCTGAATTACATCATGACCCACATTTGATTCTCATCCCAGAAGTAGAACTGAGTAGAATGCCTCCTTCACAGAAATGCTGTGGGGTGACATTATGTAACTTACGCAGAGGACCACATGGTCCCTGGTAGGACCATAAATGACCAGCACATATTACCACTATTATTATTTTTTTTATTTTACATTCCTTGGGGACAGTTGTCTTCCTGTCAGTGATGTGTGTTTTTTAAAGTTCAAGGGTCAGAGCAAAGTGCTGGGGACTCAGACATAAGGAAGCAGAGTGGCAGACGGTGACATCAGGAGTCTCTTCCTGCATCCAAAATGGCCAGCACATATCTGTTCTGCCTGATCTTGTTGGGAGGTGTTTCATATGAAGAGATTTTCTATAAAAGTGAAGTTATACTTCCGAAGTATCAAAACTTGCTTTTGCCTTTTCTTACTGAGCTTTTTCTAAAGCTGAAGAATGTACATTGGATTTACTGAGAATGCTTTGTGTGCAAGAAACTCCACCAAGTACTTTACACTATTTTCCATTTTACATGGGTCAGTAAGACAACTGGTTCTAACTTAACCTTTTCTGGAAAGGCTCCTTGTTAGGCCTTTTAACTCTGGAAGTTGTGACTCTTAATTATATTTTGATTTTTTCATTCCCTGTGCATCCCTGACTTTATCATGAGGTGATGGAAGTAGACTAACTCTAAACTGAGTAATTATTTTGTGCTCTGGTCTTTCCATGTGTGTCAGCCTGAAAACTGCCTCTAAATGAACTGTTGTGCCCATTTTATAGTTGAACAACTGAGGCACAGGCAGGTTCATTGTCTCACCCAAGGTCACACTGCTTGGTAATGAGAGGGCCTGGGATTGGCAATGGACCTTGATGAGTCCAGGTCCCATGGACCTATGATGACATTGGAAAAGTAGTTGGGACCGTCCGCAGCTCCTTTTCTCATCATTTCCTACTACACTAAGAGTGGGTCCTTTAGGGTGAACTTTTATTTCTTAGTTTATGTTTTTCACCTCTTCTGGACACAAGTAAAGAGAAGTTTAAGGGGAAACAGGAGCTTCCAAGTCCGTTAGGCAAAGAACCAGCCTCCCCACAATGATCCAGGGTTTTCCAAATTTGAACCGAAACTCTTGAAGTGCGGTAGAACCTTTAGTCTACAGGCAGGAGTAACTACCTATGGAATACTACGTGAGACTAAGGGACATAAAGTCATTAGAGCAGTACAGTTCTTTCTCATGCCTGGTCTTCCAGGTGCAGAGAGCCAGCCTCCTGGAAGCCATGAAGACACCAGGGGAGACAGCAGAAGCCTTTTCAGGCTCTTCCAGCCGAGTCTTCTTAGAAAGCTGCAGCTGTTGCCACCCCCAGTCAGCGGTCTCCACAAAGGGGCAGACCAGACTTGCTTTGAAGCCAAAAAAGAAAAAAAACATCCTGCTCCGAGGGCTTTGTCCCCAGCTGACCTGTCTTGTAGCTTCCTGGAAAAATCCCCCTTTCAGGGCACTGTTATCTGGCATGACTTGGTGCTCAGAGCTTGTTCTCTGGGAAAAGGCCTATTCCTGAAGGTATTTGTCTGAGAGGACTCTACCAGTGTGGCAAACAATAACCTGACCCAAACCTTAAAGGGAACATGTAAAGAACCAGGTGTCCATATTTATTCATAGGGAATGAGAAGGCTCCACACATACTGAAGACTATGTGAAGGCTTAGGAAAAGCCTGGGAGTGCCTCAATGTCTCATCTCTGACTGACTAATGCCCTGGGAAAGCAATAAATAGAGGTGGAGACAGTGGTTTGAATGTCTAAGTGTCGAAGGCTTGCCCCTACATATGCAGAGCCCCTTAGCAAAGACTTATTGGACCTGAGTGCTAATCACTAAGGTGACTGAACTACTGAACTACTACTAAGGTGGCTGGCTACAGAGAATAGACTCACAGAGTTAGTCCAGAAAAGTCACCAAGTGACTGAAAACCAGCGACAATTCCTAGGAGTTAGGGAGGGCAAGCAATTTCAGAATTGCCACATTTATTCTGTTTTATCTCACTTGTAATGTTCACTTATTTAAATGTACCAGATGTGCACTAACAGGAAGTGTGGCTGGAATGTGAGGAAAGTCATCGATGAGACTGCCCGAGAGGAGGCTGAGGTGTTGAGTTTATTCTACAAAGGCTTTCGTCAGAACTTAGGAATTTGTTCTAAGATCTAAAGCAAACTGTCTGAATGATGGCCTAACTGAAACCTCACCGAGTGGAACAGAATGTTCAAGAACACACAGACATCACTTTTATAAGGGACCAAACAAGAGATCTCTCAGCTTCCCTCAAACAAGACCTAACCGGCACTGTAAATCAATCCGACCTAACAGATAGGTAGGTCATAAACAAACATACAAAATGATCGAAAATACATCAAATACACTGTACAAAAACAAGGAAGTGAATGTGGAAGACAGTTACAGAAGGGAATTTGGGTGATTCACAAATGCATGGAAATTAAATGCCCCGGTCCTAATAACCAATGAGTCACAGAGAAGAAAATATGAGGGAAACTAGGAAATACTTGTGAGAGGCAAGAAAACAAACATGGAGACTTAGGAAATGCCTGTGAGAGTGCTAGGACAGTAAGACTCAGAGCTATGGAGCTGCGCACTGAGAGCTTAGTAACTAGAAAGGCCTGGGGAGTGTGCCCTCCCCCCCATCACCTGTGCACCCACCCCGGAGCAGAGCAGAGCAAGAGGTAAACATGAGCACAGAAGAGGGAACCCTTAGACACCAGAAGGATCCGCAGAGCCAGAGGTGGCTCAACAGTCAGTACATCTTTACCCAGACTGACCCAAGGGGAAAGGAGACTAAATTCCTAAAGTCAGGAGTGAGAGAGGGAACATGGCTGCCGACCTTATAGAAGTGGAAAGGGAATGAAGTAGATATTGTGGATGAAAGGGACATATTCCTGGATAGAAAAATTACCAAATCAGCTAAAAAAAAAAGACTTTCGTAGACACAGTAAAGAGGTTCAATTAGTAGACTTTTCACAGAAAAGGCCCAGCTTCCATTGCTTAACTGGAGGATTCTATTAGACATTGAAAAATAAGATTGCTCCTGCAAAGACTTTTCAAAAAATGGGAAAAGAAGAAGGCATATGTCACAACTCAGACTGTGGGGTTAGTGTTACCCTGAAAAGCAGACAAAGGCTTTGCAGAAGCCAGCTTATAGTTTATGCACATAAATGCAAAAATCCTTAACAACTAGCAAATAAATCCAGGAGACTTAAACAAACAAAAAAGGATTATGTATGAGCAAGAGGGATTTATTCCCAACAAGACTTGAGTAAACTGTTTCATATGCCCTGGTGATGAGTAAAAGCCGAATAGAATCAGCCACAGGAAGAGCATTGAGAAAGTCTAACACCCTTTCCTGAGCAACGTCCTCAGCAGTTTTCAGAACAGGGAACTGTTTCCATCTGATAAAAAACCCACAGACAACACTATGGCAACAAATTTCATGTGACATTTTTGTCTGTGTGTGGTGGAATGAAAGTATTTTGAGGAAATTGGGGTAAATAATGTATATCATTAAAATTGATTGTACCTATGCTTAAGGTGGCTTCTAGGAAAACTTAAGTGGTGTATGGGACTGGAATTTATGTAATGTTCCTCATTTCCTTGGGATAATGCAGTTCTGTATCAGGGCTGCCAGGTTGCCGCAGGTAGGGTCCTTCACTGCCCTGTGGGGACTAGATGATAAAGAGGCGAGGGACCAGAGAGATTGATGGACAGGAGAAGTAGACAAGGGATAAGGGTGTAGTGGAATAAAGCTTCTGTGGGGGCAAGGGTTTATTTGTGTGATATTCCCAGCCTGAAACAGCACATGAAACAGCAGCAAAGAATGAATAGGACAGGAACAGCTGAGGCTGAAGGTGACTCAGGACTGGATGGCTGGTTTTCACCCTGCTGTGCCCGCATGGAATCTGTCAGTGAGGAGGCATTTAGGGAAGGCCTACTTGGTGGTTGATACTGCCCCATCAGGATGTTTCAGAATGCTAAAGAGAGCCAGGGAGGCTAGATCCTGGTGGCATTTGTCATTGTGAATTTGTTGTTGTCAGGGTTTTTGATAAGCAAAAACTGTTGGCTAACTTTTTTCCTATTTAGAGGAAGTCTGTTTATCTTGGAAAGCTCCGCAGGATACAAAAGCACTGTGTTTTAGGTCGGCATCTGTGTGAGTTCTCCTAAAATACAGCAGTTAACATCTCTTCAGATCACTGGTCTCCTGCTTTCTGATTGCTGTGGAGAAGCTTTGTGGTGATGGAATCCCACCTGCTACCTTGGCCTTGTTGTCGGTACTTTTGGAATGAGATCCCAGAAAAGTCTTTGATCAGACCAAAACACAGGTATTGTTTTTTTTTTTTCTGGCAGTTTCATATTAGAACATTTTAATCCATTTTGAGTTGGTTTCTTGTTGATTCAGTGCAGCAGCAAGTGGTTGTGTGAAGAAATAGGATTTCTCACACTTACAGGACATCTTCATTCTCTCTGCCGTTGTCTGTTTCGGAGAATATTGGCATTTTCAGCGTGGCACACTGATTATTTACTTGGTTGTGCTGTGTAACTGCAGACATCCTTACAGCATAGCGTTTTAGGATGCCGAGAATCTCCCCACTGACTGCTCTTTGTAGAAAAGATAAAAACACTGCTTCTTTTGGAGTTTCTAGAAATGTCTTTTTGACTTGGCATTTCAAATTCTTAGTTATTTGGGGCTCTGGTGGAATGGGGAAGCTGGAAGACAAACAATACAGTTTTCTCATGATAAAAGGAAGTGGTTAAAATAATTCAAGTCCACGTTGAACGGTCTGCCATTGTCATAAGGTATGAGGAAGGTGGGTGAGGAAGGCTGTCAGCTGTCCTGTGTCTTGAGACACAGGGAGATGAGTAGTACTTGCTAGGCAAGAAACACAGGCGTGGGGAAACAACTTACTTTGGTATTTTAGAAAGTTCCAACAGGATCAAACTTAACTAATTTACACTTCAGTCTCCATGTGTCATTCCAGAAAGAGCCTTGTTGGGGTTCTGACAGTTGAACCTGCACGTTCTATTTATGTAACATTCTTCAAGTAGACTCATGGAGCTGGGGGACAGGTTAGGAACTATCAGGGTGAGGTGTCCAGAAGGTCCTGTCTGTGTGTGCTTTGTGTGTTCTGCAGCTTGTTTCGTGAGGAAGCATTTAGGGGTGTCATGCTTTCTTATAAAGTTATAAAGTGGCCTTTTAAAGTTCCTTGGTAAAGTCTGTTAGCATCTGCTTCCCTTTACTTCCACTCTGCTTGTGTCTTTATGTCTATGTGTGGTTCTTGTGGGCAGCAATGTATTTCCCTCTTGCTTTTCAGTTCGGTCTGAGTTGCTGCTTATCATTGGGATGCTCAGACCCTTGACATGTGGTGTGATCATTGATGTAACCAGGGTTGAATCTGCTGTCCTGATGTTTCCTGTTTATCCTGGGTGTTCTTTGTATCTACTTTGCCCTCTTCTTTTTGGTTAAGTGAGTATTTTTCATGATTCAGTTTCATCTCATTTATTGTCTTATGAGTGACAGTTTTTTTGGTTTCATAATTTTAGTGACTGCCATAGGGTTTCTTGTACATGTATTTAATTGACCAAGTCTACTTCCAAGTGCTGTTTATCATGTCACATATGGCACAAGAACCTCACAAGATAGTGTCCTTACATTTCTTCACTTCTGGACTTAAGTCCTACATTTTCCATGTACATATGATATGAACACTACCCTGAATTATTTTAACTTAAGCAGCCAATGATCCTTAAAGAGGTTAAAACAATACGAGCAACTCCCCTTCTTCAGCCATACGTTCTCCAGTTCGAATTCCTGCATCTGGCCTCATGATCCTTCGCCAGAAGGCTCTCTCCCTTAGCATTCCTTGTGATGCACGTGTGTTACCGATGATTTCTGTCAGCTGTGTATGCCTCACGTTTTATTTCCCACCCTCCCTTTCCAAAGGTGGTTAGTTTCTCTGTGGTTGTGGTGCTTTACTTTATGGATGTTTCTGGATTGTCCTCGGACTTGCGTTGTTTTCACACCTGAGCTGCCTTCCACAGCCTTGCTTCTCTGTGCATACTGGGACCACTCCCACCCCGGGTTACTTTAGATTCTTCTGTTTATGGTTAGTTTTGAACTCTTGGTTATGTTGTTTGTTTGTTTTTCTTCTTTGTGTACTTTGGGATCACTGAGCTTCCTGGATGTGTGAGTTTATAGCTCTCCTCAGACTGGAAACATTTCACATGTGCTTTTTAAGATATATTTGTCTTCTCCTGGCTCCTCTTCTGAAAGCCTCCGTCTCTCTCTCTCTCACACACACACACACACACACACACACACACACACACACACACACACACAGAGTAGGAGGTTTGAAATTGTCCCGTAGATCAGATTTCTTTTTTAAAAATGTCTATGCTTTTAGAGCGTTTTCTGTTACTGAAAGAATCTTCAAGTTCGTTTATATTTTGCCATTAGCTCTGTCTGTCGTTTTTTTTTTCTTCTCTAGTTTAGATCATTAAAAAAGTCTTCTGTCCTTTTAATGTTTATGCATGAGGTTTGCTTCTGTGCCTTTTCCTTTAGTTTGAACGTTCCATGTACAATACCAATCTCTCTTGCAACAGTTGACCTTTTCCCCACCTCTCCTCAATTTACCTTTTGGGGTGATAAATATTTCTATATTCTTAAGTATTTTTGGACTTCAAAAATATGTTACTTGGCAAGAAGAGTCTGATCCTTTTGCCATTGTTTGTTTGTTTGTTTGTTTGTTTTGTTTTGTTTTTTGAGACAGTGTTTTTACCGTTGTTTTTTAATTAGTGTGATGAGATCTTAGCAGTGTGTCAGTGAGGAGTAATTGTTGCCTCTTTCAGAGGCAGTACCTGTTGAGTGTTCTACCTAATGCCCTGGGGTCATAAACAGTGGGAAAAACGAGTGTGAGTTGTGTTCTCTGAACACATGGAGAGGCCCCGCTGCACACACCTGGGATTGGTTTCTTAGCAGCCTTCTTCACTGTGGTCTCCATCACTCTAGTCTTTGGAGCTCTCCACTCTATCACATCAGCCCTAACTCGGCCAAGCTTTGCCTCGCTGCTCTGCACCCGGCCCTGGAAACCCTCTCAAGGAAATAAGCCAGGGCAATGAGCCCGCTGTTCTGCATGGCTGGTGTTCGGTGTCTTTAAAACAGCAGCAGCGGCCTCATACTTTGCATGGTGGTTGATGTTGTTGAATTACCATTACTCTATCTTAATAGAAAGTAGAAATCTTAAAATGAGATTTTCTTGCTTATGGAGTCTGTATTATGATTAGAACAAGCAAAAGTTGTGTTCTTTTTATGGAGAGCTGATTTCTCACCCTGTTTGCAGTATCTGTGTGCATATGGAACTGAGGCGGAGTGGGCAGAGCAAAGAGAGAAACTCAGTTCTTCATTAAGACCTCTTGGGTGCTCTTGTGTAGACAGGCTGTACCCCTTGACCAGCTTTCTGGGGTGTTCTTGTGTAGACGGGCTATACCCCTTGACCACCCTCCTGGGGTGCTCTTGTGTAGACAGGCTGTACCCCTTGAGCACCCTCCTGGGGTGCTCTTGTGTAGATGGGCTGTACCCCTTGACCACCCTCCTGGGGTGCTCTTGTGTAGACGGGCTGTATCCCTTGACCACCCTCCTGGGGTGCTCTTGTGTAGATGGGCTGTGCCCCTTGACCAGCTTCCTGGGGTGCTCTTGTGTAGATGGTCTGTGCTCCTGACTGCCTTCCTGGGTTGCTCTTGTGTAGACAGGCTGTGCCCTTAACTGCCTAGAGCCTCTGGTTCCTTTGGTGTCTGTGAGTTTTGACTGTGCTGCTTAGTCTATTGAAGGTGTCATTTTGTCTGCATGTAATCCAAACTTGGACAGTCAGATGCTGTAGAAGAAACACTGCAGAAACCTGCTTTCTACAGATTAAAGTCAATCCATTATAATGAAGTCTTGAAGTGCTGACACTAAGACAGACACAGATTAATGGATCAAAGTAGAATGTCTACATACAGACCACAAATGTATTTAAATATGTAGTGTAAAGATTTTCGTGGTGGGCTCACTCCGTGGGCTCTGATACAGATGTCCAACCCATTAAAAAAAATTAAAGTTGGATTTCTTTCCCATATTTTATACCCAGGGTATATTCTGAATTAGCTAAATATAACGTATCCACAGAAAACATAGGAATACACGTACTTTTGAGGAAGAAGGCTTTGTAAAGTATGGCACAAAAGTTACAAGCATAATGAAAAATAAGATTACACCAAGATTTATATCTTTAATATGGCAAAGAGATAATTAGAAACAAATAGAGCTAAAATACAGTGACTGTCTTTATTGTATAAAGGCCACTCATAAAATAGGTTTTGTTTTTTTTTAAAGAGGAAGCCCCCACTGAGAAAATGAGGAAGGGATATGATTGACTAATGGTGTCAGAAATGAAAACTAGGGTCTAGTAAATGTTTATTTTAAAAATGGCCTTCCTGATAATAGCTGTGCTTTATTTTGTATTTCTGTTTGATTATGCTAAGTGCCTTTGACTACTTAGTTTAAGTTTTTAAAAAAATATACTCTCATCAACATTTTCTAAAAGGAGATTGAGATTAGAGAGAAGACCGTTGGCCAAGGTGAGGCTGCTTACAACATGTGACCCTCGAGCCCTGCCCTCATCACTTCCTTCCCTAGAGCTAAACCAAACCTACCTCAGATTCCGCTGTAGCTCCCCTGGAAAACAGCTAAAAAATGATAAACATTTTAGAAAGAAAAATTGCCTAAGTAGGAAAATGAGAGAAAGTGAAGGCACAGTCGAGAGACTGTCTTTAAATTTCTCAGATTCACTATTTCTTTTCAGAATATTTAAAAGATGCCTCAAAGAAGATGAAGAATGGCCTCCTGTTTGTAAAACTGGTCAACCCGCGCTCAGGTGGGTCTTGCTTTCTCGGGTCCTCTCATCCTGCAATGTTTCCAGCATTGTGCTGAGTATGTGGAGCGCTCACTTGCCTAGGTGTCGTTTTGAGTTAACTTAAAAGTTCACAGCATCCTGTGGTGGAAAATGAAGCCGATTAATTTTCCAAGATAAATCACACTAAACACTGCAAAGACCTTTTTTTTTTTTTTTTTTTTTTTTTTTTTTTTTTTTACTTTTCATCCACAGAATGTTGAGTCGTTAGAAATGTTGGCATGTTTGAGTTCTCTGGAAATGGATTGATTTTTCTTTGGCTTTCTTATGCCAACTTTCCTTAGCGTTCTTACACAACACTAGCCTGCATTTATATTCATTTAGTGTTGTACAGTAAAATAAACAACCGGAGTGAAAACGCAGAAGGCCGTCTTTGACATGTCGTGATTTTGGTTGGTTTCGTTTTTTAGCTGTTCCTTTCTTTCACACTGACCAAAAAGGCTACCTCCCCCCGTTAGACAATGGTTTTCCTTTTATTAAAATCATTGTATATTGGAGAGATTTATGTTTTATTGAGAGAGAGGTTTATTTTAATTTTATATCCAGCACATTTTGTTTTGTTTATGAATTTTGAATTTTGAATACACTCAGCCATGAGGTGACAGCAGATTCTATTGATTTGTAAGGATCTGTAAACACATGATGCCTGTATGTCAGGGCTCTCCTGGTGACGGTGTCACCGCAGAGTGAATGAGGGAGAGCACATGGGTGGTGTTTTGTTGAAGAGATGTGTAACTCCAACAATGACAGAGTAAAAGAGAACAAAAAACAAACACCCGCCCTTCCTCCCTAGTGTCTTTCCTCAAAGTGCCATTGAATATTCCTGTTGAGCCACACTGAACAGCCAGAGCTGAGATGAGAAATTCAGAAGCTTTAGGCGGCTGTCCTGGGCTGAAGCACTTAGCAAGAAAAAGCATCTTCCTCTGCAACTCCAGTTTTCATATAGATGTGCACAGACGAGGCGTGTGTGCTTTATTTTCACTATTGGCGAAGGGAAGAGGAGTGCTCTAAGCCCTTCCTGTGTCCTAAGTAGTGCTCTAGGAAATGTATGGGTGTTTTCTTTTGTCCGGCTCTCATAAAGACCCTCTGAGGCGGATTCAGTATTGCCCTGTACACAGATTAGCAAGTAGAGCCATAGTAAGGGTTATGTAACTTCTTCAGTATCACACTCAGCATGTGATTCCAGCGATTTCAGAGACTGCTGTGTGGTTAGAAAAAGATTTGATGAGTGGAGCGGTAAAACATCAGATATGCATCCCTTCTATCCCCGTTTCTCCCACCACATAGACTCATGGTGCTGAGAACTGACTCTGGACCTGAGTTAGGGGTAAAAACCTCAGGTATGCACAGGTTTCACCCCTCCTGTCTCCACACATCTGATTTGCTGAGGATTGAACTCTGGACCTAGCACATGCTAGGCAAGTGCTTTACCGGTGACAGAGCTGAGCCTCTATCTGTCCTGCCCCCTCCCCCCTCCAGCCCGCTTTAAAAGAATAAAACAGAAAATTCCATCCATTTGACTAAGGCTTGAAGAGTGTCCTTCTCTTTCTCAGTACAGAGGCCAGTGGCATCTGAGGGCTTGGTCCTTGTCTTGGTTCCTGTATATAGGGAGCTACATACTGGCATAGGGACAGACCCAGGCACTAGCTCACCCATCTGTCAGAACCATTAGGATTTGGTAGTTAGGAGGTGGTGTAACAGTCAAGGTAAATGGCTTGTGCCTTTCATTTTCATGGTTTACATTTAGTGAGGATTATGGAGCTGGAAAGTGAATGTCTACGCCTAATACCCATAAGCCTTCCTTGGAGTTCACGAGTGTAGAGCATGACTCCAGATGTGTAGGCTCCTCTTAGGAGCATTCCTTGGAACTCTGGACAGACTTCTGATGTACATATGTGCATGAGGAAAGTGATGAATACTAAACACATCTGTGTTACAGGGGAAGGAAGCTTTTACTTATTCGATATGTGTCTGCAGCAGCTGTTTGAAGTCAAAGTCTTCAAGGAAAAGCACCGTTCTTGGTTTATAAATCAATCAGTTCAATCAGGTAAGTGACAGATAGATATAGATATAGATATATAGTGTAATTTTTTTCCTATCAGTAACTAAACATACTCCACAGCTCCTGTGGGTATGTGGGTTCATCCTCCTGGCTTGGAGTGTGTAAGTAAGAAACTATTCTGTGTATCAGAAAGGGTTTGGATCAAGTGACGCTAAGTCATGTTGTCACATGTTAAACTGACTATTCTGCTTTATTTCCTAAAATGCCAACATATCTTCTGGCAGGAGTGAGATGGCCTGAATGCCTTGGAGTGCAGGTTAAGTTGATTGGAAACATTTCCTTTAGAGGAATTTTGAACATTTTATTTCCTTGAGCAAGCTGATACAGTTTCTAAAACATGCTAGAATGTAACAGCTTTTTTCAGAAGTGGTTTCTCATGTAACTTACTGTGCCTTCTTTTAGCCCGCTTTCCTGTCACTGTCGTAGAATAAAGACACATACCTAGATTGCCCACCTATTAGAAGAGAAGATGTGCTGTGCCTCACAGTTGGGAGGTGTTGGTCTACAGTCCCTTGGGCTGGTTGGTCTTGAGGTAGCACATCATTGTGGCACCATGTGGCCAAAACACTCACTTCCTGGCCAACAACCAAAGAGAGAAAGAGAGCAAGAGGAAAAGACTCCAAGGTCCCACCCCCTCCAGGAGAGCTGATGCCCTCTGGGGCCTCTATGGGATAAAAATACTTTTTTTTAAATTAAGTGTGGTTTGTGTAGGGAGGTGGAAAGTACACGGTCCCCTACCCTTGCTGTAGCTGTGCCTAGTCCTTAGGCAGCACGTCAGAGCTCCAGCTTCTGCTGTGGCACACTCTCAGCTGGTATTGGCGGATAGCTGCAGACGTCAGGTGGAGACTGGGAAATGGAGGGAAGCTCTTTTCTTTGGGGATTTGAAGCTGTGTGGAGTAAAATCTATCTCCAGGAAATGGGAGCATTTAAACCAAGGTGTTTGTCGACTCCTGAGTTTGCCTGATGGGAAGCACAAGCTGTCGCACAAGCTGCCCGATGGGCAGATGTCCTAGGCATGTGCAAGAATGAATGTGGGGTTTCACATGCAGCTCACCCTGAGAGATGGAATAACCAAGTGGTCCTCATGAGGCATACGCCTCTCTGTTCCTTTTCACCTGCAGGGGGGCTTCTCCATTTTGCAACACCCATGGACCCTCTGTTTCTACTCCTTCACTACCTCATAAAGGCTGGCAAAGAGGTGAGCTTCCCACTTGGGGCGACTGCAGGGAGGGGCGGGAGATACCCCTTCTCCTTTTCACAGTGCGCTTCAGTCATTAAATATGTGCCCCATGAGTACCAGTGTGGGTCAGAGCACCCTGCCCTCCCCGGAGAAGCAGCACCTTAACGGTGATCAGATTTGCTACTAGGGCACTGTGACCTCAGCGGCCTTGCATGCCACTCTTTGTACCTCAGTGGTAGCCACGCATAGCAATGAAAACTTCTTACCACCAAGTGCTTAGATGTGAATGTTAAGAATTTGGCCAGGAGATTTACCTTCTTATGTGAGTGTCTGAGAAATAGATAACCTGGAGTGTGCCTGGTAAACACTAATGGGGAAGCTAGGTATGCTTGAGACTCGAGCATCCAGAGCAAAAGCACTAACTTCTCTCAGCACTCCATCTCTTGGGGCTTTCCATGACGATGTCTGTACCTCAGGTACAACAGCAGTAAGCGGATAAGCGCGCTTCCCTCATTCAGAGCTGTGAGGACTGCATTCGGATGGAGGGTTAAGAAAAGTCTTTGCTTGTACTACAACGATATTGTCTTTTTGTTTGTTTTATTGGCTTTCTGCTTTTGTTGTTGTTTGTTTTAGATTTCTTTTATGTGTATGCATGAGTGACTACCCATATGTACAGTGTGTGTGCCTGGCACTCATGGAGGCCAGAAGAGAGCATCACAGCTCTGGGAACTGGAGCTACAGGCAACTGTGAGCTGCCACATAGGGCTCCTCTGCAAGATCAGCAAGTGTTCTGGCCCTCTGAGCCTTCTCTCTAGCCCCACTGAGCAAGGATACCTTTTTGTTTGTTTGGTTTTTGTTTTGTTTTGGTTTGGTTTTTTTGAGACAGGGTTTCTCTGTGTAGTTTTGGTGCCTGTCCTGCAACTCACTCTGTAGACCAGGCTGGCTTTGAACTCACAGAGATCCACCTGCCTCTGCCTCCCGAGTGCTGGGATCAAAGGCGTGAGACACCACCGCCCAGTGAGCAAGGATATCTTAAGTGAAACTGGCAATTTAAAAACTGCAAGAATACAGTGTATCCGGGTGTGCTTTGGTGTCTCTGCCTTAACTCTGGATAAGAACCCCAGTTTTGTCCACTATCATTTCAGTTACCAGTGCCATGCCAACCTGATGCAAATGCAGTTGGCCTCTTATCATGACTATAGATTTGAGCTGGGAACATCCTAGAGGGGAATTAGGAACACTCAGGGGTCCATCCATCAGCTTAAATCTTTGAGCTCACTTTTTTTTAATGAGTTGCTTGAACTGCCTAAGCCTATCTATATTTCTTGGACTCTTACATTTGCATATAGAGTAAAGCTTATGGTTCATTTTATGTGGTCTTTAAATCAAATTCTCAAAAACTTTATTTTGTAGATTGATTGATTTTAAGTTGTAAATACTGAAAATCATAAAACTCACCCAAAGCTTTTCTTCCTACTTTCTCTTGGTACACCTTCTTCTCTCCTTTTACAGTGTGTTAGTGGAGCTCTGCCCCTCAGCTGACTCACTTTGCTCTTATCTGAAAGCTGCCGTGAGAGCCACATACTGGGGTGCACGGCTGTTGAGACTCACGCCTCTAAACGGTAGAGATGGCTCTGGTTATTGCCAGGAAGCTGTAGGAGGATTCGGGGATGAAGTTGCAAACTTTAGTTGGTTCACAAGTGTGGTGTTTTCTAGGGTAAATTAACAGGGAGAATGGCACTTGGCACTCACAGCTTCAGGGCACAGCACTGCCTGCCCATCTCCTGTTAAGAGCAAGACCCGGGTTTAGTGCTCCTCAGCCTGGCCTTCCGGGGGCCTCTAAGGCCTTGTGTGGTAAATTCAAGGTGACAGATGCAGAGGGAAGCAGAATGATGCTCACGGAGCCACTGCGCTTTTTCTTCTTGAGTCCTGCAAGTGTAAACACATGGGTGTCTAGTATTTCTTCCCTGCATTTTAGATGAGGTCGTATCTAATTTAGTTATTAAAATATTGTCCCCATTTTCGAATTTGGCCTGTTCCTGTTAAATCACAACCTTTAACACCAACTCTTATTAACCATATTTAAAACAGATTTTTATTTTACTTCTTTATGTACATGTGGCAAAGGAAATATCATGACTGTGGTACCATACATGTCAGTACTATTTAAAGCAGCTAAGTGTAAAATTCCTGGTTGATCATGGAAGGCAAGCCTTTAAAATAGAAACCTAAAGACTGTAACACTGGGGAGCCTCGGTTAGACGGCAGAACATTTCAGACATTTTTCGCCCTCTTTTAGCCTAATGGAAAAATGTAACAAGTTATCATGTGTACCGTGAAAGAAACAAGAGGATTCACCTTGAAAGCCAGAGAAAATCGATCAGTCACACGTCTGTCTTTAGAAGTTTGGTCACAGGAACAGAGAAACGGAGGTGGGACCTGGACAGCCAGTGCATCCTTCCTAAGCCTAGTTCCCAAATCAGGAGAATGTCTTCATCAGATACGCTTTCTCCTTGCCATTAGGAGAATTAGGAGAAAGTCCATCTGAGAACGTCTGCATGGCTCACCCCTGACAGCTGTGTCAACTTGTCTGTCTAGACGTGTCTTAAGCTGCCTGCAGCTCTGTTCTTACGTCATGGTTGCCTTTTTCTTTATTCCCGTCTAATTTGGAAGGCTCAGCTGATGGCTCCGGAGGAACGGATTCACTTTGAGAATTTTTCTTTTTGGAGTAGGGCCTTTTGATTTGTTTTGGTTTTTTCTTCAGCCCTGGAGTGAAGACAGGGAAGCAGATGGTATATTCTGGGTCTGGTCTGTCTGGGCTTGTTCTAGGCCTGTGTGACAATGGGGACTTCTGCCTTGTGACCTCAGCTGGCTCTTTTTCATATGGAATAACTGGACCACCTTCAGTCTCCATGATCTTTTCAGTCCTGTCTCTGTGTTTTCCTGGGATTTTCTGTTTCACACAGTGACTGTACCCTTGAGGGAGCTAGCTTGATGTTTGGAAGGTCCTCCTCACTAGAGGAGCTCAGGGATGGCCCTTGAACCTATCCCAGTTTAGAGGGCCCTCAGTGGAATGAGGAGCTCAGATGCTAATGTAAAGATTTTCTGTGAAATGGTCCATTTTTTTTCCCCTCTTCTTTTTGTGTAAAATCTTATTGACTGGACTGTTTGCCACCTGACTGACTC
This sequence comes from Peromyscus eremicus, assembly GCF_949786415.1. Taxonomy (NCBI): domain Eukaryota; kingdom Metazoa; phylum Chordata; class Mammalia; order Rodentia; family Cricetidae; genus Peromyscus; species Peromyscus eremicus. Next base: position 59,670,716 of record NC_081425.1, on the reverse strand, counting down.
AGATGTTCCTTTCAGGGAAAGTATCAGCCCTTGGATCAAGTTGTAGTGGATGACATGTTTCCAGATTGCATCTTGTTGCTGAAATTTCCTGAGCTTGAGAAGTCACTTCGGCATGTGACAGAGGAGAAAGGTATGGTGCACAAGCCTTCGGAATCAGGCTGTGGTCGTGTGAATCTGTGAGGTTCTCAACAGAGAGATCTGAGAGATGGAGCGTATTCTGGAGAAGCTAAGGTGCTACAGTCATCGAAATGGGAGAGCAAGGGAGCCTGAGCTGGGAGATGGGGACAGAGGGAAGCAGCTGTTTTGATGTAGACATCCGAATCTGGTGATGCAGTGGTGCTCACGTGAAGGAGAGAGTCAAGAGTGACTCTGGGCTTGAGCCCAGAAGACATGCCCTGATGGCATCAGCAGATGGAATGTGGACCAGAGGAGCAGGCTGAGGGGTGAAGAGTGTGGTTATAGGTACTAGTCACGGGTGTTTTGAAAGGAGAAAATGAGCGATGTTGGTGCGTATGATGATGAGCTTCGTAAAGACATTTTCTTTCAAGTGTATCATGGACTTTGAGTCTTCATAGACTACACTGAATAAGAGTGGAAAGAGCAGACACCCTTATCTCATTCCCAGTTTTAGAGGAAATACTTTGAGGTTTCCTCATTTAGTATAATGTTGGCTGTGTCTGCCATGGGTAGCCTTTGCTGTGCTGAAGTACATTCCTTCTCTAGAGTTTTCTTTATTTCTTCTTCATCAAAAGATCTTGGACTTGTCAAAGGCCCTTTCTTCATCTATTGAGAGAACCATGTGATTTCTATTCTTGAGTCTATTTAAATGTTGTTATTAAACTTACTGATTTGCATATGTTTAACAAAGCTTGCATGGAATGACGCTAATTTGGTCATAATGAATGATCTCTTTAATATGCTGTTGAATTTAGTGTTTTGTTGAGAATTGTTAGACCCATGCTCATTACTAGTTGGAATTTTCTTTTTGTTGTATCCCTATCAGTTTGGGTATCAGGGTACTGACTTCATGAAAGAAGTTTACTAGTGTTCCTTCTCTTAATCATATGCAATAATTTGAAGAACACTGCAGCTAACTTCTTTAGCACTGCATGAGAATTCAGCAGCTAATCCTCCTGGTCTGGGTTTCAGTTGGGAGACATTTTATTACTGTTTCGATTTCTTGCTTATAAATAAGTTTCTTATCTGTAGATCTGTTGTTTATATTCTCTTGGTTTAATTTTTATAAGTCATATATATCTAAACATTTATTCATTTCTTTAGGATTTTTCCAATTTTCTGGAATATAGGTTTTCAAAGTGATGATCTTTTGAATTGCATTGGTACATGTTGTCATGTCTCTTTTTAACCTCTCATTTTATTACTTTGGGTCTTTCTCTTTCTTTTAGTTAGTTTGGGCTTTGTCTATCTTCCTTTCAGGTCAATTTTTATTTCCTTGATCCTTTATATTGTTCTTTTCGTTGTATTTAACCAATGTCTGCCCTGGTTTTTATTCTTTCTTTCTGTCTAATGATTTGAAGTTTGGTTTGTTCTTTTAAAAAACATGAGGTACATCATTAAGTTATTTATTTGAGATCTGAATGGTGTTTGTTTGTTTGTTTGTTTTATAATGTAGGCATTTTTAGTTATAAACTTCCCTCTAACTGCTTTTATTGGATCCCACAGTTTCTGGTACATCACGTTTTCATTTTCATTTGTGAATATGTTTTGACAAGTTAGAAACACTATGTAAACTTCGTGTCAGTATCTAAAAAATCATCCAAGTAATTTCAGAGTTGAGGAAAAAGAAAGTGTGAGCACCAGAACATGCTGGTAAATTATGGTGGTTTAGGGTCACTGATGGTCTGACACCTGTGACAGTTCTGAAACCAAGGACGTGGTGACTCCCAAGAAGCATAAGTTTACAGTGGGGGGGGGGCACTAACTGTTACGTTCGAGAGGTCTACTAGTTCCTACTAGTTCCTATCTGGCCACATTTGGGAACCCATTTTGGGTCTGAGAGGTATATGACACCAAGATTGTAAGTCTTCTCATTAAAGGTCCCCCTGATGCTATGTTTGGGATGGACAGCCATCTTTTCATGGTGACATAGATGAAGTTGCCCATAACCATTTTTGAATGCTAAAGTGATAAAGAATAATTACAAGTCAATTTAAGTTTTTCCAATTTATTATGAGTTGAAAATGCAATTAACTTGTATCTAGAATTCTGCCATTAGCACTTTATTAAAATAATCATCTGGAACCAAAACTCAGAAGCAGGATTAGTAATCCTTTGCTCACTTAAAGTCTGTCTGAGAGCAGCACACCCCCACCCACACTGCCCCATTTGGTCCAGCTGTTGTGTCTTCAGGTGCCTCTGTCTCTGTTCCCCTTACTTTTCAACATTACCTAGCACATAGACTAGTACACATAAACTCAAGTTTCAAGAACCCTCCATCTCAAATGTTTTTTGTTTGTGTTTAAATTATAGCAAAGCAGAGCAAAGTGATTCAGTTTCCACATTACCCAGAAAGAGACTATCTGGTGCCCTAAGGGTTTGCAGTTTTCTTTCTAACCAACCTTCCTGTAATGAACAATAGTCTGTAAATTTGACAGAAAATTGAAAACCAAAACCCTTGAAACTGGAGAGGGAAAAGATGCCTGAAGACCTTGCATGCCTCTTTCTTCCAAAAGAAAACCCTCCAACAGAATACACCAGAGTGGGTCCACACCGCTGGCCTCACTCCTACAAGGGTGTGCACAGACACAGCGCACTGTCCATCGGGGCATAGTTCTCACAAAGATCTGTAGGAAATGTCCAGTTCTGCATTTACACCTGGCTGTGAGAGCCTGTCAAATGTAAACACATGACATCACTTTATATACTGTAAATCTTTACAGTAATTCTTGTCACTGTTATAACCTGAGGCTCAAAGAGCTTAACTAATGTGACCAGCATTACAAAGAGTGTAGAGACAGGATTTGAACGCATCTGATAATGGTTCTTGCCTTCCTTCCTACAGCCATGTAATACTCCATGATACTCTACTAGAATCTTTAGGTGTTGTATTCCCTCTCAATAATCGCCTTTTATGTAGCAAAAAAAGAGTTAGAGGAGGTAGCCAGAGGGAGTGAGGATGGCTTCAGGAGCAGACACTTCTGGCCTACAGAGAGCTCCCGAGGGTTTTTAGGCATTGTATAGCTTCCAGGTCATCTTCAGTGATTGTGTTAAATAGTGGCTGCTTATTCAAGTTTGAATTCCTCTATTGTAAATTAGTGTTTGGTTCTATTTTCTGGTCTTTATCTATTCAGATTCCCCCATCTCATGCGTATCAGCCCTAGATGCAGGTTTCAGTGTCTGCGGTGCTAAAGATCAGGTTGAGTCCAGTAGGTACATAAGGACCTTCTGTGCTGCTTTCTCCCTGATGGAAAATCACAGCCACAGTCCCTTTTCAAGGAGCCTGTGCCCTGACTGCATTGCCAAGGGGGAAATGCTCTGATCTAGTTACTGACTCAGGGTCTCAGCATGTTCTTGGGCAAAGAGGATCACAGTTAGTGGAGAAGACACAGGAAAGGACTAATAGCAGGTCATGAACTTGGCCTTGACTGAGACATTTTTCATAGTACAAGCCAGAGCTGCTCTGTACTGGGCATGTAACTAACAGGCAGGTATGGGAAACTGACTAGTGCAGTTGCCAAGATTCTAAGTAAGGAGGAGGGGAAAGGGTTCTGCAGGCTTCTTGATCATGGAAAACCTTGAGAAAGTAGGAATGAAAATGTGCCCTAGGCAATTTGTTCAGCAAGTCTTTGGGGGGAAGTTCAGGTTTGCACACTAATTACCCAGTTACCTAACATGTTATTTAATCATAAAACTACTTTTTTTGATTTTTATTTTGTAAACTCAATCTTTCCAGATGCATGAGGCCAGTTTTAGATGCACCAAATGCATGAAGGGGATAAACCCTTATACCATATGCACATATTGTCTAGCTCACTGATTCACAAGTATTAACTTTAGGATGTACATGCATGAGGTGTTTGTTGTTGTTTTTTAGGGTTTTTTTTTTTTGAGATTTTCATATGCATGTACTATGTTTACATCATCTCCACTCCACCCTCTCCACTTCCAATTCCTTCTGTGTACCCTACTCCTTCTCAAGTTCATGACCTGTGAGGGACCAGCCCCCATCTTTTTCGGGGTTCCTATGAAGAGGACAGAGGAAAGGAATAAGGAATTTGTAGATAAAATAATAGGCCTAACCAACGAGAGGAAAGACAGAAACACAAGATAGCTTCGGGAGGACCTTGGTCAATACCCAATGGCCCAGAACTTTATTCAAAGGGGCTTTTTATAACAATGCCAAGGGTGAGTCAAAAGACCTCTCCATGCTAGATACAGCCAAGTGTAGACCTTTCCCAGCACCTGGTATCCAGGCCCGTGGTCCAATCATCCTCTTATGCAGTCCTGCCGGGTAAAGCAAGCTCAGATCTTACTAAGAAACCTCTGTGGGCTCTCACAGGTCCCACTTCTTAATATTTTAAGAGCTTGCAAGTAGCTGTTAACAACCACAGCAATCCCCATAACTGCCATGCCTCCCAGTGAAGGAGTAGAGGATGATGGAATGTCATTTTTGGAATGGGTCTAAGATGACTTCAGCAGTCTTAGATGTATGAAGCCCTTTTTTAAATAAAAAAAAAAAAAACTCTTGATGCAACCACATCAAATAAATTGAAAAACTCCGGATGCAACTGCATCAAACTTAAAGACTCCCTTAGCTTCACCAAACATTAACAGATTAACATAATTCTAATATAAATATTACTGTACATAATTACAATTCTCTCAAACTTACATCCAAAAGCAAACTCTTAATAGAACCATTAACACTTTAAAAACTTTAGCAAAAATCTAAAAACAATTTCTTAATAGAACTATATAAACATAGGGTACATTAACACAACTTAATATTAGTCCACTCAAGGGACAAAAAAGTATTTTTATAATTAAATTAAATTAAATAGATTGAGGAATATTAACCCCTCCTTTTCTTTCTAATTTTTTTAAACTGCATCTTGAACCTGAATAGAATAAAACCTAAACTTCTCTGTTTAAACAGTTCCATTTTTAGCACAAAACAGTTCGTGAATCATCACAGTTAATAAAGTCCAAATGTGTAGGAAAAGTCAAAATTGTCCCATTGCAATGGAATCACTCCTGTCCATCTAATTTCTTAAATCTGAAAAAAGTTTAAAAAATTAATTCTGGTACCAGTCTTACAGTTTCAAATACAAAGAAATGTTTCCCACAACCAAAAACTTTTGCAGTTAACAATTCTAGTTCAAACAAGCATCTCTGAAACTTTCATTCTCAGCCACAGAGGCACTTTCAGTTAGAGCAGCATTTTATAGCAGTCTTTCGCTAGGAACATTGCCTCAGAACAAAGTAACTACCATAGTAACTGAGCTGCTATGAGTGCTTTGGTGCGCAGACTTTAGCTGCCGGCTCTGTTCCATTTCAGCTTTTACAATCCCGGTCCTGAGGCCCAAGCACTCTCAACTGCCTTTCGCCACATGGGCTCAAGATTCCTCCCTCTACTACAGGCTGCAGCTTGCATACAGAAACCCTGGCTCCAGGAGAAAACCCAGCCATGGCCAGTGGGGCCGATGCACCCCTGACTCTGTTATCTGCTCCACCCGGATATCTGAGTCCTCCTCTCAGTGATGCCCTACTTACAGTCTGAATGCTGCCCCTAGGGCAACTCCATGGTTCCAGCCACACCCAACCACTGGAAGCTCGGGCTGGCCTAGGTTCCAGCATCTCTGAAGCACAGCTCTCACTTCCACAGCTCCCTGGGCTCCACCCCATCTCAGCTGCTTGCGGTTCACCTCTCTCACAGCTTGGCAGCTCCGCTCCTCACTGCAGCTTTTTTACGGTTGAAAGCTTGCAGACACTGCTCCACCTGTCTCTGCTTTTGCTGGCTCTTGGTGTCTGCTGCCTGCACACTGCTCTAACGCCCCGCGGGTCTTATGGGCGGTTTCTGGAGCTAGAGCTGCTTAGACTGCCAAGTTCACAGTCTACTAGGTCCTGGACGCTGCCCTCTGCATTCCAGGTCCGGCACTAGGGAAATTCTAAGCCTACCCTAAGTTCCTTCCTATTAAGCCTACACAATATCCGTATACCTAAAGCCTATTCTACCCTAATATGCCTAAGTCTACATTTTTAGACCTAATTTTAGTAGAGATTGAGAGAAAAAAAAAAAGAGAGAGATACTTGTTACAGCCTAACTTTAACTACTTTATTATTTAGCTTAACTTGAACTACTCTACTGTATATTTAAAATTTTACTCCCAAAGAATAGAATACCCCCACTTTCACTTTTACTACAAAACTGGACATGTCCAACCAGAAGTCTTAGAAGGCTGAGGAATATGAGGGAAAGAGAAAAGGCAGGCCATTGAGAATCACTGTAAAACTGCCTTTTTTTTTACAGACAGTATTGTTGTGTGTATAAAAACCCATAGGGACTTACAAGAAAGTGGGACGTTCAATAAGCAAGGTGTTGAGATGCAAGGTCACTTACAGACAGCAGCTTTGTGTATGTAGTCATGTGTCGTGAAAGTTCAAGATGAGAAGGGATTTTTGAATCAAATATCCATATGAGCAAATATCCAAATAATGGACATTGTCAGAAAAAGTAATTCCTTTGCTTGTTGAATTAAATGCAAAAGTAAAAATGATTGAACTTCTAGAAGAAAAAGGACAAAATCTGTATGATCTTGAGGAACTCCAGTATTTCTTAGGCACAGAACTACCTGTATAAAAAAGTGTATCTTATATTTCATCAAGTTAATAGTCTTGGTTTTTTTAAAGACCCAGTTATGACCACTTGACAGTTTTCTGTGACTCAGTAATTCTATTCCTAATTCTTTTTTCTAGGTATATTAAAATGTGTATCAGTGTAAAATTTTGAGTGAGGATACAGCCTCTCTTTTGTTTTGTTTTAAATAGCAACCATTCCCAAATAGCCCAAGAGTAGAACAGATCAATGGCTGTCTTGGATGGGTCAGCAAATGCGGTCTCTGACACCAGGGCCACACCACAGTGCTAAGGAGGGAGCTGCTGCAGACAGCAGCATGGGTACATCTCTCAGAAACTGTTGAACACACTCCGCAAGACCCATTTCTACAAAGCTCTAGAACAACACTTCTCAAACTATGCGTCACAACCCCTTTGGGGTCACAGATCAGATATTTATATTATGATTCATAATGACAGTTATGAAGTAGCAATGAAAGAATTTTGTGGTTGGGGGTCACCAGTACATGAGGAACTGGATTAAGGGGTCGCAGCATCAGGAAGGTTGGGAACCATTACCCTAGAATAAAGCAGAAAAGAACCTACTAGGTGCTCAGTGGCCACCTGAGATTGGAAAGGTGAGAGGGAGAACTGTAGGTGTTCAGGGCATGTTTTAGTTTTGTCTCACACTGTTGTGATAAAATGCCCTGAGAGAAGTAGCTTAGGGGAGAAAGGGTTTCTTTTAGGTCACAGTTCACAGTTCCAAATTACAGTCCATCATAGCAGAGCAGCTAGAGTGGCAGGAGCTTGAAAGAACTGGTCTCGTTATATCCACAGTCGAGAGCAGAGCAGTAAATTCATGCCTGTGTACATGCTACTCCTCAACTGGCTTTGCCTACTTTTATATAACTCAAGAATGGTGCTACCCACAGTGGGCAGACCTTCCCACCCTAATCGGTACAGTTGAGGTATTCCTCCAAGACACGCCCACAAGATATCCTGATCGGGATAATCTCTTATTACTGAGATTCTCTCCTTAGTTGGGTTGGTGGCACATGCCTTTAATCCCAGCACTCGGGAAGCAGAGTCAGGAGGATCTCTGAGTGCTAGGCCAGCCTGGGCTACAGATCAAGTTCCAGGACAGCCAGGGTTACACAGAGAAACCTTGTCTAGGAGGGTGGGGGGCGCAAAACAATAACAACAGAGAGAGCGCAGTTCCATTCTCTGGTGATCCTAGGTTTTGTCAAAATAACAGTTAAAATCACAGAAGAGATTACCTGTAATGATTTCTCCGTAATGCTTAAATATTATACACTAAAAATGGGTATGTACACTCATTCTACCAACAGTATACCGACGTAGTGTCTAGCTAGCTCTTTTTTGTTTTGTTTTGTTTTGTTGGTTTTTTTTTTTTTTGAGACAGGGTTTCTCCATGTAGCTTTGGAGCCTTTCCTGCAACTCACTGAGCCTGTAGCCCAGGCTGGCCTCGAACTCACAAAGAACCGCCTGCCTCTGCCTCCCGAGTGCTGGGATTAAAGGCGTGCGCCACCACCAGCCCCCGGTGTGTCTAGGTCTTGAAAAAAGTCATTTGTGACCTCGCAGTAGAAGGTGGGCCTTCTGATTCTAGCCACACTTCCCACTTCCAGTCTATCCTAGAAAGGTCGTGTTCAGGCAAGGCATGATTGAGTGCTGCCCCAAGATTTGAGCTCCAGTAACTAGGGACATATGGTCCAGGGTGAAGGTGAACTGTTTTGATGTGGACTTACTAGGGTTCATTTAGGGTGTTATACTTCCCATTGTGTTAAGGGAAAACAATCCAAGAAGTCCTGGGAGGTGGAAGACCAAAGGAACCAGCTTAATGGGTGCATGTTGGAGAAGGGCTTTTCCCATGGAGAATGGGGGGGGGGGTTAAGAAATGCTGGCTGGCGCAGGGACACTTCCTTACTCTGGGATCCACAGCTGGGGCTGTGTTCTAGTACTTTGGGCAGTTTACTTAATGTCACTCTGATGGGGGGTCCCTTTAAGATTGCTAAAATCACTGGGTAGTGAAGAGCTTATTAAAGCTCCTGCTGTTAGTGTTCACAAATGCCTTTGTCATTTTTGTTTGTTTGTTTGTTTGTTTTTTGTTTTGTTTGTGTGTGTGTGTGTGTGTGTGTGTGTGTGTGTGTGTGTGTGTGTGTGTGTGTGAGACACTGTATTATAATTTGGGTGTATTACCTCCTGTTGTGCTCAAAACAGTCTCTTAGGTTATCCCCTCTTTTATGTTGGAGGAAGCAGGTTCTGAGAGTGAGGTCACATCCCAAGGTGAGCTGGGTGTATATAAACTCAGACAGGCAGCTGAGTCTGACTCTACCCAAGATGAGCAGGAGAGCCTAGCTCAAGGGGCTCAGGAAGAGGGGTTCTTGTAGGAAATTTGGAGATTGGGGCAAAAGAAGTGAGCAGCAGAGGTGAATCTTTCAGGAGAGACTTGAGCAATGAGGTTTTTTTTGAAAGTCTCAGGTAGTGAGTGAGTTTCTAACAAGCCGCTAAACTGTGCCTTCATTGAGTAGCTGAGTGCTCACAGTGTCTGACTTGTGTGCAGGGTGAGAAGTGGCCTCCAGGGGAGTGCAGTCCAGGCTAACAGCCTTGTACTGCAATGGACCGTGTGCCCAGGCTGTCCTGGCCCTAGAAGAGAAGGAGTTCTTAGACACTTGACACAATGTCCTTCTGTAGGGTGACCCCTCCCTATCCTGCTGCATCTGGCCCTGCATGTCATCAGCCACATGCTACACAGGGGAGGAGATACCTGGAGACTGAGACTCAGGGTCATTTAATAGACTTCCATAAACTACCCTAGGAAAGCACTTTCCATTTCCCAAGGCCCAGAAGGAGGGGAGGGGAACTCATTCTGTATGGCTCCCGTGGAGTCTACCTGGCCAGAGGCTTTCCAGTGCTCATGAATGTGACTCCTGCAGGGCTGCAGAGAAGGCCAGGTGGGAGGGAGAAGAGAGCCCATAGTGAAAGCATTACACAGGAGGTCCTGGTGTCATTACAGTGTAGAAAGCCAGGTGCATCATGAAGAGATTAGCTAGCCTTTACAAGAGGCGGACTCTATCCCTGTTAGGGAACACACTGAGGTCACCAGGAATCAAAGTCCTCCTGAATGAGCAAGGGTGACATTGGTAATACACCAAGAGACAGATGGATCTGGTCCTCCAGGCTTCACCAGTCCTGGCAGGGCAAGTGTTGAGTAGATGCTAAGATGTTTTCCCCTGAGTGTATACAGTGAATTTCCAGCTGCCTGCTCCACTGTGATGCCCACCCCAAACCTGGGGATTTCCATTTTTATTGAAGAAGGACCTGTTTTATTGAAAACATTGGAGTGAGTGAGTTGTTCAGAAAAAACAAGATTGCTTAGCATGTTAGTTGATAGAGTTTTAAAAAAATGTTTTCTTCTGAGTTTTTGTATGAGTAGAGGAATTCCTAAATGTCTGCTCACTTAGTGATGGTTGACGTCTGAGGCACCCAAACTCTGCTTGGGATTTTATTTTATTTATTTATTTATTTTTTACTGTCTCAAGTATATTCTCGGGTTTCTATCATGAGATTTTGAATAATACAAACTACTATGAAGTGGCTTGAAGTCACTCTTTGTGTATGTAGTTTGTGTTATAAGTTCGTGGCTTTTGTTAGTTTAATTCATTATCCTGAGGTTCTTACTCTTCTCTTAATTCAATGCAGAAGTCAACAGTAAGAAGTACTACAAGTACAGCACAGAGAAGACGCTGAAGTGGCTGGTGAAAAAGGTGTGTGGCCTTGAGACTAGACAGTAAGACCAGATGCACGGCCATCCCGAACATCCAGGAAAATGCCTATAGAGATCCCAGGTTAAACAGAACCTAGTTTTCTTTTGATTGCATGGTCCTGTCCCTGAATGCCAGGAGCTCTCGTGGTTGGATGTTGTTCACGTAACCGGGAGGGGCAGATTAACCCTAGAGTCTTTTCTCTCCGTTCTCACAGCACCTCCCACCATGTCGTGGGGGTCTCCGGAAGCCCGCCCATGTGTTGAGATCCGTCAGTACTGTGGCTCCACCTCTCTTTAACTGTGCAGCCGGCTTGTTTTCTGACAGCTGGGATCTCAGTCATTGTTCTGTTGCTGTGAAGAGACATGGCCAAGGCAACTCTTCTAAAAGAATTTATTCATTTGGGGTCTTGCTTACAGTTTCAGAGGTTTAGTTCATTATCATCCAGGCGGGGAGCATGGCACTGGAGCAGTAGCTGAGAGATACACCCTGATCCGTAGGTAGAGAAGCAGGCACTGGGCCCGGCATGGCTTTGAAACCTCACTTCCTCTATCAAGGCCACACCTACCCCAACAAGGCCGGGCCTCCAAATCCTTTCAAAGAGTTCCTAAGTGTTCAAATATATGATCCTATGGGGGTCATTCTTATTCAAACCACCACAGCTAGCAAAGATAGTTCTAGGAGCTTAAATATTTCCTGGATATCAGGTGGACCAAAAGCCATCTGGAAAGTCGTGGCATTACAAAGTTAAGTTCAAAGTATATTCTTGCATTTTCCTCCTAGGTCAACCAAACTGTGGCAGCATTGAAAGCCAATAATATCACTGTGGGAGCCCGGGTGCAGTCATCTGCATATTTCTCTGGTGATCAGTTTTCCAGGGACAAGGAAGGTAAGCGAAGGGTTGCCACAGAATTAACCTCTTGTCTGCTGTCTGAGGGTTTCAAACTGTAGAAGCTTCCTGTTCTCCTGTGTGGGCAGGTTTTCCTCTGAGCTCAGACACTGATGGTTTCCAGCCTTAGGTGGTGCCGGTCATTAATTGTGGCTTGAATCATTTGTCTGGTGAATAGTATTTTATACTAATGGTGACAGTGACTCTGAATACTCTTGCTACGCTTTAGGAAGTGTTTGTAATATGACAGGTGTACCAGAGATGTCATAAGAGGCAAGGCTGTGCCAAATTCCTGGCTAGCAAATAGTGAAGCCAGGGGAATGCTGATGGAGGCCCTCAGCTAGACTACATGCCCTTCAGCCTTTGGCCTGACCATCGTCCTGCCTCAGGGCCCCTGGGGGAGGTTGCTCTTTACAGTCCCAGTATCTCACATCTCCTGAGAGAGCTCTTGGTGTTCTATCAGTAGAAATCAGTTCACTTTGCAAAAGAAATTGTTTTGGTTTGTATTTCCATCTTTTCTTCATTCCCTTCCTACCTTCCATCCATTCTGAGAACTGAACCTCCAGTCTCAAGCACACTAGGCAGACTCTGCCACTACTCGACCTCCTCAGCCCGACCTAGTGTGGTTGGTGCAGAACACCAGAAGTTAAAATTAGATTCTACATTCTGCACAGTCAATTGTTCTTCCTGTTCGGTTACCGTGTGTGTGTGTGTGTGTGTGTGTGTGTGTGTGTGTGTGTGTGTGTGTGTAAGATGTTTGCGTTCTTACAAAGCAAATACCTAGGAGAGACAAATCATGTAAATGATTTTACTTATTTTTTTTTTATTTCTTTGAAGTGAGCATACTCATTCCTGTTCAGTAATTAGCTTTCTTCTTTTCTAAAGCAGGCTTGCAAAAAAGTAGCCATATAAAAGAGATGCAAATAGGTCTTGCTGTTACAGCTGGTTTGTGATTGTATTTGTATTTGGGGCTTCAACTAAGAAAGCTGGCCTGAATCTTTATTTGTAAAGGATATTTAGGGCCATTCGATACGCAGTCACACCTGTGGCAGCATCCCCTATTACATCTCATCCACTGTATTTCTCTTGTCTGATGGTTGGGTCTTAGTGTCCTTGTTTTACCAATGCAGAAACTGAAACTAGAGTTTCAGTGAATTTCCAAAGCCACATAGAACAATAATTTGAATTGGATTGTTTGATTCAAACCACTATAGTTATTAGTAATAATTTTTCGTTCATTCCCTGTTCTGTTTCTTTCAGAAGATTATGTTCGCTATGCCCATGGTCTGATCTCTGATTACATCCCTAAAGAATTAAGTGATGACTTATCAAAGTCCTTGAAGTAAGTGTTGTTCATTTCCAGTCTGATTCACAAGCTCCTCTGTGTTCCCTTCTGACAGGGGGTCCTCGATGGCATGGCGTGTCAGGTTGTTAGATGTTGTTATCCTTGGGCTGCATCACACTGTGACCAGGAAAGGACTTTTAATAGACATTAAATAGAATGATTTGATTTTGTAGAAACTGCTTGTAGCCTCTTAAGTTTGGGGTTAAAATTATAGCTTTGTGAAGTTTTAGAGGATAATATGTGTTAAATTTTTGTCCCCAGGGCAGTTAATCTGGTCCTTTGTGGTCGTTTTAGGAGAGAGATGGGAAGTAAAAGCAGACAGTAATAGTTTTAAGAAGTACGTGTGACAGTTCTATAGGATGCCTCCTTCACTGTTGTAAGATCTCCACCCAGTACCTGCAGCCCAGTGCTGAGTGCTCGGGTCACTGCTGACTGTCCTGAAGGGCAGCAAGATGCTTGGTCTTCAAGACGACCTTCCTGTATAAAGACCTTTAATGTATTTTAAAGACTTTCCTTTTCTTGTTAATTTTCAAGATATTAGTGGTTGGTATTAAAGTTTCATGTGTGTGATGATTTAATAGCTTTTCCTGATCCTGATTAAACCCTTTTTCTTCTTTATTGTGAAATAAGTGATAATATAGTTGCTACTTACAGCAAATTCCACAGGTCCTGCTGTCCTAGTCTGCCTTCTGTTGCTGTGATAGAACACTAACCAAAAACAGCCTGGGGAAGGAAGGGATTATTTTGACCTACAAGTTACAGTCCATCTTCAAGGGAAATCTGGGCAGGAACCTGAGGCGTGGTAATAAGAGACATGGCTCATTAGCTTGCTTATATAGCTTTCTTATACAGCCTGGGCCCACCCCTCTGGGGATGGTGCTGCCCACAGCGGACAGGGCCCTCCCTCATCAGTCAAGACAGTAGTACCTCAGAGACATACCCACAGGTCAGTCAGTCTGTTCCAGGCAATTCTTCAGTTGAGGTTCCCTCTTCCTGGGTGATTCTAGGTTGTGTCAAGTTGACAATAAAAACTACCTAGCACACCTACTTCAAAAAATTGAAGTAGAAGCTGGTTCCTTTACTAGTTAGGGGTGTGGGAAGCTTGCTTTTACTAAGCTTCTCTCTGCTTGATGTTTCTCTGGATTCCCATGCTGCTTGTCTTGATAAAGGCCTTTGTTTTCTATCTGTTACTTGTGCTGACTTTTTCTTTACATTAAAATTTGGGTTAAATATTTTGGGTGGAAGATAATGCAAACCAAACTACTCTTTGATAGAGAAACGATAACATTCATGTGACTTTCCCCAACAGTTGCAGTACTTTTCACTTTTAAATGAATGCTAGCATTGTCATTTATGAAGAAACAAAAAAAATACTCCTCTACCAAAAGGCAGTGACAGAGATGAACGTGAAGCAAGTCACTTCCACAAAATGGGTTCTAGCTGTGTCTTTTCACTTAGACATCACTAGTGTAAGGACATAAGAGGCAAGATGTCATTCATTCAATGAAACTGCCTTCTTCACTAAGGTGAGCTGGATAGTATGTGAGGGTCAGGTCTCTCCAGATAAGACTCACTACGGCTTCTCTGTTGTCTATGAGACGTGAGACATACCTAACAGTGATTCTTAATTTTAACTTCCTTAGGCTTCCAGAACCTCCAGCTTCATCTCCAAACCCTCCATCGAAGGTAAGAAACTGTGACCAAGGTGTCCTTGGGGACACTTAGAAAACTACTTTATCTTTAACCATCACTTCAGCCTTTCTATTCTATTTTAAAGGGTAAAAAAAAATCTATCTTACATGACATGGTATAACTTGAATTCTGATTGTATGACTGTTTTAGTTTGTAGATTTCTCCTGGATGGTGTAAAGCAAGTTTATTTTAGCAAAGACTCTTCTGTTAGCATATATGGTCAGGGCTAGAGAGCTGGCTCAACAGCTTCGAGAGCGTGCTCCTTCTGCAGAGAAGCAGAGTTGGTCTACAACCACCTGTATAACTCCAGCTCCAGGGCACCAGGGGACTTGATGCCTTCTTTGTCCTCAGTGGGCACCTGCACACACCTTTTCATATGCACATACACATAAATAAAAATAAATCTTTATAGATATATAATTAAAAAAAATTTTTTTTGCCCCTTGAGATAGGGTCTCACTATGTGGCTCAGACTGGCCTTGAACTTAGTCCTTCTGCCTGTCTCCCAAAGTCTGGGATTACAGATGTCTGCAGCCATGCTGGCTGAAATCTTGCATTGACTACCTATAACTGAATGTCATTTTGCCAAATTAAATTGTCATTGGCACAAAGGGATACAGGGCTTGATTTTTCTAACACAAAGAGTACTTTGAAGAAAGGATGATTGGGGCTTTCCTGAGTTTGAAAAGCATATTTGTGCATGACTGTCATCTGTTAACAGGAATCCTTTGTGTGTTTGTGTTCATGTGTATATAAGGGTGTGTGTGCGCACACACATGTCCACATATGTGGGTTCACATGAGCACACATACCTGTGAAGGGCTAGGGACAGCCTCAGATACTGTTCTTCAGGAAACACCATCCACCTTGTTTTCTCTTTTTTTTGATTTTTTGAGACAGGGTTTCTCTGTAGCTTTGCGCCTTTCCTGGAACTCGCTTTGTAGCCCAGGCTGGCCTCGAACTCACAGAGATCCGCCTGCCTCTGCCTCCCGAGTGCTGGGATTAAAGGTGTGCGCCACCACCGCCCGGCTTGTTTTCCTATTGTCTCTCACTGGCCTAGAGCTCACCAAGGAGGGCCAGACGGGCCATCAATCCCAAGGGATCTGCCTGTTTCTGTCTCCCCAGTGCTAGGATTACAAGCATGCGCCACTACATCTACTTTGTTATATGGGTTCTGGCCGTCAAACTCCAGTTCTCTTATTAGCATGACAAGCTTTCATCTCCCCAGCCTTTTTGGAATGCCTTTCCCTCTTCAGAATAGTCTCAGAATTGCCACCCCAACTCCTCCACAGCTTGTGTTAATTTTCAGATCCAGATGGAGAAGCCAGGCGTTAGCTATACCTAGTCACAGCTGTAGCCTGCCTCACAGTTCTGGCCAAATATTAGATCCCTATGTGTTACTCCAAGATGAGAATAAGCATGCACCTTGATTGTTCTAAAGCAATGGTTCTCAACCTTCCTAATGTTACAACCCTTTAATACAATTCCTCGTGTTGTGATAACCCCCAACCAGAAAATTATTTTTATTGCTACTTCATAACTGCAATTTTGACTATTGTGAATCATAATGTAAATGTCTGATATGCAAGATATCTGATTTTCAACCCCCCCAAAGGGGTCACAACCCACAGGTTGAGAACTACTGGTCCAGGGTATCACCCAGAACCTTTTTTACTCCCATAAAGGATAGCACTAGGCAGAGATCTACAAAAGTCTGCTCTACTTAGATACTTTCCATTCAGGTTAACCTTTAGCAGTAACTACAAAGGACAGAGAGAAAAATAATTGCCCTGCTTTAACAAAAATGGTAGGAGCTATAAGAATGTTTGTTGATTTCTCTTTTTCAAAAAAAAATAAGTGTATTTCTTTTCCTCAAATCTGTCTTCCTTGGTAACTCAGAGATCACCTATGGATTAGTCTTGCTTTACCCAGCTGGACTGCATAAGGGGATGGATTGACCACATGCTGGTTACCGGGTGATTGGAAGGGGCTGCACTAGGCTGTGCTTGGGGCGGATCTTTTGCTCCACCCCTTGGCATTCCTATAAAAAGCCCTTTAGTAGCGACAGAAGGGGCCAGTGGATAAGGATCCAGGGCTTCCTGAGGCTGTCCTGTGTTTCTGTCTTTCTTCCCTCTATATTTCTATCTAAATCTCTTATCCTTCACTCCTCAAGAGTACCCAGGTAAAGGTGGAGGCCAGTCCCCCACAAATGACACCCGAACAGGGACCAGGGACTTGGCGAAAGGAGAATGGAGGCATCGTGGGTGTAAGGCATGCCAATAAGGAATTGAATAATAAAGACTACGGTATTTTATTCTCGGGAGTGGAAGTTAGGCAGTGGAATCCTGAAGTTAAAAAGTGAGGCTACAGCGTATATTTCTTTCTATCAGGGTTTCTTTCTTTTTCTCTCTCCCTTAATTTCTATCTATAGGAAAATAGTGTAAGAAGAAATTTAGAATACGAGTAGAATGTAGGAATGTAGTTTAAGAAAAAAATTAGGATAAGATAAGCAACAAAACAGAGGAACCATGTCCTTGAATCTCCAACTAGGGGGCTATGAATGCAAAATCCTGGGGAAAAAATCAGAGAAAAAATTTATTAAAGATGAGAAACGTGAGCAGAAAAAGATTCCTGTGGAAGCTTTTGGCCTATGAACAGCTTAGCTTTAAGTCCTGAATGGCAGAGGAAAGAATTTTCCCTGATGCGGACGTAGACGAAACAAAATTCTCCGCTCCAATGGCAAATGCCATTACAATACTGTACAATCAAAATTAGTTTCCGTTTGACCATAAAATCAAAGTTAGGAGAACAGAAACTTTGGGGAAAATAGAAACCTCTCTCTAAAAAACTAAAAGCTTTTCAGGTCTTTGCTTCTCAGATTTTTTTCTCTTTCTGTAAAGGCATAAATTAGATTCACCTGGAAATAACATCAGTATGGCAAAATCACCTGTAATAGCTCTAGAAAAAACAAAAAACTTCTTGAAATATGGCAAATCCTCTCTAGTTTTGTCTCTCCTTCAAGCCAATATTAGAAAAACAGCAGCCAGAATCCCCTGTGGCTAGAGCCTAGCCATAGTACAGGTGGAGAGCTGGAGAGCCAGAGAGCCCAGCGGGGCAGCTTCCTCCCCGCAGTGGTGTGGGACCTGGAGATGGGCTGCTGGTGTGGAGGAAGACAGGGACTCTGTATCTGGGGAAAGGAGGTAAGTCAGGACAAGACAAAGATCTATCCAGGAGGGAATCTCTCTGAAAAGGCTGGAAAGACTTTTATAAGTACTTTCATTTTCTTTCACTGACCCGGTCGGTATAAGGCTGGAGACAAGTGCCACCCTAGTGTGGGGGGTGGGAGTGGGAGCAAATGGATGCAACCCACCCCAGGGAGAGTGTCAGATGAAGAGGTACACCTGTCAAAGGGTAATGCAGACATCCTAAAGCAAGGTTAGGGAGAACAGAAACCTCCTGGGGCAAAAAAAAGTTGGTTTGATTTTCAGTATGAAAACAAATCATGTAAATGGAAAAGGAGTACCTGAAAGGCAGCATGGGAAAAATAGTCCATAATGTCCTTGTAACCTCCTTCTCCTTCTCCGTGTGTCCTAGGGATTCTAGTGTTCAGAGGACATGCTGTACTGGATGATATAGTATAAACAGCGCAAGCTGAAGCTAGGTGTTAATCCCACCTTTAATTACCACCTTTAATCTCAGTACTCAGAAGCAGAGGCAGGCAGATCTTTTGAGTTTGAGGTCAGCCCTGTCTACAGAATGAGTTCCAGGATAGCCAGAGCTACACAGAGAAATTCTGTCTTGAAAAACAACAACAAAAAAAATTACTTAAACAGCACAGGCCATCTCTGGCCTCTGACCTTCCTGTTTGTGCCCAAGAGTTGACTGGTTTTTATAAAGATATGAGCGCTTGCTTTCAGGAGTCTCTGCGTGTAGTTACGTAGTTATAAAGGGTTGCATAGAACTTCACATCCTTACTATACTTGGTGTCCTGCGGGCTCCCCCCACCCCATGTGGTCACGTGCCTGCCTTTGCTGCCGCCCACCTCCCTACCCCATTAGGTTTTTGGTTTGTCACTGTCAACCGGAAGGAGCTAAATGCAGTTACTGGGCTTAGAGACATTTTTATAAGAGCGCTGAAGACCACAGACTGTTGGGCTAGGGTACACTGCCTCACACCTGCTTAGTAATGTTCTTTGTGTCCTTCTGACCCACTTGTTATTTCTCCTGAAGCAACTGCCCAGTTGATAATGATTCAGACTTTTAAATATCAAAATAACAGGAAATACCAAGCCCTTATTTCCCAGTGTATATAGCAGAATTATGCCAGAATTAGCATAAGAACTGGTCACATGCAGAAGATACTGCTCCCCCTCCACTCCCTCCCCTTCCTTCGCTGCTCCCCTTCACTTTTCATCCCTTCCCCTCCCCCCTCCACTGCCCTCCTCCCTTCATTCCCTCCCCCCCATCCCTTCCCCTTCCTCTTCTTTTCCTGTTCTCCTTTAATAAACACTTTGTTTTTCATGCGGATGTGAGCTTTTAAAGCACCTTCCCTCTTCCTACATGTTGAACATTTGTACAGTGGTGTCCTTGTCCTGTGAACCAGAAATGAACAGCAGATATCTTTGTTTGACTTTTCAGTGAAGTGGGGCAAGTCCAAGTGCTTTATAATGCCATCTCTCTGCGATATATTTTATATTAATTCCTTCTTTGACAATTTCATACATATACATATATATATAATATATCCTACTGCCACTTTCTCCACCCACCCGCCTCCCCCCACTGCTACACGTCCCCCTTCCTCCCACCAATTCCCACCCCTTTCTCATGTCCTTTTATTTTGCTTTTGGTTTTGCTTTGTGGCCCACTGGGTTTAACCAGGGACCCCCCTGTGAGCCTGGGTGTGGAGTTGTCCTCTGGAACCTGAGTAATTCGCCAGTTGCTACATCACCTGAAGACAGTAACTTCCTCTCTCCTCAAAGCCCACAAGTGCCTTTACTTCGCCTAGGTGGGATTAGGACCCATGAGTTCCGCTTCATCTATGGCTGAATGTTTCCAGGCTGTGTCTTGTCCATTCCCTTTGCAGGCAAGTGCAGCTGTTGTGAGTTCATGAGCGCCACAGTCATGCCATGCTTGTAAGACAGTAGTTCGTGGCCTTCCTCTCAGTGGTCTAGCACTTCCATCTTTTGCCCCCGTTTCAGGGTTGTTCTCTGAGCCCTACAGGAATGTGGGTGTCCCCTTTAAGGCTGAGCACTCAATAAGCCGTATGTTCTCATCACCTGGACTCAGACTGCTTCAAAGAGAAGTTTCTTTGACCAAGGCTAAGGACAGCACTAATCTTGAGTCAACTCTGACCTGTTCTTAGCTTCTGCAACTTCTGCCAGGTCTCCGAGCACTGGGCACACTTCCTGAGTCCATGGAGAAATGCTTGCCTTAGAGAAGGGACACAAACATCCTCATGACTTCATGTTCAGCCTTCATTTTGCCAGCTGTCAGCTCTGCTGTCCTGGCTGAAGGCCTGTCTAGTTCATGTGCCCCTCCACACCGTATCTGAATGGGAAGGTGTATTCTTTTGTTCGTTTTATCTTTTGACAGTCTCATTCAATGTTTCTAGCTGGACTGTAACTCACTCTGTAGCCCAGGTTGACCTTGAACTCATGGCAGTCCACTTGCCTCAGCCTCCTAAGTGCCAGGATTGCAGGCGTGTGCCACCACACCTGGCATGCATCCATTTACTTTGTGCTGGTAGGTCATTACTGTATAGTAAGCCAGCCTTTGCTGTTGACGATTCCTTTGCTAGAGATTGCTCCATGGCCAAGAACATCTTCCTCTCTCGGTTTCTCCTGGCAAAATTTCAGAAATCCTGTGTCTTTATCTTGTGTGCTGGGGCCTGGGAGCCATGGCTCTGCCAGTTCTTTGTCCAGCAAATGCAGAGTGTGAAGGAGGAAGCAGGGATGAGTCTGCATTTCTCAAGGGCTCTGGTGCTGACATGTATGCACCTGGTATTTCCATGAAGAGCTTAAAAAGGTCTGTGCAAATCCACATTGTGATCACCCTGCAATCTGCCCTCTGCACGGCACAAGGCCATCCACTCAGCTCTGATTTATCTGAGAAGACTGGTGGGACTTCCCATCCACATTATGATCACCTGATATTAAGTTCACAGAATTCTCACATGCATAGATGGTGCTGGTAGGTCTTTGGTCTTTTGGGGGATCCAGCTCTCAAATAAATCACTCACGGAGGCTTATTCTTACTTATAGATGTCCAGCCTTAGCTTGGCTTGTTTCTTGCCAGCTTTCCTTAACTTAACTTATCCCATCTACCTTTTGCCTCTGGGCTTTACCCGTTCTCTTACTCCATGGCTTACTGTGTAGCTGGGTGGCTGACCCCTGGAGTCTTCCTCCTTCTCTGGCTACTTCTTCCTTCCAGATTTCTCCTGTGTATATTCTCTCTGCCTGCCAGCCCCACCACCTATCCTTTCTCCTGCCTTGCTATTGACTGTTCAGTTCTTTATTAAACCTTCAGGCATTTTAGACAGGCACAGTATCACAGCTTCACAGAGTTAAATAAATGCAACATAAACAAAAGTAACACACCTAAAAACAATATTCTACAACACAGGTGCAAAGGGATCTTGTGAATAGTGAAAATATGTGAAGGTTTGACTTAGCTGCACTGAGCCTAATGGACACAGAATGCGTGTGAAGACTTGAGATTAACACACACACACACACACACACACACACACACACACACCACACACACGTCATTTTTTTTTTAGAAAGATAATTTTAAAAAAAGATATGAGGCAGGGACAGCAGGATGGCTCAGGGGATAAAGATGTTTGCTGTCAGTCCTGAGTTACTGAGTTTGGTCTGTGGGATCTATCTAGTAAAAGTAGAGAGCCAAGCTTTTCAAGTTGTCCTTTCTCTTTCACATGTGCACTGTGGCATGCACATACCTAAACACACACACACACACACACACACACACACACACACACGTAAATAAATGTATTTTAGTTTTATTATTATCATTAATTTTTTACTTTTTTGAGATCTGACTCCACGTTCTCCGCTTCCACCTGGAGTGTGTGGTTGGGTTCTCTGTTCTCGGGCTGCTTGCTGTGCAGGTTTTTGTGTGGATGAATGGGGAGGCCGAGTGGAAGAGAAAAGGCAAGACTCCCACTGTGCCAAGTTGGTGGTCCCGGAATATTGCTGCCTGTCTTCAGTGGTGGACAGTAGAGCAGGCTGGGGCTGGATGGCGTGAACCACCTGGCAGCAGGAAGAGGATTTTTGACTCCAACTTCTAGGCCTTTTATTGGGCCCCTCCACTGTCCCTGCAGCCTGTAACCCCCTGGAAGTCCACAATGCCTGCTCCATAAAACGTGGGTTTATATCACTGAAGGACTGAGAGGGCCGAGCTGTGTACCTATTCATTTGTGGCCCATCACCACCATGGCTGCTTCCTGGAGGAGACGTCTGGCTTCGTCCCTGAGGTTCTTGTCAAAATGTGAAAGTTTGTAAAGTGTGAACCTGTTGGAGTCCTCTGGGTCCCCAGGGTGCATTTGTTGGTTTTTAACGGATGGTGAGAGGATGGTGTCTGACGCTGCTTCGCTGCTCTAACATTGCAGAAACTAAAGTCATCAGATGAGCCTGTAGAAGCAAAAGAAGATTACACTAAGTTTAACACTAAAGACTTGAAGACTGGCAAGGTATGTGTGCCCAGGTGTACTGGCACGCTGTACAGGCCCAGTGGCCTCACATCTCTAAGCATGGTTGCACTATTGGCTACACTTATACTTTTCACCAGGAAAAATGGTTAACTTGCATTTCTAGCATCATAATTCATTCACAGTTGTTCAGATAGTGAATATGTTAAATTAATACATTTTGCAAATCCAAGACAAGCTTTGGGTATACAGAAAGGGTTTGAATTTTGCAGTGTGTTCATAGTGATGGATGAAAGGGCAGCAGTTTCTCCATGAATTGTTTTTCAATCCTATTGCCAAGAAGGTTCCCAGAAATTATAGTAAATAACAAATGTACCAGTTCCACCATTCAGCATTCACCCTGCAGATGTCTGCTGAGTAACCTTTCTTGCTGGGTTTTATTTTACGCATGCATCCTGAGTAACATGCTGCATTCATTACCTAGGTCTCAGCTCTGCCCTTTCGTTTAGCATTATGAGAGTGTGCATCATTAAACCTCCCTTGCCACACTGGTCCTGGCACACAGTCACGTGATTTCACCAGTCCCTGTGTTTGCACATTCAGGTTAGCAACCGGATGGTTAGCTTTGGTGAAAGGAAGGCATTCTTATTCAGTCCTCTGCTCTGACCACTTCAATGCCCAGAGTTTAGAAAACTTCAGCTCTGAGAACACCCAGCCTTTTCAGATGACTGAAATAGACAGCTAAAATGCTTTCCAGAAATGCAGGAAAGCTGGAACCCCAGACGCTACCAGCGAGTGTCCTGCGTCCGTGCCTGCGCTGAGTCTTACTTTTACTTTTGACGTTTTTGCTTGTCAGACGAGACATTTCCTCAACAAGAAAGGTCTGTTCTCCAGGTTGCTCACTGGTACTTCGTGTTCTCACAGGCTATCAGTTGTGACCCTTGCCTGTTTGTGTGTTGAGACAGCGATGCTTCTGTGTTGAGCTGTGAGAATTCATTCTGAATTAAGGCTAGTAACTCTTTTCATGACACATGCAGCGTACAAAAAAATTCCCAGTGTGTTTTTTGCCTTTTTGCTTGATTTAAACAGTTGTAAATTTTTATGATTTTCCCTTTTTTTTCCCCTTTGTGCTCACCCATCCCAAGACAAGTTATCGCCCATTTAGATTTTAACAATGTATAGTCTTTATATTGTTTAATTTCTTTTTTTTTTTTCAATTTTATTCCTTTGGCTTTGGTAGCAGAAGAAATTCCAATTTTAAGTTTTGCCCAAATGGCTCGTTCTCAGCGTTTTGTGTACGTGGGGACATTGTGAGTTTCTCTGGTGGAAACCTTTCTGCCCTGTCTTCCATGGAAAGGCTATTCACTTCCCCGTGGTTACACCCACCATGGCACTGAAGAGAGTCAGTGACAGGGACCAGATAGAAATGTCCAGGGCAGAGTGATGTGGAGTCAGCTCTCTGGAGAGCATTTCCCTTTTGCCACCTCACTGGGACAGCTAGGCGGCAGCCTGGAGTACACTGCCTTGCAGACCATCTTTTGAATATGACAGCCCTGCCCTTGGTTTTCTGTAGAGCACAAACAAAATCAGATTGTGAATTGTTCATCGTTGGGTGAAGAACACAGGCTGTAATTCCTCCAACAGTCGCCACCGTCACCTCCATTGTCTGTATCGTTACATTTAATGCACCCTCAAAATGATCCCCGCAGGGAACCATCCTTGGAGCATTCCAACTCCTCAGAGTGGGGCAGGTTTTCTTTAGAAGTCTGGGTCCTGAGTAGGTAGCAGGCTTATTTCCACTCCAGGACACATGTCCCCCCTGAACCCAGACTCAGGCTTATGTGACTCGCGTGTGTGATGATTTACAAATATTGCAAATCTCTCTTTATTTTTATTAACAGAAAAATAGCAAAATGACTGCAGCTCAGAAGGCGTTGGCTAAAGTTGACAAGAGTGGAATGAAAAGTATTGATGCTTTTTTTGGTGCAAAAAATAAAAAAGCTGGAAAGATTTGAAGCGTTGAAAATAAAATCTAATGGCGCAGAAAAAGAAGGTTGCCTCTTGCTTGCTCTGTCTCTCTTCTTGCCGCTGCCATCCTGACCTTAGTCACTCCGCTGAGGAACAGGAGAAGTAGTTTTCAGATCCTGCCAACACTTGCTGGGGTTGGACTGTATGTCTAACGGAGTATTGCATGAGCTACCAACGGGGGCCTCTGGAATGTTTGCCATGGTGAGAAGTCATCAAGTGACCAGAGTCACAGTCACAGCTTCCTCTGGAAGGTTTCAGTGGTGGCCAGCCATTCTCTGCTCCCTCCTGTGTGGCTTCAACTGAAATGAGCTGGACAATAAAACGGTGCATTTTGGTAAATCTTATAATGAGCCATATTTTGTTTGTATGAATTCATGTTCTTTGTAAAAAAAAAAAAAAAGAAGTATAGAAATAAAACAAAATTGCAGTTGCTAGCCTTTCTATTATGCAGACACAGCTAGATCATTTTCTTAGAATAAAAAATAAATATTTTCAAGAACTCCAATAGTAATTTTGTTGCTTTTTACCCACTGTCATTTTGTAGGCATTTCCCCAGCCTCCTGGGTATTCATAAACAGGCTTGTTAAGGCCTGAGGTGGAGCTCAGTAGTGTTAGGGGATGCAGGGCACTTGCCTTTCATGCTTGAGGTACTGGGCTCAGTCTCCAGTACTGCCAAAAATAAATACACGAATGCTTATTTTAAATTACAGTATAATTTTCAATTATTTGGATATTTAATCATTTAATAACCATTTTCCTATACAACTCCTGCACCTAAGGCTTGGGGTCATCAGGAAAAGGGGGCAGAAAGATTGTAAGAGCCAGAAGAACAGGCTTCTGCTGTGAGAATGTCTCTAGAAATAACAGGGAAGCTTTACCCATGAAGTCTCGTCAACATGGCTGCCTAAACTAGATCCACATGGGGCAACACCTACAGACATGCTGTCGTGGTAGAGGGGCAGTCAGCCCTAGACAACGAACTTCAGGCAACTAAGTGATGCTGAGAGCTAGAAACAGCCCTCCCCAAGGAAGAGCACACCGATGGTGTTAAATATTGAGGGGTCGGCCCTAAAAACAGACATGCAAGTAACATTATATAGATTGAGCAGGTTGTATTTATATATTGAGGAATGTGTATGTGTGTATATGTTAAAGAAAATAAGTGGTTGTGAATCAGAGAGCAAGAAGGGATACATGGGGGGTGGAGAGAGGAAAGAAAGGGGGAAATTGTGCAATTATAATTTAACTTCAAAAGATATATATATATATATATATGTAGAAATGCATTTCACAAAAAAGTTAACAAGCAGTGTATTTGGTTTCTTAGGTTAAATAAAATGCATCTTACTATGGTTTTTAAATTTTGTGTGTGTATGTGGATGTGTGTATATGATGTGTATATATGTGAGTTCAAACACAAATGTGCCACAGCACAGTGTGAAGGTCAGAGGAAACCTCGGGTGTATACTGGTCCTCCTTGCCTGTTTAAGACAGGGTCTTTGTTGTTTGTTTGCTCTGTGCATCAGGCTAGCTGGCTTGCAAGCCTCCCGAGGTCTCCTGTCTCTGCATCCAGCCTTGTCAGCAGAGCGCTGGGTTACAGAGTTTGCTAGGCTACTGTTCCTGGCATCATGTCAGTTCTGGGGATTTCAGCTCAACTGCCTTACCCACTGAGCCAGCTCCCCAGCCCATGGAATGGGTTTAACTAACATTTTCTTGATTAATAATGATGTTGAACATTTTCACATTTATTAACCAATTATATAGAGAATTGTTCTTTTTCTTCAGTCACTTGGGGTGATAGCCAAAAGCTTTCCACTGTAAATTATTATCAACTATCATTGTGATTAATAAGTTTTGGGTAAATATTCCTGGACTTTATAAGCATCTATCTATTTCACATATGATTTCTCAAATACTAGTTTTAGGCTCTACTATTTTCTTTAAACTCATGTCTTCTGTATTTACTTTCTTTAAAGAACTTTACCTTTCCCATTTGTTCATCTATACATTTATATTATGTTCCTATCCAATGAGTTACATATGAGTTGATGCTCATTTGTTCCAGAAGGGCCAGTGGGGGACCCTTCCAGCTTGCTCTAGTATCGTGTGTGTGTGTGTGTGTGTGTGTGTGTGTGTGTAGTGTAGTGTAGTGTAGTGTAGTGTAGTGTAGTGTAGTGTAGTGTATTATCTATGTTTGTGGGTGTGTATATGTGCTGCACATGTCTGTGGGTGTGTGGAGGCCTGAAGTTGTTATCAAATGCCCTCCTCTGTCCATCTCTGCCTTACCCTCTCAAACAAGGACTCTCACTAAACTTGGAGCTCATTGGTACAGTTGGGCTGGCTGACCAGCAAGTGCTCCAGGGCCCATCTGATGCCCCCTCCCCACTTCCAGTGCTCGGCTTTTTACATGGACTCTGGGCATATGAACTTGGGCCCCCCTGCTTACACTGTAGGTACATTACTGGCTGCCTCCAGCCCTACATTTATATCTTTTAAGAATGCTGCTACCATTGTTTTTCTTTCTACAGTCAGGACAGACAGGTTCTTGTACTTTGCCTGCATCATCTGAATCAGGCTTTCCCCAAGGAATTAGATACTACAGTCTAGGTAGTAAGTGAACTCACTGTTACTGTATGTTACCATTCAGTGTCCAAATCTAGGAAATGATTGTCTGTGTGCAGTGCTTGTATGGCCTCCAAACATACTTGTATCAATCTTTCTAGGCAGTACCAATCATCTGTATTGGTCTTTAGATTCCTTCATTAGGCTGAAGCAGCTTTCTTCTATTCTTATGTTAAAATGCTAACAGATGTTAAATTTTACCAAATAATTTACCAGAAAACTCTTTTAACAAAAGTATTTCAATATCAGAGTTATGATGGTTGAAAGGGCTAACATCTCTTTGCATTCCTAGGATAAGCTTGATTTTGATTGTGCTTTCTCTTCAAATACAGTCCTGGATCTTTCTAATGTATTGTTACAGATTTTTATAGCCCTGTTCATGAGGGATACCGGCGTGTGGTTTTCCTTCCATATGATGCTTTTGTCTGATTTAGGTAACAGGATAAAACTTGCCAGTCTTCGTTTGCCTTCTATGGCTATAATAAAGACACCATGACCAAAAGCAACTTGGGGAGGAAAGGGTTTCTCTGGCTTACATTTCCAGGTGGCAGGGCAGGAACCCGGATGCAGGAACCAAATCAGAGGCTGGAGCAGTGCTGCTCACTGCCCTGTTCCTCATGACTTGCTCAGTTTGCTTTCATATAGAACCCAGGACCACTGCCCAGGGGTGGCACCACCCACAGCGGGCTGAGCCCTTCCACATCAACCAGTAATCAAGACAGTGCCCATGGATTTGCCTGTAGGCCAATCTGATGGAGGCATTTTCTCAATTGAGGTTCCCTCTTCTCAGATGACTGTAGGTTGTGCCAAGTTGAAACAACAAGAAATAAAAAATAAAATAAACAACCAACAGCTAAATAACACATGGCCTTAAAAGGAATTGGAAAACACCTTCACAATTTTTTAAATATTCATTTATTTATTGGTGTGTGTATGAGTGTTTTGCCTGCATGTATGTCTGTGAACCAATTGCATGCAGTGCCTGCAGAGGTCAGAAAAGGGCGTCTTGACTCCCTGAAATGGGTTACAGATGGTTGTGAGTTACCATATGGGTACTCGGAATCAAACCCCAGTCCTCTGGAAGAGTCCATGGAACCTCTTTTAATAACTTGTCTTTGAAAGGAATTTGGGGAGTTGTTTGTTTCTTCCTTATGTATTAGAATTCACCAGTGACTGCTGGGCCAGGAATTTCTGGAAAAGTCTTTAATTTCAATTTTAAATTTTAATTTTAATTTTCATAATACTATTCCAGTTTTCCCCCTTTTTCGTGTGCCAGTCTTAGTAGTTTGTCTTTTTTTTTTCAAGTTTTTTATTGGAGTGTGTTAATTACAAACACTGCTAGGTTTCCATATATGTAGATAATGTTTTAATTATATCTACCCACCGTCCTCTCTTGCTTCCCTCCACTCCTGTGGTTGTCCCTTCTGTACCCAGGGAGCCTTTCTCCTTTCATGCCTCCTTCCTCCTGTGCATCTGTTGTGATGGACCCTTTTGCATGTCTGATATTGGTCATGGACATCATTTTTCCTTCCTTGATTAGCCCAGGTAGTTCATCAGTTCCGTTTATCTCTTCAGAACCGTGGTCACATGACTTGGCAGTCTGAGAGGACACCTGCGGTGGCTTTCCTTCCTGTTAGAGTTTGTGTCACATAGCTTCTTGGTGTTGACGTATGTGCTTAAGCACCTCGAAGTTTGAGTGCATAATTGTCCTTAAGTTGAGAGATCTCTAGGCAATCGTTTTTAGGTATTTCTCTGCTGTTTTCCTTCGTCGCTTGCCACACCCTCAGACTTGGGGACTCCATGTGTGCCAGGCCAGTCGACTGTCATCTTGACACTGAGTTTCTGTTCTCAGTCCTTCCCTGTTTTGACGGCTCCTCTGTGGTTTCAGTTGTGTTTGGTTTGTGGTAGTCTTCCCTCCATCAGTCTCTATTGGTGCTATTTTTTAAATACCGTAACTGCCATCGCTAGGCGTCCTTTGAGTCTTGTGTCTTCCCAAGCCCGCTGTGTTTCCATGTCACGGTCGCATTACTTCGAACGTCCTTGTCTGCCAGCTCCACTCTCCTTGTCATTTCTGGGCTGGTTTCTGGTTTTCTCTATGCTGTGTTTGTCTTAACTTACTTACTTTTGACAGTGGTAGGATTAAACCTGAGTCCTTGAGCGTGCTAGGCAAGTGCTCTATCACTGAGCTACATCCCAGCCTTTTTTTTTTTTTCTTTTGAAATGGTATTTGGATTTATAGGGAAAATGCAAAAATAGTAAGGAAAGTTTCTGTGTACCCTTATCCCTGTGTCCCCAATAATAATCCTTTGCATAGCCATGCGGCAGTGACCAAAACCAGGATATGTATAACGATATCGGTCCGTTAATTTGTGACCTTGTGGGAGTTTTACCTTTCTAATATTCTCTGTTCCAGAATCTTTCATGATTTTGAATTTTGTGAGGTTCCCAGTTTTGGAATTTTCTAATTTGCAGGATTTGCCTTAGTGTTTCTTTTATCTTTCAAGGCCCTGGGCATTGAACCATTTGAGAATAGTGGTTGTTTATTTTGCAGAATACTCCTCACTTTTTGAGATGCCCTGAGACTATGCTGCTATTCCATCTCTCGTGTGGTCAACCCCAGAACTAGTAACATCAGTCACAGCAGACACGGGATAGCTTTTGCATTGGGCACTGGTCTAAATGCTGGGCATTAATAACTCATTTATTCCCTGTAACAACTAGAGTTGCAGAACAAGGTGCCATAGAAGCTAGGTAGATGATGTTAGCTGCAGCAGGAAGAGGAATAGCTCACACATGCTCCCTTGCACTGTGGGATGTCTTTCTGTACACTGTGAATATGTGTTGCTCTGATTGGTTGATAAATAAAGCTGTTTGGCCAATGGTGAGGCAGGATAAGGTTAGAAGGTACATTCTAACTAGAGAGGAGAAGAGTGGGGCTGATGCTGTGAGCCCCCACCAGGAGAAGCAAGATGTGAAAGTACCAATAAGCCACGCATCAATTAATAGAAATGGGCTGAGTTAAGTTGTAAAAGCTAGCTAGGGAGAAGCCTGAGCCATTAGGCCATACAGTTTGTAAGCAATATAAGCCTCTGTATGTTTACTTGGATCCAAGCGGCTGCTGACCTGGAGGGACACAGGAAAACTTCAGGCTACAGGTGTATGTGTGCATGCATGTGGATATATGATATCTTGAGTTGCATTGTTCAAATGATGTAATCTATATGTTTCAAAAGATTAAGTAAAAATGGCTTGTTATGTTCATTTTTAGTTTAGAAATGTTTTTCCTTTGGGGAAGGAGACTAAAATTCAATGGCCACCAAACCCAGGTTTCTGCGTAGGGGCTGAGAAACAAACTCAAACTGTAAGTTTATAGGGTGCATAGTACAGGTTTACAGAGAAGAAGTTAGTGCTGTGAAAATACAAACATCCAAAAAAAAGTCAAAGGAATTCTTACTAGGTATGAGTCACAAAGAAGTCCAGGTACCTCTTTTGCCTATAAATATGGTTCGTAATTTTAGTCATGAATATTTTTCAAAATTTAACATTTGTGTAGAACTTAACACTTCACAAATGCTATCAGAGTGCCAAGGCCTTAACCATGGTTTGTTGGCTGCCTTAACATTCTTGTTTGAGAAATCCCTCAGAAAAAGGAATATTGCCTCTAGGTAGGTAGTCTTCACTCGGTTTTTGTTGGGTTTTGGCTAGCTGTGGTAAAATTCTTGACTTGCAGCCAAGAAGAGGCTCCAACAGGATGATGATGAGTCTTTTCCTTTCCTGTGTTGCTGTAAGTTTCCTGTCTTTCTGTCTTGCCTCAGTGATGCTCACGTCTCTTGCCCTGTGGAGGCCAGATCTCAACATCAGGAGCTGTGTGCTGCTCAGTTCTTTGTCTTGCACAGTCTGAGGCAGGGTGCATGCAGTGGCAAGACGTTAAAAACATGAAAGAGGGACTGTTAAAGGAGTGGATGGAACTTGGTAGCTAACCAAAGTTCTTTCCTTTGATGTCCAGTCTGATCCCCAATCAAATTGTCCACAGATCTTTCATCTTCTGGTTTGTCTTTGTTGTTTGAGACAAGGTCTTATGTAGCCCAGGCTGGCCTTGAACTCCTCATTCTCCTGCCTCCACTTCCTGGATGCTGCAATTATAGGTGTGTGCCACAGCATTCATTCTTCTCTTGAAGTTTATACGTTGGCCCTAAACTCACAAGGAAGTTCTCCTCTGTAGGTATAAAGCTACTGTCCAGGGAAAGTTCTTTACCATCCATGTCTGTTGTGCGGTTTGCTGCAGTGAAGTCTGAGATCACCATTATTTCTCCCATTTTACAGTTGAAAAGGGGCAGGGTCACCTTATTTGCCCAAGGTCACACAGCTAATAAATAACAGCAGAATGTGAACTTAGGGCCTCTGACTCCAGACTCTACATCACACCCAACATCCCTTCCCCAGCCTGCTGCTGTATAAACCTGCTCAGAAACCGCCTGCTCACCCAGTATAAAAATCAGCCCCTTCTTACAGCTTGGAGATTGACTGTCTTCCTCTATTTGTGAAGATGGCCCAGCTTGATTAGACATCTTATGTATTTTCTCCCCAATATCCCTTCTCCTAACACTAACCTAAAAATCATGTAAGCATACCCTGTTACAAAGCCTTTTCTGAAAGCTGTGTGCAGGCCCGGGCAGACAGCAGAAGGACATTTCGTCGGTGCTTGGAAAACCTGATTTGTTTGAATAATTGGAAGGATTCCATTTTCATGCCTTCTTATGTACTAAGACCTATACACGTCTCAGGTTTATGTACTCTTTGGGGCTATCAGACTGGACTAAAGTTTCCCTAGCTATGTTTAGTAGGACTATACAGTTTCCATAGCAATTACATATCATTTTTTTAATTAATCTTTACAACCATCCAAAGAAAATCAAAGAGAGATCCTGCCCCCATTTTACAGGTGCCCAAAGTGAGGTGATATAGACTGTCTGTAGCAGAGCCAAGAAAGCATCCTTCTTTTTGGAAATGCAAGCTTGGGCCTCTTTCTTTTGGCTTCCTGGGGTTTTTACACCATTCTCTGTATAGCTTACAGCCATTGTACTGGTTTGTTTTCTATTGCCATGATGAATACCATGACCAAAAGCAACTTGAGGAAAGTTTATTTCGTCTTACATTACAGTCCATCATAAAACGAATCAGGGCGGGAACTCAAGGCAGAAACTGAAGCAAAGACCACAAGTACTTACGGGCTTGCACTCCAAGACTTGCTCAGCCTGCTTCCTTGTACACCCCAGGACCGCTTGCCCAGGGATGGCACCAGCCTCAGTGGGCTGGGTTTTCCCACATCAATTATGAATCAAGAAGATTTCCCACAGGCTTACTGGGCAGTCTGATGGAGGCATTTTCCCAATTGAGGCCTCTTCTTCCCAGATAGCCCTAGCTTGTGTCAAGTTGACAGAAAAATATAAGGAAATAAAACAAACCAGCACAGCCATTGTTGTGTGGTTTTTCCTGAGGAGACAAGAACAAAAATCTAGACAGGACACCACCAAGCCAAAGATGATTCCACTCATGGAAAGCCTTGTGAAGCAGTGAGGCTTTTTTGTTGGGGGGGGCAGCACTTACAGAACTGGGAGTAGGGGAGTCCTTACAGGTCCATGGGTGACTCAAAGGCAGCTGCATCGTGAAAGAGCCCACCCAACATGAGTGACGACTCAAAACAGCTGCATTCTGGAGCTCCCTGAAAAAGTGCAGGCTCCTCACCCCAGCAATTCTTACAGCTTCTATAACTTTCCAGTTGCCTTATGAATCTGCTTTTTTCTGTAACTTAATTTATTTAAATCAGATAATAGATATTTTTCTTTTCTTTTATTAAGAGATTTTTCTATTTGTTTTACATATTAACCACAGATTCCCCTGTCCTCCCTCCTCCCACCCCCAAGCCTTCCCCCTATTCCCACCTCCTCCATGGCAAAGTCTCCCCTGGGGAGTCTGTAGAGCCTGGTACATTCAGTTGAGGCAGGTCCAAGCCCCTCCTCCCTGCACCAAGACTGAGCAAAGTGTCTCACCATAGGCACTAGGTTCCAAAAAGCCGGCTCATGCACTAAGGACAGGTCCAGGTCTCACTGCCTGGGGGCCCCCTAAACAGTTCAAGCTAAACAACTGTCTCACTTATCCAGAGGGCCTAGACTAGTACCATGGGGTCTCCTCAGCTATTGGTGTACAGTTCATGTGTTTCCACTAGTTCGGCTAGTTGTCTCTGTACTTTTTCCAATCATGGTCTCGATATCTCTTGCTCATAGAATCCCTTCTCTGTCTGGACTCCTGGAGCTCCACCTGGGGTTTGGCCGTAGATCACTGCATCCACTTCCACCAGTCACTGGATGAGGGTTCCATCATGACAGTTAGGGTGTTCGGCCATCTGATCACCAGAGCAGGCCAGCTCAGGCACTCTCTTGACCATTGCCAGTAGTCTACAGTGGAGTCATCTTTGTGGATTCCTGAGGACCTTTCTAGCACTCTGCTTCTTCCTATTCCCATGGTGTCTTCATTTATCATGGTATCTCTTTCCTTGTTCTCCCACTCTGTTCCTGATCCAGCTGGGACCTCCTGCTCCCCTCAGCTCTCTTTTCCCCCGACCCTTGCCCTCCATTACTACCCCCCTCACCCCCAGTTTGCTCATGTAGATCTCATCCATTTCTCCATTGCTGGGTGATTCCTGTGTCTTTCCTAGGGTCATCTTTACTAGCTAGCCTCCCTGGAGTTGTGAGTAGCAGTCTAGTCATCCTTTGTTTTACATCTAGTATCCACCTATGAGTGAGTACATACCATGTTTGTCTTTCTGAGTCTGGGTTACCTCACTCAGGATGATATTTTCTAGTTCCATCCATTTGCCTGCAAACCTCATGATGTCATTGTTTTTCTCTGCTGAGTAGTACTCCATTGTGTATATGTACCACATTTTCTTTATCCATTCTTCAGTTGAAGGGCATCTAGGTTGTTTCCAGGTTCTGGCTATTACAAATAATGCTGCTATGTACATAGTTGAGCTTGTGTCCTTGTAGTATGATTGAGCATTCCTTGGGTGTATGCCCAAGAGTGGTATAGCTGGGTCTTGAGGGAGATTGATTCCCAATTTTCTAAGAAACCATCATACTGATTTCCAAAGTAGTTGTACAAGTTTGCACTCCCACCAACAGTGTAAGAGTGTTCCCCTTGCTCCACATCCTCTCCAACCTAAGCTGGTCTTCAGTGTTTTTGATCTTAGTCATTGCCTTATGAATCTTTTAAGTTTTAGGAGCCTCCTGAGATTTATGGGTTTTATTTTAAAGGGAAAGGGGAGGAGAAGAGCAAAACTGAAATCACCTAGGAATCACTCATCTTAGAATCAGGTGTGCATGCATTACTTCCGTTTCTCTTCTTTTCCCACAGTGGTGGCATCCATTCCACTAGTGATAGGAACATTGTACTGTGTTTTAAACATTCTTTTGTAGTGGACATTGGAGGGAGAGTATCTTCATAGTCAACTGGTTTTATCCCAGGATGAAATGGCCAAGCTGGGGGTATCTCCAAGGGACCACATCACGTTACTTCTCAGGATCCACGCTCCCAGACAAGCTTTTCTGTTCTGTAAATGGTGCTTGAGCTCTCAGTGACCCTTTTCCTCTCCCCTCTAGATGCCACCACAAAGACGAAAAAGGGGCAAGTGACGAGTGATGCAACCCCACGCAAGGCTTAGCTGCTTCCTGTGCAACTTCAGACGCTACAAAGGGTTAAGACGTCTTCTGCACCTCCAAGAGCACTCTGCGACTTCAGGAAAACCACCAGGCACCAGCGGTGTCTGTCCAAGGACCAGTGATGAATGCAGTGTTCCTTAGATCAGCCATGCCCGTTTCTCCTGGGAGCTCTTGGTAGGGTGTTCTATGCTGTGCAAGCTATGTGCAAGCTACCCCCAGAGTGTGGCTCCGAGGAGTGCCACTGCCTCAGACTTCAAAATGTCCAGAAGAGGCTTCCTGTGAAAGCAAGGTCATCCCTCTGCCTGACTTGGCTGGCTTCCTGCTTTTGGGAGCGCCTGTGTAGTTGACATAAACACAGGAGTTCACACTACAGACTCTGGTGAACCAAGTTTCAACCTTTTAAATACTTCTTTACTTCTTACCAAGTTGGCAGCTTCTAATGCAATAATGATGGCCTAATATGGACGTTTTACAACTTCTTAGAGTTATAAACATGGCTTCTTTAAAAAAAAATTGTCGAGTGTGTGTATTGCTGTTATTTAGTAGAGCCAAGACAGAGTATGTATAGAAGAGAGGGGGCAGGGATGGATGCCAAAAAGCAGTTCGGTGGAGAATTCTGGGGAATGCCCAGCAAGGCTCTTTTAAGGAGGCAGTGGGAGGTTTGGGGCAGAAATGTCTGAAGTTCAAGTGACTCTTCCACTGGGCATCCAGCAGGGCAGGCTGGCTGCTGCTCAACTGACCTTCTTCACACATCACCCCCAACCTCTTCAGGGAATAATTCTGAGTTCTGGCTCCCTCAGCCAAGTTGAATCTCATTCTCCAGTAGTCTCATTTGCCCTAGCCTTCTTCCCGACATAGAAATGACCCTGAACCCTAAGAGACTCAGTGCCTGGGTGGCTGACAAATTAATCTGCCTCTTCAAACCCTCCTCTCCAAAGTCAGTGTGGAAGGCTGGGGATATGGCGCCGTCCCAGGAATGCCTGCCTCGCATGCGTGAGGCACTGGATTGGATACCCTACAGTGTTGTTTTTCTTTAAACTCAGTAGCTGCCCCTTAAGCGACTGCTGTCCTAATCAATGGACAGTTGCAACTCTGCAGCTCCCAGCCACGGTTTGGCCTCACTGGCCAGAGCTAGGCAGGAATTCAGGTCCCTCAGGCTCTTTCTATCACAGCCGCTAAAGGAACTTTATCTAGATCTCTACCCCTCTATAGAACTCAGGATTCAAAAGTTGAGGTGAATTTCTGCTCACTCAGAGAGGCTGAATAGCAAGTAGCTAACCTTCTCTCCTTGCTGGTGTCTCCCCCAAAACAGGGCCTCCTTCTGCTCAGCCCCCGCTTAAGAACCCTAGCTACACATGGTTCCTCCCTACCACTTTCTGTCAGCTAGCTGCTGATTCAGCCTCCTGACCCCAGGTTAATTTTATTTAATCAAACAAGTGTAACATGTCTTTGCATCATAAACAAACATTCCACAGCATGAATGAATGTAATACATATTAAATTAATATTCCACAATACTACAGTACCACATAAACCTGTAATCCCAGCACTGGGGAGGTGGAGGCAGGAGAGTTGGGAATTTCAAGGTCACTCTCAGCTCTACACAGAGTTAAAGGCCAGCCTGGGATGCATAGGATTCAGCTTCAGAAATAAAAAGTCAATGTGTAAACCTAGAAGTGGGGTGAACTTCCAAGAGGGCCTGCTCCAGACATGATCCTGGCTTGTTTGAGCCCGGCTTTTATGCTGACACATTGTACACGCAGGGATGAGTTGAAATCTAACCTTTTCTATCCCATAGTCTCAAGCACTGTGGTGGGAAGTCAGTGCATATTTTGGCTCAAGGAACCTGCCACCAGTAGCATGCTGCAGTAGTCAGCTCTGTGTCCTTGAGCAAGTCATTCCCATCAAGACCTCAGCTCAGGCAGGCCCGACTGTTCTCTCTTTCCTCCCAAGACTTAGCATGGGAGCCTTCCTGATAGTCCCCATGGTCCCAGAAGTGTGATGCTGGCCCAGCTGGTGACTAGCCTGTTGGTGTGATTGTTTCTACCTCGAGCTCTACCTACCAGCCATACCTTACCCTCTGCTTCTACAGCTTCCTCCCCTCTCACTTTCTTATTCTTCCACATATCACCCGACACTGATGATGTGAAAGACTTCTCTAGAAATCCATTCTTTTTTTTTTTTTTTTTTTTTTTTTTGGTTTTTCGAGACAGGGTTTCTCTGTATAGCTTTGCGCCTTTCCTGGAACTCACTTGGTAGCCCAGGCTGGCCTCGAACTCACAGAGATCCACCTGGCTCTGCCTCCCGAGTGCTGGGATTAAAGGCGTGCGCCACCACCGCACGGCCTAGAAATCCATTCTTGATTGTGCCCCAAATTCGCATTCCACTGGTCTCTGGACCACCCCACCCCCTACTGGTGGTACCCACGAACCTGGATGACTCTAGACTTCTTCCTGTACAGGTCCTTGTCTTAGTCATCAGCATCTAGCTGCTCTCTTCTTTTAGCCAGAAGCTCTAGAGTTGCTGTTTGCTCTGAACTGCAGTTCATTTCAGACAATTCACATCAGCACTTTATCTAAGAACCCAATCCTATTTTGTTCTCCTTCAGAAAAATCTCGCGGATAAACTAAAGGAGATTGACAGATCTGGAGCTTCACACCTTAAGCTAGCTCTTCCCCTCTGCACCCACTGCCACCAGGAGAGAGGCTGTTCCTTGGTGCATGGTCTGCTCGTCCAAGGGTGGAGAACCTAGGACTTGTGATGGAGACATCCCGTGGTGCTGGCTGCACACCTGTTGAACATCAGAGGATGAGTGTGAGAAGGGACAGATAAAATAAGACTCCCCACTCTGCCAAATTGTCGAGGACTTTCAGAAAACAGTCTTTCTCAGAGCTGCGGTGAGGGAGGCAGAGGGCCCTGTGGCTAGGACTATGACGAGGTTCAGCTTCTAGAGGTCCACGTAGAAACGGCTCCAGAAGTGTGGACACTGCATTCCCTTTGCTTCTGCAGAGAGACCCACTATTAGCAGCATAGATCTAGGGAGAACCATGCATATGAGCAAAGGTGCAGCTTCACTCTGGGGCTTTGTTGTTGCAGTGTGGTGGTGGTGTGTGTCTGTGTATAGGTGTGACTATGTGTGTCCATGGGGTGGTAAGTCTATGTGTGCATGTCTGTGTGTGAACTCTTCTGCAGGTGGTGTGAATGCTGCTGCATGTGTGCAGGCCAGAGGCCAGCCTTCAGCGCGTCCCCTCACCTTTCCACTGTGTCTGAGACATGTTCATTGCTGTGTAGACCAAAATGACTGGCTCCAGCCTTCTAGAGATTATCCTGTCTCGGTCTCCTGTTTCCCATATATTTGCCTGCTGTGTCCAGCTTTTACAGGGATTCTGAGCATCCAAACTCGGGTCATGGGGCTTAAGAATCAAGCAATGTACTCACTGAGCCAACTCCTCAGTCCATGTAAGACTTTTAGTAGAAGTAATTGAAGAGGAAGGAAAATTATTAGAAATTATTTTAATTTTTTATGTATAGGATGCTCTATCTGCAGATACACCTGCATGCTAGAAGAGAGCATCAGATCTCATTACAGATGGTTATAAGCCACTATGTGGTTGCTAGGAATTGAACTCAGGACCTCTGGAAGAGCTGCCAATGCTCTTAACCACTGAGCCATCTCTCCAGACCCTATTTTAATTTTTTATAGTGAAAGGCTAAGTATTTTTTCCTCTCTTACTTGCCCTCTTTTGGAAATGTTCTACATAAACACATATAACTCATATCAAAACAGCTGAAATTTTCTGTTGGTTTGCTCATGGCTTTGGTTCCTTGAAAAGTCTCCCTCAGAATTTTTACTTTCACTCATGTCTCATTTAGTAAGTTAGTTGGAGAACCATGTGACACATACGTCATTGTTTTGTGCTTCCCGCCAAGTATGCACCTAGCGAATGCTGTGAGAAACAAAAGAGTAGGTCTTCTAGCCCTGCAACTTAAACAGTCTCAGAGGCCCTGGGTGTGATCCCTTGACCCTCTTCCTTAGTCAAGAACGTAGCATTGGCTTAAATTGTGTCAACATGTGGGAGGAGGCTGGGATTAATTATGTTCTGAGGTTTTCTCGGAGCTTTACAAGAAATCTTAGCTGCCCCAGGGCCTGTCACAGTTAGGCTGAGAGCCACTGCTCCTGTCTATGGATCAGAGAAACACAAGCAGCCTGCGAGAGCCCAGGAAATAACATTCACCTTTGCTGTCAGTAAATTCCCAGCAGATAGTAACGAAATTGCTTTAGGAACTCAGGTCCCAGTGCTGCTGCTGGCTTTCTCCATGAGTTCCACAGGGGTGAGTTGGGAGGCATAGTTGCTACATATTAGTGGTTTTGAAGTGATCTGGGCCACTTCTGGAAGCAAATAAAATTGTATAATCTTAATTTATATTGTACTTGCTCTCATAGTTTGTAGGTGTTATGCTATAGAAAATGAACGAAGCTTCAGTATTGCAGATGTTATGGGAAATCAGGCTCTAAAGAGACCAAGCTGCACTGGGAGAGGTAAAGAATTTGGTTCATTAGACTAGGTGGTGGTTTGAAAGAAAATGGTCCAAAGGGAGTGGCACTATTCAGAGGTGTGGCGTTGTTGGAGGAAGTTTGTCACTGTGGAGGTGGGCTTTGAGGTCTCATATGCTGAAGCCACACCCAGTGTCTCAGTTCACTTCCTGTTGCCTGTTGATCAAGATGTAGGATTCTTAGCTCCAGCACCATGTCTGCCTGCACTCCACCATGGCCTGCCGTGACAATAATGGGCTAAACCTCTGAAACTGTAAGCTGCCACCCCATTAAATGTTTTCCTTTATAAGAGTTGCTGTGGTCATGGTATCTCTTCACAGCAATAGAAACCCCAGAGTTACAGATTCGCACAGCATTTATAGGCTTTACAGTGGTGGTCACTTTAATTGTTGCAGCCTGGTTGGATTATGTACATGGGAACATAAGAGTGGTGGTTTAAATGACAATGGCCTGCGTAGGCTCGTATATTTGAATGCTTAGTCACCAGGGAGTAGAACTCTCTGATAGGGTTAGGAGGTGGGGCCTTGTTGGAGGAAGTGTGTCTTTGGGCTGGGGTTGGGCTTTGAGGTTTCAAATGTCCATGCCAGGCCCAGATTCTGTCTCTGCCTCTCTCTGTCTCTCTGTCTCCCTCTCTCTCTGTGCTTGTGTGTCACCATGCTTCCCACCATGATGACAATGGACTAAACCTCTGAAACTGTAAGCCAGCCCCAATTACATGCTTTCTTTCATAAGAGTTACTGCGGTCACGGTGTCTCTTCACAGCACTAGAACACTGACTAGAGCACTGACTAAGACATTAAGGAAGCCTATAGATGGATTGCCCCAAACTCTGCCTATCTCCCTGTCTCCCCTGGTTGGAACTTGCATTCAGCACACCATGGAATAAATCTACACCCCAACTACAATCTCTCTGCTATGTAGTACCCAACATGGTGGCTCAGGG
This sequence comes from Peromyscus eremicus, assembly GCF_949786415.1. Taxonomy (NCBI): domain Eukaryota; kingdom Metazoa; phylum Chordata; class Mammalia; order Rodentia; family Cricetidae; genus Peromyscus; species Peromyscus eremicus. Next base: position 59,630,673 of record NC_081425.1, on the reverse strand, counting down.
AATGGACTGTGTGCTTGGCAGCAGTCAATGACAGCTGAATGAAGTAAGGCTATGTGGGCCTCCTTGGAGCCAGGCAAGGCAATGTGGATGGAAATTTAGCCTCCTGATACACACCAAAAAGACCAAAACAGGCAACACAAAGTTGCCAGGTGCAGACAGGATTCTCTATGAAGATGGGCCTGTCTGGAATGAATGGGACTCACTGGGTAGAGCAGTGACACCCGTGTCAGGGCCCACATTAGCCTGTGGTACAGTCTACTTATTGTTCGTTCCCTCAGCTTCGGAAAAGGACAGGAATTCAGGAGACAGACAGCCCGAGCTTTGCAATCACGTACTCTCTGGGTTATTTTAACATTTTCTCTGCCTGGTGCTAGAACCTAGGCACACAATTAAAATTCCAATTCCACTTGTGGTTAGAACAATGGTTGGCTAACTCGCCAACAGGGACACAGCCTAGTAGGCTGGCAATTGTCTGGGGGCCTTGAAGTTGGACAGGTCTAGGCAAGGCACGCTCCAAGGCAGGAGATTTCCTTTACCCAAGTGTGAAGAAAGGTGTGTCACCTTTAAAGCCACACATTGCTTTCCACTGTTAACAAGGGACAGAGGTGACTAATGACCTAATGGAGCCCAGCCCCTTTGCTGCCCAGCTCCCACTTAGTTTTCTCAACACAAACAGTGCTGCTATTGCAAAGGCGCAGGAAGGCACCTATGGTACCCACTGCTCTCCGCTAATGGAGTTATAAAACAGAGAAAACCCGAAGACAAAAGAACTTCCCAGCAATGATTCTTAATGATTCTCGGTAAGAGCATTTTTACCATTTCTAAACATAAGGTTTCAGCAACAGTTTCACCAGGGAGCCATCTATGAATGGCTAAACCCCAACATCTTTTCAAAGCATGAACAAGAACCAATGAGTTTTTGTTTCCTTGCTTGCTTTTTTGTTTTGTTTTTGTTTTTTGGGTTTTTTTGTGGTTGTTATTGTTGTTGTCTTTGCTTTTGTTCAGTCAAAGTCTTGCCAAGTAGCCAAGTAGCCCAGGCTAGCCTTGTACTCAGGGCAGTCCTTGTCTCAGCCTTCAAAGGGCTGAAATCGCAGATGTCTGTCATCATGCCTGAGATGGATCTTTGTTTTGAGGAGATGTCTGGGTATAGATTCCTTGGGCCTTCAAAGACTAGTTTCCCTGGAACTCTTGTCTTCATGTTTCAGTAAATTAATACCTCCCACTTGGAGTGTGGTTTTCAGGGCACTGCTCTGAGCTGGCTGAGTACAAGTCTCATAGCCTGGATTTAGTCACTATGGATGAGTAGCAGGGTAGATCCATTTATATGAGTTGGAGTCATGATTGGGGACTAAGTCAGTACTGTGGGTATTAAAAAGTATTGGTTTAAAATAATTACCCTCAGGATGGTGAAGCAGTCATGGAGACAGAGGCCAGTGGTGGCTGGAAATGTTGCCACGGATTTCAGATGGGATAGGCCTGCACACTTCTATACGCTTGTCAATGAAAGAATCTAATACTCCACACCCAGAGAGGCCAGGATTGTAATTCTGGTTCTGCCATCTTGAATAAGTGTTTACCTATTATAGTCTCACTTTCTGTGAGGAACTGACAATGTATTCATCTCCCAGGGATACTGGCATATATCTAGTTCTTAGCACACAGCCAGACATGCTATCATTTAAGGCAAGTTAGTTCTCCTCCACCTATCTCAAGGCCCCCAGCTTTTCCCCAAGCCAAGTACCCTCAAGTTTAAACCCCACCATTAGTGATTCATCTCTATGAGCTCAGCCCAAGTTGTTTACTATACCGATGTTTAGGATCCTGTGGCCAAACACCTCTATGGAAAAATGATGTCCAGAAAAACTTAAGAATTGCACAAGTGATAAGCAAGACAACGCCTTCAATACTCCAAACCCTCTATAACACTTCATAGTATCTTCATGACCACACACTTTAAAACCCATGGGGGGGGCGTGGAAATAGGGGTTGGTATGTAAAAGGAAAGAAACAAAATTTTTAATTATAAAAAAATCATCTCCCTTTATCCCTCTAGCAACTCATGAAACATTTAAAGTTTTTACAGCCATGATTTTTATTTACACACAGAGCTAGAAAGAATCCAGTAGACTGTGTGACTGTCTTACTTACTGCTAGAAAATAAGTTCTCCTGCCTTGAAAAGTCTTTACTTGTTTCTTCTTGAAATGACTCAAAATAAAAGCAATCTTTAAAAAAATATTTCTTTAAAATTTCATTTTGGCAAGACTGGAAAATAAAAACACAAACAACAGGGGCGGTGGTGGTGCACGTCTTTGATCCCAGCACTCGGGAGGCAGAAGCAGGCAGATTCCTGTGAGTTCGAGGCCAGCCTGGTCTACAGAGTGAGTTCCAGGACAGCCAGAGCTCCACAGAGAAACCCTGTCTCAAAAAAGAAAAAAAATAAACGAAAGAACAAAAAACAATTAGAAGCAATGGCTACCCAAAGCAGGACAGCATCCGGTGAAAGAAGGAGGAAGGACATTTGGCTGCAGAAGTCAGACCACGTCATGAGGAACAACAACCTGCAGACACGGGGGAGGTAAGGAGCAGGGTCTGCATCCGTGTTGACAGCGGTGGGAACAGTGTAAGGATCAAGGCAGCAAGAACTCGCCCACACCAACTTCCTTGTGGAAAGCAAAGGTATAAGGTTGTAAAACCTGCTGATGACAAGGCAAAACCTTTCTTCTCAGACCCAGGCAAAGCTGGAGCCAGGAATTCATGAAGGGGGAGGAGCTCGTGCCTGCCTGTCTGAGACAGCACTCCTCTGGAGGACTTTAAAAGCCACAAGAAGTTCCTTCATGCTCTACTTGCCTGCCTTGCAGCAGCATGGGTTTCTGTCACAAACTTTATCTTTAACGTTCTTTGAGATGGAAGCAATTCAGATGAGATGCTCTGACAAAGCATGTGTCCAGAAGTGCTACCTCCACCAAGAATCTGGAGCTAACTCCAGCCTCCGGTCTCTAAGGTCACAGATGTGTATCCAGCAGCCTATGTGAGCATCTCACTTATTCCCACTAAAACCTTCCTCTTGCTACAACCTCCTTGATACACAAAATTTACTGTGACATGTGTAATCTCATTACAATGCCACACCCTCTGAGAAATTAACCTCTGGGAAATCTCTTATTTAACATTAGATGCTCTTTCTTTCTTTTCTTTCCTTCTTTTTTTTTTTTTTCTTTTTTTTTTTTTTTAAGAAACAGGCTAGTGAGGTAGCCTGACTACTTGAGTTGGATCCCTCAAAGTCACTTAATAGGAGGAGAGATCCAACTCCTGCAAGATGTCTTCTGATCTCCAGACCCCTGCTATGTTACAAGCACACACACACACACACACACACACACACACACACACACACACACACACGAGTGCAGTCACATGCACGTAAACTCTTTAAATAAAAGTACATACACATACACAGTCTAAAGAAAAGCACATGCGCCAGGCGGTGGTGGCACACGCCTTCAATCCCAGCACTTGGGAGGCAGAGCCAGGCGGATCTCTGTGAGTTCGAAGCCAGCCTGGTCTACAGAGTGAGTTCCAGGAAAGGCACAAAGCTACACCGAGAAACCCTGTCTCGAAAAACCAAAAAAAAAAAAAAAGAAAGAAAAGAAAAGAAAAGCACATGCACACACACACATGCTCCTTAATGAAAAGTGCTTGCACGCACAAACACTTTAGAGAAAAGCACACACACTTATCAGATCTGCGTTGATAAAAGTCATTATCTGTGGCAACAGAAAAGACACCATTTTTTAAAAACCCTTCAGTATTGTACACAGTTAAATATTCTTTACTCTTTTCACCTGCTCTTTGGTGTTTTATCTACCATCTCCCTTTCCTGAACAGTTTCTTATTTCATGTCCTATATCTTTGAACTAGCTTGGGTTGGCTCTCAGTGATTCTCACCCTTAAGGCAGATTGAGTTTACCTTAAATAGAATATCTGTGGTCACATCTCAGCATAGCCGGCATTTCCTTTATGAACCAGGGTTTTAAATGGGAAGTTTAGGTGTATTTCTCCAAGACCAATGAAAAGACACTACCAGGATATTTGAAATGCAAGAAGTTGATACAAAAGTTCATATGAGAAAAATAAATTAGCATGAATATTCAAGAAAAAGTTTTTAAAAAGTACTACCAGAAATATCTTTGCAAGCTCAGTGAAATTTACTGTTTCAGTTACAAAGATTAGGAGTGTGGTGCTGATATCCACTGTCAAAGAAAAAAAAATCAGTTTTCTCCAGTGGAGTTTCACTGGGTACCAACCACACTCCAGAGCAAGTCCCATGCCCACACAAAATGGACTCCATAAGGCACGTGTGTGTGTGTGTGTGTGTGTGTGTGTGTGTGTGTGTGTGTGTGTTTGGGGGGTTGCTTTTTTTTTCTTCCTGGTTTTTATGTTTTTGTTTTTTCAGTTCTTTTGTTTTGTGAGTGTGTGTGTGTGTGTGTGTGTGTGTGTGTGTGTGTGTGAGAGAGAGAGAGAGAGAGAGAGAGAGAGAGAGAGAGAGATGAAATTGAGTCACATCAAGTGGAGCCTCCTGAGGGGAAATAAAATGATTCAAAAACCCTTGGAAACTTTTTGGACTGCACCATGCAGATGCTCAGATGCTCAGTCTCTCCTCTGTTTCAATACACACGGAGACGGATTTTCTCATGCCACCTTTAAAGAATGACTCAGGCATTCGGTTGACGTATCATTATCACATTTAGAAGTTAAACAGCCACTGAGTCTGTGAATGCTCATCACACAGTTATTCTTGAATTTTTCTGTGCTCTCCGAACGTACTCTATTTATTTAATGGTCCCTCGGGGAGCACCAGGTGCCTTTGTCCCTCAGACAGGGCCAGTTGTGTAAAAACCTCTGCATCTGTCAGGTTTCTCTATGTGGCACATAATTGCCTGATTTCCATTTGAAAGTGCAGCCCTGACATTAAAGCCGCAGAGACCCACCATGGATCACAATAGCTTCCTGACACCCCCAAGAGGGACAGGGGTGGGGAGAATAAGCGTGCTCCCCAAATGAACGCTTGCCTCCACAGGGGCCAGGTCTGAATTTACAGCTGCAGATGAAGTGCTCCTGGGGAACACACCAAGAAGAATAAAGAAAAAGAAAGCTACCGATTAGCATGAGTCTGTCACAGCCAGATGGTCGTCTTCGGAGAACAAGCTCCTCGGCTTGCTCTCCTGGGTCTCCAGGCTATGGCACAGCACCCACTCTCTGCGGGATGGATGACGATGACCTCACCCCTCAGCCAGGCAACCAGCAAGTCACTCTCTTTCTTTCTCACACAACTTGAGCTGAAGGAAAGTTGGAAATGAAAGAAAGACTAAGAAGGGACAGGGGAAGCCAGAAGAATGAACAACAAGCCTTAGCCCAGGAGAGGGGGATAAGACACCAAGCCCAAATGATGCGTCAGGAATTGACATCAGCTGGGCACAAAGAGGGCCGTTGGAGGAGAAAGTGGCAGACAGGGGCCCCAGCAGACTGCCATCTCCTTCTCAGTGCCCTAGAACTTTGCCTCCACCATCCAGGATTTCCCGGGTGTACAGGAGAGTGAGTGGGAGAAGGGGTGGGGTGACTTTTAGAAGCCCGAGTTTGAGCTCTGTGCCCCTGAGGCAGGGCAGTGGAGAGTGTTTTCAACTTCTTATTTAGGAAACTATGTCACCTCCCTCTGTGGCTAGAGGCCAAGGAATCTGTCAGTCATCAGTCTGAGGACCAGCCATCTGCCACTATCTGGATAGGCCAAGCCTGGGACAGGTGCCCTGAAGTGGAAGAAGCTAAGAGGGACTGGAGCAAGGCTGGGTTGGGGGTTAAAATGAGCCTGCCAAGCTGTAGAAGTAGGGGGCGGTTCTCTGTAATTTTCTGCTCTGGGAAGGGCTCTAACTAGAGTATGCTGTCCACCAAGCCAAGCATTTACTGTTTATGAGCAAGTCTCTTATTGGAGTGACAGCCTACATCTGCTGGTGTCCATGAGGTAGACCACCAGATGTTTCTATGGAAACACAGCATGCACAGGTGTATGCCAGAGCATAGACATTCCATGAGCTAACCTGTTCAGTAAGGGTTCACACACCTCTCCTGGCCTCTGGGGCCTCAACTCACAGAAGATTCCAGACCGAATGAAGGTGCATTTGAGGTATGAGGGGCCCTGTGAGCATTTTATCAGCCTGGCCAAGCTTCCCAAGTATCGTGGTTTGAATAAGAATGGCCTTCTTCCTCCATGTGATAGTGATGGACTCTTACCTCTCTGGTACCATAAGCCCCAAATAAACCCTCCCTTCTATAAGTTACCTTAGTCAGGGTGTTTTAACAAAGCAATAAGAAAGTAACAAACACACCCGAGGACCGGGAAGATTGTCTCTAGCAGTGTTTAATAGAATAAATGGCAGCTCCAGGACGATGTGTGGAGCGTCCGGAAAGGAAAATGACTTCCTTTCACCCCACTGGCCCAGTGCCTTCCACAGTCCAGCTGTCTTAGTGGGCAACTTATAAACTGTAGGGTCTGGGTCTCTTTACTCCAGCTCCTCTCCCTTTCTCCTCCCACTACCTGTTAAAAAGCATACTGGAGCCCAAGGCCAGGGTGTCCTGTGAAAGCAGACCCTAGGGCACCTGTCCAGAGGCAAGGATTTGGGACGCTAGGGAGCTAAGACCAGACATAAGCAGACCCACAGGCAAAGTCAACATCTAGAACACGTACAGCCCAAGTCAGTTGAAGGCCGGCCACGAACCATTACTACAAAGCATTTTCCGAACCTTCCAGGCTTGGGTTTCATTTCTCTTCCTTTATTCTCAAAGGGGTGCTGAGAAAGATACGCAACTGAAAACATTTTAATTTTCTTTGCTGCCGTTGATTAAAAGGAATGAATCCCATAGGTTCACTTTTTCTCTTGATTACAATACAACACAGAAGGCAGACGGCACAGCACTAGCCAGGAAACTTGTCTTGGTCTGATCTGGTGATGGCTGGCCATTGCCTGCATCTGTGGAGTCTTGCCCTGCCACAGGGCTCCCAGCAGGTGTGGCTTCATCAGAAGCTGAAACAAGACAGAAGTGTCAGTGAATAAAACTTCCAGCTGGTTTTCCTGCAAGGGGGCCCTGTTGGAGCCAGGCTCCTGGAAACACAATGTGGCCACTCTGTATAATAAGGTCTTCCCAGCTACAAAGACACCCCCACACCCCTTACTCCTCTCAGTAATTTTGTTCTGTTAGGCTGCGTCACTACAAATCTTTACCTCTACACAGCTCACATGCCCTTGCTGGCCTGAAACTGTCTATGTGCTCTGGACAGTAAGGCCACCGGGCGTGGGGTTCAGACCTGGGGCCACGCACTGGGGTGTACAGCACTGCTGGCCTGTGACTGCCATGTCACTTACTCTTTGGGTCTCATGTTTTCTCATCTGTAAAATGGGAGAAACTAATAATTCAAGTGATGATTTCTATCAAGTGATTAACCCAATGTCCCACATGGAGAAAAAACACCAACAGCCAATTTGTCTACCTGTGGGAGGCCAGAGAGCGGGCTCAGGGACACAGCTGCCTCTGGGATGAGAGCCAGGAGAGGAGGAGGGAGTGGAGTTAGAGAGCTCTGGCCATAGGAGGCTGCCTGTCAGAGGCCGGCTCTGTCCCTGCTGCCTGCCCGCTCTGCAGCATCTGAGATTCGGTAACATGTCATGTCTGTTTTCTTCTCTATAGTAATCATTGTCCCAGACACACTTAAGTTCAGAAAGGCTCCTGTGGTGGGTTGAGGCTCACATACATCTAGCATCCTTAGAAAGCCGGCAATCAAATCTGCTCTCCCTCCCTAAATTCATGAGTCTACTTCTGTGGCACAGGGTGGGGGCTGGTAGCCCACAAATCTGCCTCATGATCAGTTTCACCTTAAGCTCTAAAGAGTATCAGGCAGTTTCCAGCATGGTCAGCCTGTAACAAGCCCTGTTTAATAAAGTATTTAGTGACCAGGAGGTGAGTCAGAAACCTGGGGCTTCTGAACCTGCCTCCAGTCTCATGTCCTCAGACCCAGAAGCAAAGAAGGAGATCGGGACAGGCAGGGCCTGCCTCATGGCAACTCAAGTAGATAAGTTATGTGCAGAATTTAAAATGGATCTAAAAGTGACATGGAATCAAGGTCCATAGAACTCTCAAATTACACATTTTCTTTTCAAATATATTCTTATAGAACATGGCCCAAGTGGAGTGGATAAGTCTAGATCCCACTAGTTGAAGGTTCATCTGATAATCTATCATTCCCCCCTCTCCCCATCACTCAGCACACATGAAGGCAAATGCTGAATCGTGTTCAGCCAGCAACTGTTACCTATTCAAGGGTTAGCGTTGTTTTTTCCTTTTGTTTTGTATTGCGAATTTTATTATTCTTAATACTCTTTATTTCTTTCATTTTTAATTATGGAGTTTATTGTACTACTAGGTTTTTTGGAAATCTGATAATTACTATAATTGTAAAAGTTGAATGATGAGAGAGTGTGTTTGAAAGGGTTTGGGTTCACTTTAATGCTAGTATCACAGTGCAGAAATGCAGAACACAAACTCCGTGTGTGTGTGTGTGTGTGTGTGTGTGTGTGTGTGTGTGTGTGTGTTTCTGTTTGTTTTCTATTGAAAACACTTGGGGTTTAGAAGAAGGCTCAGTGGGGGAAAGTTGCTTAAGTGTGAGGATTAGAATTCAAATCCCCAGAAGCCACATAGAAGCCACAATGGTTGGTGGGCTTGGCCGCTTACCTGTAATCCCAGCACAAAGGTGGAGACAGAGAATCTCTCAGCAAGATGACTATCTAGACTCTGAAACACCTAGCTTCACATTTGGTGAGAGAGCCTGCCTCAATATATAAAGGTAAAGACATCTGATGCCAGTCTCAGGCCTCTGCATGCATATGCGCGCGCGCGCGCACACACACACACACACACACACACAAACACCCACACACACACAAACATGTGAACACACATACATTGGCAAGCACACTACACACATACATTTAAAACAAAAAACTACCCAGCCACCCGTCTCCAGGTTCACTGCCACCACCAGCACTAAAGAGTGACTGAATTCTGTCACCCCAACAGTGCTCTGTGCCTCAGTTTCCCAGAGGTAAAAGCATCCCCATGGGCATTCTGCTTTCCTCTAAACTCATAGATACATAATGCTGCAGGAGGGCCAAGAAGATGTCTCAGTCAGTAAGGAGCTGGCCAATCCCCAGCATCCACATAAAAGACGGGCACGGTGGCACACACCTGTAAGCCCAGCACTGTGGGGGAGAGACAGGAAGATTCACTACCAGCCAGCCTGGCCAGCCAGTGAACTCCAGGTTCAGAGAGAGACTCTGTCTCAAAAGTTAAGTGGCAGGAGGAACTTCAAACTTTGGCTTCCATTAGTATATGCACTGTACCTGTACACACACACACACACACACACACACACACACACCCCACATACATACAAACAAGTGCATGCACACATGAGAACACACACATACATGCATATGTGTGTGCACATACAGTATAACATTCTGATTAATTACCTTTCCAGATTCATTATGAGGTTTATCATCTATGGATTACTAATAATATCCATACACCTGAGATAAACTACACAGAAACCTAAATTGGATGAACTTAATCTTTCCTGAAGATTTTAGCAGAAACTTCATGATTTTCAGAATGTCAAGGTCACCAAAGTTACACTGTAAATGTGCAGAGACATACGATCACTGGAATTTCCATGTGATAGTACATAAATGCGTGTGTGAATATGTCACAGCACAAGTCATGTGGGAACTAAGGTGCCATGTAAGTGCACCTTTTGTTTAATTTCCATACTCTGCTTTAAAATATGTTTCAGGGGCTGGAGAGGTGGTTTAGCAGTTGTGAGCAATGGCTCTTTTTCCAGAGGAGCAGGGTTCAATCCTCAGAACCCACATGGCAGCTCACAACAATCTATAACTCCAGTCTCAGGGACCTGACATCCTGCTGTGGCCTCCATAGGCACTGTATACATGGGCTGCACCGACATACATGCAGGAGAAATATCAAATAAAATGAAAACAGAATAAAAAATAAAAGTTATTTGAAACTCTAAAGGAAAGAACAAAACAGTATAAGATAAACACATGTATATGTAATACTCCCATTTTTGTAAGAGAAAGCATACACACATATGCCTTTATGCACACAACTCTAAGAAGATGTGCACCTCAATTTTTAAAACATTAATCTCTCTGAGTGATAAGTCACAATGGAGTTCATTTTCTTCTTTTGGCTTATTGAACTTTCTGGGTTTTTTTAAATAAGCATTTCTTCTCAAATATAAATTAATAAAAAAAAAATCTTTGGTTAGATGAACCACACAGCCAGGTACCAGAAGCAGAATAAAAACATTTGGAAATAGACTGGACGCACATAAATGGAAATAATGGCTGCAGACGATACCTCCCCTCCCCCACACTGGGCAGACATCCATTGTGTGGTTGTGTGCGTGATATTGCCAGTTATGAGGGGGTTGGGCAGGGTGCTGTGGTGTTGGCCAGGACAGTAACATGGAGTTTGGGGAAATGCTGTTGTCTTGGGGAATAGAGATTGGATTTAGACCACTGCTTGGTATAGGGGCAGGACTCTGTGGGTCTACCGGGTATGAGTTTACAAGCAGAGATTCTAACACTTGTGAATAAAATCATCTTTTATTTTTCTTGCATTGCTGCATCTGTCCTACCACCTAGATAATAAAATCTGGAAGGTCACATTTGGCTTCAGCCCTGACCCTCTATGAACTGGGGCAGAAGGTTTGGGGCAAGTCTGGGCATAGACTCTTCAATCTTCTCCTTCATCTGTAGGCTTTGCCCACCTCAGTGTGACCCTGACAGAAGCTTTGCCCATTCTAGTATTCAGCATGAGGCATATAGCTGGCTTGATCCCTGGACCTCTATCTAATTTGCCCAGATCTAGTCTTCAGCTGTATGGCATTAACTGGCTGTGGCAGAAAGACAGGTGATAGGCTAACCATATCAGAGTGTGGCCAGAGAAAAGGGGTCATGGTTCCAGAAATGAGGGGTGTGTTGGGGGAAAGGCAGGGGTTCAATTCTACCAATGAGAAGAGAAATCTATGCAGGTGGCACAAAGGGTACAGTGGCATCCCCAGGACATGGAGAGAGGGTATTATTCCATGGTTTCTTTCCATGGGCGAGGGAGCCCATGCCGTGGAGGAAATATGTCTCCAATTTCTAGAACCCTTCACGTTTTGCAGTGATCTGAGCAGATCCTCTGCCCATTTCTGCCATCATAGGAGCTCTTCCTCTACACTGTTTGCTGGATGCATTGTGTGTACTCAACACCACCCATGCCTACCACAGTGCCTGATGCTCTATGAGAGGTTGGAGGTCCTCATGCCTGCAGAAGGATCACATTTTCCTGCTCATTCAATGCTCCCTGTGTGGTTTGAATGAACATGACCCCATAGGCTGTGGTAGTTGAACACTTGGCGCCCGGCTGCTGGTGCTGTTTGAGTAGGTTTAGGAGGTGAGGCCTTGATGGAGAAAGTATGTCACTGGTATGTGCTCTTTGGGAATTTAAAGGCTCACACCATTTCTAGTTCAATCTCTCTGCTTTGTGCTTGAGGTTCAAGATGTAAGCGCTCAACTTCCTACTCCAGCCACCATGCATATAATCTGAGTGTTTTCTGCCTCCACTCTGCCGTGGGAGACTCTTCTCCCTCAGGAGCCATAAACTCTTCTGTAAGTGGCCTTGGTCCTGGTGTTTTGTTACAGCAGCAGAGCAGTAACTAAGACATACCCTATACAGTCTCTTTCCTGTAAGCCACTGTGGGGTCTCTAACAGTCTTGTTAGTGACTAGATATTTCTTTCCAGATGAGCCCTCAGCAGTAGGGTCTCAAAGTGACTGCCACGTATAAACACCTGGAGTCTGTGGGAGTGCCTTCTGCCTAATGTATTCCTCAGAACAACTCTGTGAAGCAGGCCCTTCATCACTCCTGCCTTCAGAGTGAGGAAAACAAATGCTCTCCCTACACTCCAACCCAACCCGAGTAATTCTGGATTCCAATGATCTATCTCTCTGTCTTTCTGATGGCTCCTGAACCCAGCAGCTTATTAGAACTGCCTTTAAAGCTGATTATTAATCCAGAGTCACAAGACCCATGCTCGACCTCCTGGATTGTCCTCAGGGTGAAGCCCAGCTATCTGTCTGTCCATAGCTGTCTCAAAGATGCTTCTGTTCCCTTTACACCCACTGCTCCCATGGGACCCATTTCCAGTGTGGCATACCTGCCGTAGCCCCCAGAGTGATAAGAGTGACTTTAGAGGCCACCCTAACACTAACAACCCACATTCCTCTTTTCAGAGGTTACTTATGCAGAGTCCATTTACACCTCTCAAGGTGCCCCTTCTACAGAGCCTTGCTGGGTTAACAGCCCAACTTCCCAAAGCCCAAGGGTCAGAACAGCGAAGCCACTCATGAGTCCTGAGCAAGAGAGGTGTGGAAAATTTGACAGTCACACTTTGGAAAGACTCAGGAAGGCTTGTGAGCTGAGGATAGTGACCCAGCCTCCCCAGCAGCTGGCTGCAAACAGCTGGACCACAGTAAATTGGATATGTCTAGAAAGACGCTTACGTCGCTTAGACTCTGTAAAGTAAGGAGTCAGGATCCTGGCAATTGAGTGACCACAAACCCATCCAAGAAGCGCTCCAACAGGGGGATTGCAAGGGTGGGAAACTTCCCCCTGTTTGCAGGAGACAAGTGAGAAGTGAATCAGTAAGGCCACAGCAGGTAACCACAAAACCCTAAACTTGACCAAGAGAGAGACCCTAACCTCTAAAGTTCTCCAGAGGAACAGTTAAGAGTTGGTTAAGTAAGTCCCTCAGACTAACTTTACCTGAGGGGAACCTAGCAAGAAGACACCTCTCACTACGGTTTCTAAGGAGGGGTCACGGCAGAGAGGGACCTGGGCTACTTGTCTAAGCATTGTATACAGATCAGCCTGGAAAGCATTACTCTATAGTCACCGGGAGATTAGGAGACAAGTTGAAGAGAGCTGAAATTCACAAAAAGCATTAATCCCAAGGAGCCTGCCTGCAAAGACAGCCAGAAGGGCAACTTTTTAGTCAATGCTGAAAGGCATTTGCTTAAATATCTAAGTAAACATACCCCAGTTTCTCTCTGGCTCATACTCCCTTTTAATTACACTGGGAAAGTCTTCTTACAGAGAAACACCCAAATTCACTGTATAGGGAAAGAAAAGCATGTTATCAAAGTGTTACTGAGGTTCTGGGTGGAGCCTACAGGTCTGGTTCCTGCCCTGAGCTTCCTATCACCATAGCAGAAGGCTTAAGAAGGTTGAGAGAAGGGTTAGCCTGGCCCTCAAAGAGGCATCTGTATAGTGCTCTTCAGTGCTGCCAGGGCTCTGAGACATTCTCTTCAGGAGAAATGGTACCTATCAGGGCAAGAAGGTGGCAAGGGATTGTCTACATCTGACAGCCATGAGCCAAGTCAGATAGAAAAGTATGCCAAACAGCCACCATGTGTGGCAGGCAGCCAGGTGGTCACATGCTGAGGTGGGTACAGATGTGACCAATGAGGGAAGTCCTGGGTGTTCATCCAACTCCCAAGAGCTTGGGAAACAAGTAGATGCTGAGGTGGCAAGGTCTTCTCTCAGCAACCATGACCTTTAAAAAACACACATGCTGTGATAGCCTGTGGCAGCTGTATTCTGCAGCCTTTCCCCCAAAGCTTAATCCCATAGGGGTTTATGTGGTTTGAATGAGAATGTCCCCCATAGGCTAAGATGTTTGAACACTTTGTCCCCAAGTAGAGGTGCTCTTTGGGGAGGCTCAGGAGGTAGGATTTTTATTCCTTTTTCCCTTTGGAAGCTTCTAGTATATGTGGAAAGCCTATTCAGGAGCCTCTACTTGGGTGGAGGAGCAGGAGAAGCACTCAGAATAATTCCTTAGTGCCAGGGCATCTGTGGGAAAGCTAATCTCTTGGATAGACAGGCTCCATGGAAACTGATGTGGGTGAGACCTTGCCCCAGAGTGTGAGTGTACAGGGAAAGATTGCCGAGCTGATCATGGCAGGTTTCCATTGCATGGATGGTAGCAGCCTTGTGGAGGATGGGATCCTACCTGTCTGACCCAAGGACCATGTTAGACACATCTGAAGAACTCAGTGCTGTGGGATGGTCTGTATGTCAAATTGCTCTGATTGGTCAATAAATAAAACACTGATTGGCCAGTGGCCAGGCAGGAAGTAGGTGGGACAAGGAGAGAGGAGAATTCTGGGAAGCGGAAGGCTGAGGCAGGGAGACACTGCCATCTGCCACCATGACAAGCAGCATGTGAAGATGCCGGTAAGCCATGAGCCACGTGGCAAGGTATAGATTTATAGAAATGGATTAATTTAAGATATAAGAACAGTTAGCAAGAAGCCTGCCACGGCCATACAGTTTGTAAGCAATATAAGTCTCTCTGTTTACTTGGTCGGGTCTGAGCGGCTGTGGGACTGGCGGGTGACAGAGATTTGTCCTGACTGTGGGCAAGGCAGGAAAACTCTAGCTACAGCTTAGTGAGGAACCCCCGGCATTGAGGACAAGCCTCATGGATTTGCTTACCCTTCGGATGGGTGAGAGCTGTAGGTCGCCCCATGATTTCATCCTCGGTGGCATTCAGGTTCTGGATCAGAAAGTATGTGGTCATTTTTCCTTTCCCTTTTACTTCAATCTCACCTCTCTTGACAATTTCAAACCCTTTGTTTTCCAGGGCTCTATAGAGAGAGAAGTGAAATGTGCTAAATACCAAAGATCACAGACCAGTCCTGGACCCACAGCAGAGGAGGGAGGATCTGAGGTGACATCAGAGCCTGTTAGGACATCAGGGTGAGGGACTCAGTGGGGAAGGAGGGAGGCACGAAGGGCCAGTGTTCTGAGCAGGGTGCCAAAGGCTAGGAGTGGCCACAGGGGACCCACACACCTTGTTTCTACCCTCCTGCTTGGTCTTTACTCCCAAGCACCCTAGTTCTGTCTAAATCCTTATTCAAGATTCAGCTCGGGCCATCTCCACAAAGCCTTCTTTCTGGCTATGGACCCCTCCCCACCTCCCATATCCCATGCTCTAATTCTAAAGGTGGGAGAGTAGACTGGTTAGTGTGGGAGTCTGAACCTTACCCAGTTCTTCCTGGCCTTCTTGGAGCTGAGGCAAGCTGTTAACTGGTATTTCTTTTGTTTTGTTTGTAAGACTCAATATCAAATGTTTTCCTTTGCTCTTCTTTTATTGGGAGTATTTTTTTTCTACAATATATTCTGATCAAGGTTTTGCCTCCCTCACCTCCTACAAAATCTTCCCACCCATCCAACTCCAAGCCTTCTTTCTCTCTCTCTTTAGAAAACAGGAAAATTAAAAAACAACAACAAAGTCACCGGATCTTTTTTTTTAATTGTGCTTCATGTTAATAAGAGTGGCAGTGGCTTTTCTTCATGGGGCAGTTTAACAGCGAAGGAGCTAACTGGTATGAAGGAACTTAATCTAAGTGTGGCCTAACCTAACGGCTAGAGAAATAGTGCTATTTTGGTGTACATCTTTATATTTGTTCTACTTAAAAAACAACTATGAATTCTCTTTCTTCCTTTACTAGACCAAGCTGACAAGATTTTCCTGAGAAAGACCAGGGAGTACCTGTTTCAGGCATTGTGAGCCACAGTCTCTGTCAAGATTGCCTGACTGCCATTCACAGAGACATCAGCTAGTGATAATGTGCAAATAAAAGCATATGTCTTATATCATGAGACCTTGCTGCTGAATTCTAGCTTCTCTTTTGGGTACCACAAACAAAACAGTCACTCCATTTAGCTCAGTACTGGGGCTATTTTCTCCAAGTACCACTGTCTTATCCCATTAAAACTATTTACAAAAACAAGCAATAAATTGGATTTGGCCTGGGGGTTATATGAAAAAAAAAAACACACAAGTTATGGTAGAAGTCCCACACTATTTCCTGTCTGCAAGTCAGCAAAGCACAGGAGAATTAACATCAGCTTCCTTTCCTGTCCTTCCCCATGCTGCTGGGCAGTGAGATGGTCTGGGGAAGCTGGAAGGACAGTGAAGGCAGGAGTAAACCAATGACCAACCTGTAGGCTGTGGGGCTCAGATGCACTTTGTTGGGAAGCCCGTGACTTTCCATCCTCGAGGCTGTATTTACAGTATCACCGAACAAGCAGTACCGGGGCATCTTGTCTCCCACGACACCTGCCAAGACTGGTCCAGTATGGATTCCCACTCTGATCTGTACAGAGAGAACTTCACTGAAAAGAGAACACTGAATCTTTTTGCCTTTACTTTGAAGGCATGGTTTAGCTAAAATGAAAAAACACCTATTAAAGTGGTCAGCTCCATGAGGTTTGAGAAGTGCACATGTCACTGCGATCACCATCAAAAATGAAATGTAGAACGGTCCATTACTCTGCAAAGTCATCTTGTGCCTTTTTCTTGTTAGCATCCCCCAGTCTGCTGCATGGGGAATTAGAGCATTTCTTTCTGGGGGAGAAGGGAAGACCGTAAGTCTTAGAATGCTAATGCAGCATATAAGGATGGCAAACCTCAGGAAGTTCCCAAAGGTTGTAAAAGCCCAAGGGAAGGGAAACTGCCTTTGCAGGAGCTGCCTGAAAAACTGTGTGTTGGGGTCGGGGGTCCAAGGAGGCAGCCTCCATGAGCTGTTGCTAATACTAGGGTAGGCTTCTTAGTGTCACAGCTGCATTTGAGGCTCCTGTGAGTATCCCTAATAATCTCACAGGTTCACTAAGCTAGTCTTAGGCTCAATTGCTCATTTGGCCTGTTTCTGGTGCCCTACATGAGATGAATATTTGATCATGTCTCCCAGGAAAAGTCCCACAACCTCACCCTCCCTCCAGAAGAGATTATTGATTTCTTACTTATATCAAAGATTAATTTGCCCTTCTAGGACATCACATAGTCATAATTTTTATTGCCTAGTAGGAAGAATGTACCACGATTCATCCATCCATTCTCCTCTTTGTGGATATTTAGGTTATTTCCAGTTTGGAGCTATGATAAGTATGGCAGCTATAAACAGTCTGTAGAGATACATTTGTGAACACATTTTCATTCCTTTCAGGTAAAATACCTAAAAATGTAGGTACCACCTTGTGTCATAAAATAAATACACATTTAATTTTTACCAAACCAAAACCACCCCAAATTGTCCAAGGTTGATTGTCCAGTTCTCCATTCATATCAGTAATGGTAAACACATGCTATCAGGGGCATGCTTTTCCCCAAGCAGGAATCTTGGTGACTTAGGAAAGCCAAGTCACCTGCAGCGATGCTTGAACAGAAAAGCAGGAATCACAAATGAGGTGTGCTCAGCACCGGCCTATCACAAAGAAGAGTATCCATGAGTCACAGGAAAATCTCAAGAGCGAACAGCCTGCTCTGGAGCCTGGGAAAGCTGAGCCTTCTTCACAGCTTTCCTGCTCAGGAGCATGAGCAAGAGAAGAAAAGACTCTTGATAGACGATGCAATGTATATGCTATAGCATACGCCAAACCTACCCTGGGCAGACGAGAGCTTTACTTTCGTGTGTTACATTTTGTCTCTCGAGTGAAATACTCCTTTGCTCCCTACCTGGATGGGTTCTCCAGTGACAGGATTCATCACTTCCTCTGCAGAAATTCTCATGCCCAAAGCAAAATTAGCAACTCTCTGAGCATGGCTCTCAACAGGCACTGGTACGCCACCCACCACCATGTAGGCATCACCTATTGTTTCCACCTGCCAGGGCAAAAACAAACAACAAACAAAAAAGTGTTCAATGAGTTTCCTTCGTGTCCCAACCAAACACCCACATGTGCCTGCCATTTTCCAGACATTGACAAGAGCTTTTTAAGGTACTGATTTCTTTTCCCCCTGGGGAAATGAGGAGCAGGAAGGAACACAGGAGAAGGAGCACAAGATGGCCAAGAGATATTTCTGACTTTGTTTTGTTTTTCTTTTGGTGTCAGGGATGGAACCCAGGGTCTCACATAGCTAGGCAAACACCTTATCTCTGAGCCAAACCCCCAACCTCCTTTCTGCTTTTAGTGAAAATGAGTCCCAGAGAAGATGAAGTTCCTGGGTAGTCATATGATGTTTTATATTAGTTAATGAAATGTGTGGGTGAAACTCTGCTGAGCAGGAGACTGGTGCCGGGGAAAGTGGTGATTGCTGCTCCTGGGTCCCCAAGCACCCTCTGAGTATGGGTATTCTAAAAGGACTCCTAAAGCACTTCTTTTCCTTGTGTGCCTCTCCTCTTCAGACTGGTGCAGACCAGTAAAGGGAGACAGGCTCAAGTGCTTCCTTCCTGGCCTGATTCCAGAAGCAGGCTGCACCACACACACACTTACTTTGTAGACCTCGTGAACACTGGTCAGCCTGTCAAACTTGGAGTACATTGAGTTCAGCATATTCACTATTTGGATAGGTTCACAGACTGCACAGATGTTGGTAAATGTCACCACATCACTGAAAAGGATTGTACACGTTTCAAATTCTCCTGCAACAGAAACGATGTCAGTGGTAGCCAAGGATACAGAATAATGATTCTATGAATGTTTAATTCAGGGTCTTTTGAAGACCAAGCCTGCCTGCACCCTGGGGGAAAGGAGCTGATGTCATTCTCTGCTCCCCATCTAGTCAACAGATATGAGCACATACATTGAGTCCCTGCTGTGAGATAGCCATTGTTCCACAAGAGTCCTGTTGCATGAAATAGACAGAAGGAGCTCCGAGCCTTATAGAGTGCTCCAGCTAGTGGTGGAGGCAGGAATATGAGCAAGCAAATGCTCCCACTGAGAAGTGATAGTGGTGTGGGTTGAGAGAAAGGGCCCTTTTGATAAAGCAGAACCTGAACTACAGAAATGCCAAGCTTCGGGTCCCGAGGAGTCCGTCTTGGTACAGTGCCATAGCTGCCACTTTCTCCTCTTTCTTTTCCTCTTCTACCATGGTCCCCAGTTATACTAACTTCCACATGGCAAACGACGATCTTGTTAAGTTAGTACTCACTTTTTTATCCTTAGCATACACTACAAATGGGACCCTGCTCTGTCCATGCCACCTCTAACCTTACATCTCCACGACTCCTTCTGGCTTACTCTGATCCAGTCATGCTGTCTTTCTTGGGGTTATCTCAGCATGAGGAGCACCCCCTACCTTGGGGCCTGCACAACTGCTGTCTCTATGCCTGACGCACACTGCTCATCTCAGGGAGAAACTATTTTGGAAGACTATTTATACTAATAAATGCTGCATGCTAGCATGTAGAGCAGGCTTGTCGTGGGCAGATTCTCAGTAACTATGGACTGACTAAGTGGATTGCTGAGACCTGGAACATAGTAGGTGCCTTCTGCATTGTCTGTCTGTCCGCCTGGCACTAATCTGTCTTCACACGACTCTATCACTCTTACTCTGCCCTTCTCAGCATTCTCACCTTGTTTTATTTTTTTCTTGTTCATTATGGTCATTTTTTAAATGGAAAATATTTTTTTTAATAAAATACATTCTGATCATGGTTTCCCATCCCTCATCTCCTCCCAGGTCCTTCCCACCTCCCTACCCATCCAACTCCACACCTTCTTTCTCTCTGTTTAAAACACAAATAGATAAATAAAAAGCAAATGAACCAGAATAAAACAAAACAAAACAAACAGATAGAAAAAACACAAAGAAAAAGCACAAGGAACATATATACACACACAGACACATTCACACATCCATAAAGACACAAAACTGGAAACCATATTATATAAGCAAAAGACCAACAGGGTTAAGAACAAAAAGACCAAACAAAGCAACATGGGACAGAATATCTAAAAACAGCACTGAGCTCATTTGGCTTTATGTCTTTGTCTGGTTCCCTCATTCCTAAATGTTGCCTGTTCCCCACCATCTTCTCCTCTCACCTCATATCCTGCCCAGCTGCTTCTCTGTTGCTCTCATGAAACACTGACTAAAGGCACATGGGAAGAAAGGGGTTGTCTCCTCTTACAATTCCCAGTTAACAATAAATCACCGAGGAAAGTCAGGGCAGGAACTAAAGCAGGACTGTGGAGGAACACTGCTTACCTGCTCGCTTCCAGGCTCACTTAGAGCTACCATTCAGATACAACGTAGGACCACGCGCTCAGAGGCGGCACCACCCACAGTGAGCTAGGTCACCCTCCATCAATCAAGAAAAGCCCACAGACATGCCACAGGCCAACTTGATAGAGGCAATTCACCCTCCATCAATCATCAAGAAAACACCCCACAGACATGCGACAGGCCGACCTGATGGAGACAATTCCTCAGCTGAAGTTCCCTCATCTCAGGTGACTCAGGTGACTTTAGCTTGTGTCAACTTGACAAAAGCTATTCAGATGATCTTACATCATTCACAGAGCCTATGATTAATTATCATCCACAGTTCAATAGATTCTAGACCTATATAGTTCTATGCCAGAACTTTCCCTTCATTTCTGCCTACAATTTCTGTTGTTGTTGTTTTTTGTGGGGGTTTTTTTTGGCTGTTTTGGGGGGCCCACCACCCAGCTCCCAAATCACTCACGGAGGCTTATTCTTGGTTATGATTGACCGGTCTTAGCTTGGCTTAGTTTCTAGCCAGCTTTATTTTAACTTAAATTATCCCAACTACCTTTTGCCTCTGGGCTTTTCTCATTCTCTTGCTTCTGTAAATCTTACTCTTACTCCGTGGCTTGCTGTGTAGCTGGGTGGCTGGCCCCTGGAGTCCTCCTCATTCTCTGGCTACTTCTTTTCTTTTTCTTCACCTCCCAGATTTCTCCTTCTACATATTCTCTCTGCCTGCCAGTCCCACCTATCCTTTCTCCTGCCTTGCCATTGGCCATTCAGTTCTTTATTAGACCATCAGGTGTTTTAGACAGGCACAGTAACACAGATACACAGAGTTAAACAAATGCAACATAAGCAAAAGTAGCACACTTCAAAATAATATTCTGCAATAAATTCCTAACTACTCGCTGCTCTTATTATGGGAGGTCCTGCAGATATCTCACGCTCAACCTTTCTAAACTGACCTGACTGCCATTGCCTCAGGCCTGATCTTCTTTCTGGTGTGTGTGTGTGTGTGTGTCTGTGTGTGTGTGTGTGTGTGTGTGTGTGTGTGTGTGTGTTGCATATACATGAGAGTTCATATACATGAGCCCACAGGCCAGAAGAAGGAATTGGGTATCTTCCTCTACTGCTCCCTAACTTCTGCCTGGAAACAAGGTCTCTTACTGAATTAGAAGCTCCCCATTTCAGCTAGGCTGGCTGGCCAGCAAGCTCCTGCATCTACCAGTCTCCACCTCCTCCAACCCCAATGCTGGGGTTCTAGTCCATGCAGCCATACCCAGCTTTTTAATAAGTTTCTCTCATTGTATCAGGCTTCCGCATGGTCACGTACTGCTTTTTTATGGCGGTAATGGGGATTTGAACTCAGATCTTCGTGTTTGCAGAACAAGTGCTCTTACCCATTGAACCATATTCCCAACTGTCTATTCCATCTGTAAATAAATCACAACATGTTTTTATGCTGGCAACTTCAGAGCCCTCACCATTTACCCTCAGAATAAAATCTTGCTGGTTGCCCCTTGCCCAGCCTCAGCCCAGGCCTGCCTCATCATCTGCTGTGTGATGAGCTCCCAGTCTTCCCTCGCCTCCTTCACTCCATCACATAGCCGGCATACGTTAAACTAATCACGCCACTTCTACTGCAAGAAAATGAACTTGAGAGTAGGGAGATGGCTAAGAGGGCAAGATTGCTACTGTGTGAGCATGAGGGCCTGAGTTCAAATCCCCAACACTCACATAAAAAGCCAAATACAGCGGTCCGAAAGCCTGAATGTGGTGAGGGGAAGATACCGGAACATTTCTGAGGCTTGCTGCCCTCTAGCACGGCTCTAGTATCAGTGACAAGCCACGTCTCAAAGGAATAAGACAGAAAGGAGTAGAAAGGGACAGCTGTCTCTGACCTCCATGGGTGTACAGGCACATGCACCAACACACACACATATCTATACAACACACACACACACACATGCACACACACATGCACGCACACACACACACACACACATAAAACCAGTGAACTCTCACTGTCTAAAAAATAACAATTTCATTTTCTATAGGAACCCAGAAACATCACTACACCCCCAGAGCCTCCTTGTCCATGTCCTGCTCTGAAAACAATCCACGCCCCACTCTTGTATTGTTTTTTTATTATCTTCAGTATAGGGAGAGAAATGAAGGGGATGTGGGTTAACCACTTAACCCAAGGTGATGCCATTTCTAAATGATAAAGCCATAAATCAAGCCCAGATCTGCCTAGGTTCAAAGTCCACATCCTTTAGCATGAGCACCATCCTCCCTATACTCCAAGGTCGCTGTCAAAGGAAGGGTACCTTACCTGCTGCCACCTTTTTGCCCTCCTTGAGCTGGTTGGCCACGTGCTCAGGCAGCATGGCATACAGCAAGGTCTCTGTCTTCTTCTTTTCGATGGCCAAGTGCTTGGAGAGGACACGCAACTCCTCCTTCTTCTCCTCCAGCTGGCGGGACAGCTCCATCTCTGCCAGCCTTTGCTGGTTGAGGAGGATGAGATCCCTGGTGGTATCGTGGGGGGCGATGTCAGAAAGATGCATCTTGCTCTCTTCCAGCTCTTGCAGGCTGCGGAGCTTTGGAGAACACATGAAGATCATGCACTCCAGAGAGTCCATCCAGATCATCTGGCCTGCCCATCACAGAGAGGAGTGTGACAATATAGAATGTCCCACACGGAACAAGAGGCAAGCAGCTCCCGTCCAGCTTGTCCTTTAGCCTCTGCACAGCCTGCTCCCTCCTTCTCAGCCATGTGTCATGAAACTCATCTGTACTTCTGTCCCCACTCACTCATCTGCCACTTGTGCATAGTGGCTCTTCCTGTGACTGTGGTTCTGAGCTCGAGGTGCCAACACCAGCTGCTGTGTCTTCTCTCTTTGCTCTTCTACTGTCTTAGATGCCAACCTAACCTTCCCTCTGGAAGTCTTGCTTCCTGAGGCTTCCTACCACTGATTTCTCTCTGGACTTGCCCTACTTAACTGAGTGTTTTCTCTGCTCTGTATCTGTCCTCTCCCCTCTTCTCACTTTCGTAAATGTTGCATTGTCTAAGACTTTGATTCAGGGGCACTCTCCCTCTGTCTCTCTGTCTCCATCTCTCTGTCTCTCTCTGCCTCTGTCTCTGTCTCTGTGTGTGTGTGTGTGTGTGTGTGTGTGTGTGTGTTTCTTTCTTTAAAAATTTGTATTTGTGTGTAGGTATGTGTGTTTATGTTCCCAATTTGAGTGTGGCTGTGTCAGATGCCCTAGAACTAGAGCTACAGCCAGTTAGAGACCATCTGATGTGGGTACTGGGATCTGAACTTGGGTCCTCTACAAGATCAAGTGCTCTTAATCACTGGGTCATCCCTTCAGCCCATTTATTTATTTATTTATTTATTTACTTACTTACTTATTTATTCATTTATTCATTCATTCATTTTTGATGTCAGAATATGTATCACTCTGTAGCCTAGGCTGGTCTTGCACTCATAGCCATCCCCCTGTCTCAACCTCCCAAGTGCTGGTATTATACGTATGAGCCACCACACCTGTCTGGGTTTTCTCTTTTAACATTATCCAGCAGTGTCCTATGCTACAATGACAAAAAAAAACTGTGTCTCATAAGAAATCTTGTTTCCCAGACTCAAATTGTGTATTTCTTTAAGAATAGATATAATTCTTAATGTATCATAAAAGCAGTGCCCATTCATTACAGTAAAGGAAAAAGCATAAGAGAATAGTGAACATCATCTATAATAATCATATTGCAGATACATATTGACTTTTAATGTTCTGAATTACCCAAAGAGGGATTCTAAGCACAAGAGAATAGTGAAAATCATCTAAAATAATAATACTTCAAATGCATAATGACTCTTAATATTCTGTATTACCCAAAGAGGGACTATCCGGTATCTATTTGCAATCTGAATTTTTCACATAAAATATACTTTCCTGCAGTATATACAGCACAACTTTTGCTGACTACACTGGTTGTGGTGTCTTATTTAAATTATAAGCCAGCATTGATTACATCATGTCTAGTGTATCTTTCTATAAACAATACTGCCGTGAACGAGCCTGACACCTCTTTATGTATACCTGTGGCTGTTTTGTTAAAGGATACACTCCCGCAGACGGTATTACTTAGACAAAAATAAGCTGTTTCTGAAAGCTCTTAATACTCACTTCCCAATCGCCCTCCGTGATGATGTGGTAGCTATGGTGGTTGTTTCCCCAGCTCCCCGTTAGATGCTTGTTTACACATGTCTGCATCTCACTTCCCACCTTCTCTACAAGTGACCTCCATCACGGACTCTTTTGTCACCTAAGTATTAAGTACCAAGTATTGACCTGGCACACTGCTTTAGGCATCAGAATATGTGGTGACTTGAACTGACAAAATTCTTGCCCTCAAGGATTTTAGTTATGCCCTTTCTCAGTTCCTCACACCTTCCTTACCAGTTCCTCAGCAAGAATGGTAATAATTATCCTAAATATTCTCTTGTAACACCTAGTAACCACGTCCTGCCTTATTATGTTGTGAGTTTGTCCTGATTGTCTCCCCTGGACTCCTGTCTAAGCTAATCAGACACCTAACCCCTCCCACCTGCACCCCAGCAACGGCCATCACCTGCTCACCAGACTCCATTTCTCTAAACCAGGATCCATTCTTTGACACGCTTCTAGTCTGGCATTCAGACCTCAAATCATATCCACAAGAAACCTTTTAAAGTGTTTCCAACTTCATGGCAGAGTTCAGGTCTTCATCTGGCCAGTTATGTCTCTTATCACTACACTTTATGATTAACTCAAGCTTTCAGAACATCTTTTCCTATGGCTTTTTCCTCAGATCAATGTGTATATATGCTCAACAATATATATACACATGTGTGTGTGTGTGTGTGTGTGTGTGTGTGTGTGTGTGTATAATCAGTGTAACAGGTAGCTCAAGGTGCCCTCCATACAGGTACAAAAATGTGCTCGCACTGTATTGAAGACCTAAGCACAAGAGTAAAAGTATAAAACTCTTAGAAGAAAACAGAGGAAAATGGCTTTGGTTGTGTCAGTGATTTTGTGACTGTGACACCTAAACACAGCCAGAAAGAGAAATCTAGATGAATTAGACTACGCTAAAATTTAAAACATCTGTGCATCAAAGAACACAAACAATAAATCGGGGGCAACCCATAGGACGAGAGAAGATGTTTGTAAATCATCTGTCTAATAAGGAGTTAATAACTAGAATACATAAAGAACTAGCTCTCTCTCACACACAGGAAAATATGGACAAAGGACTTGAATAAACATTTTACCAAATACACAAAGAAATGGACTAGAAGTGATGGTATTGGCATACTCCTGTAACCCAGAACTTGAAAAGAAGAGGCAGGAGGATCATCATGGTTTTAGAGATCTTATCTCAAAAAGAAAGAGAGAAAGAAGGAAGGAAGAAAGGAAGTTACAGAAATACTTAAAGTCACCAATTATTAGAGAAATACAAATAAATCAAAACCACAAGAGACTTTGCAGTTATTAGGATGGCTGTTATTTTTAAACATATAGAATGTAATAAGTATTTGTGAGTATGTGGAAAAATTGAAACCCTTGTGCCTTATTAGTAGGAAGGTAAAATATTGTAGCAACTTAAAAAATGTTAAAGTTTCTATTAAAAAATCCACATCAATTCTTTGCTCTACTGCAACCTGCCTGTAAGAGCCCCTCCTCCCACATCACCTCTATTCCTGAGGCCTCCATCTCTTGTTATCAATCCTGTCCCCTTAGTTCTTTCCACAGCCTGTTTCAGCCTTTCCTCTTAGCCACCAACCCGCAGAAACACTATCTACCAGGGACCCCATAGCCACCACACTTGCCTGGGATTCAGAAAGGGCAAAAGCAACCAAAGAATGGAACGCCCCCACAACAAAGACACAACCAGATATCGACACCAAGAAACACCTCAAAATATAACAACTCTAGATGCCTAGATCCCTGCACAAAACCACAAACAACCAGGACACTATGCCTCCGTCAGAAGCCGGTAACCCTACTGCAACAGGCCCTGACAGATGCAGCATAACTAAAGCACAAGCCAGGGACTTCAAAACAGTGATTATGAATGTGTTCAAGGGCCTTAAATAGGAAATAAATAAATCCCTCAATGAAGTCTGTGAAAACACAAAAATAGAGGGGAATGAAGTAATAAAAACAATCAAGACATGAAAGTAGAAGTTGACAAAGAAATAGAATCACTAAAGGAAACTCAATTGAAATAAAACTGGGATGAAAAACTTAAGATGTCAAACAAAAGTCTCAGAGGTAAGCCTCACCAACAGAGTGCAAGACGTGAAAGAGAGTATCTCGGGTATTAAGGACAAGGTAGAATAATGGACAGCTCAGCCAAAGAGAATGTTAAATGTAAGAACATCCAGG
Organism: Peromyscus eremicus; assembly: GCF_949786415.1. Lineage (NCBI taxonomy): Eukaryota > Metazoa > Chordata > Mammalia > Rodentia > Cricetidae > Peromyscus > Peromyscus eremicus. The sequence goes on along the minus strand of NC_081425.1, from coordinate 59,604,074 downwards.
CACAAATCATCCAGGAAAGCTGGCACGTCATGAAAAGACCAAATCTATGAATAACAGAATAGCATGGGATAGAGGAAAGAAAATAAGCCCAGGTCAAAGGCACGGGAAATACTTTAAACAAAATCATAGAAGAAAATTTCCCCAATCTAAAGGAAGAGGTGCCTATCAATGTACAAGAAGCATACAGAACACCAAATAGACAGGACAAGAAAAAATTTCCCCAGAACACATTATAATTAAAGCATTAAAAAATGTATAAAACAGATAAAGAATATTAAAAACTGCAAGGGAAAAAGATGAAGTAACATATAAAGGCATGTTCATTAAAATAAAACTCAGTGGAGACTCTGAAAGCCACAAGGGACTGTTCTTCAAACTCTGAGAGACCACAGACGGCAGCCCTGACTTCTATAACTAGCAAATCTATTGGTATCAGTAGACAGATAAAGAAAAACATTCTACAATAAAGCCAAATTTATATAATTTCTATCTATAAACTCATAGCACTAGTGCCTACATCAAAAAAAGGAAAGATCTCACATTACTAACTTAGTGACATGTATGAAATCCCTAAAACAAAAAGAAACAGCACACAAACAGTAGATGAAAATATGTATTATGAAAAACCATATTCAGGGTGAAGCCAATAGAGACAAATAAAAAACACAAAGAACGAAATAAAGAGCTGGCTCTTTGAGAACATCAACAAGATGGACACAACCTTAGCCAAACTAACTAGAAGACAGAGAAAGAAGGTCCAAATGAATAAAACTAGATACAAAAGGAGGAGATAATAATAGACACTGAGGAAATTCAGAGAAGCATAATGACATATTTTAAAAATCTGTACTCCACCTGGAAATGGGTGATTTTTTTTATATGTCTGTGACCTATCAAAGTCAAAACAAGATCAAATAAGCAATTTAAACAGCCTCATAAGCCCCATGAAAGAAAAGCAGCAATTACAAGTCTCCCAATAACAACCAAAGCATAGGGCTGGATGGGTTCAGTGTGGAATTCTATCAGACTGTCAAAGAAGAATTAATATCAATACCCCTCCAATTATTCTACAAAATAGAAACTAAGGGAACATTTCTTAATTCTTTTTACAAGGTCACTAGTACCTGAAGGCAAAGCCTCACAAAGAGCCAACATAAATTATGGTCCAATTTCCCTTAAGAATATAGATACAAAAATTCTTAATAAAACACTTGTAAACCAAGTCCATAAACATATCAAAAAGGTTATCCATCATGATCAAGTTGGTTTCATCCCAGAAATGCAGGGATGGTTCAACATGCACAAATCAATAAATACAATCCACCATATAACAGATTGAAGGCAAAAACCACGTTATAATCTGAGTCAACACAGGAAAGGCCTTTGACAAAATCCAGCATCCCTTCATGATAAAAGTCCTGGAGAGACTAGGGATACAAGGGACATACCTCAACGTAATAAAGGCAGTTTACAGCAAGTCCACAACCAACATCAACCTAAATGGAGAGAAACTCAAAGCATTTCCACTAAAATCAGGAACAAATTAAGGTTGTCCGCTCTTACCATACATATTCAATGTAGTACTTGAAGTCTTAGCCAGAGCAATAATACTAAAGGAGATAAAAGGTATACAAACAGGAAAGGAAGTAGTCAAAGTATCTTTATTTGCAGATTGTATAATTTTACATATTAAAAAAACCCTAAAGATTCTACAAGGAAACTTCTACAGTTGATAAATAATTTTTAGGAAATTAAAAGGATTCAAAATTAACACACACAAAATTTAGTAGCTTTCCTATGTACAAATGATGGACAAACTGAGAAAAAAAATCAAGGAAGTAGTACCTTTCTTTTTTTTCATAATAGCCTCAAAAATATATTGGGATAACTCTAACTAATCAAGTGAAAGACTTGTATAATAAAAACTTCAAGAAATTGGAGAAAGAAATTGAAGATACAAGAAGCTAGAAAGATCTCCCAAGCTAATGGACTGGTAGGACTAATATTGTTAAAATGGTCATTATACCAAAACTAATCTACAGATTCAGTGCAATCCACATCAAAATTCCAACACAATTCTTCACAGAAATTGTAAAATAGTTCTCAACTTCATATAGAAACAACCCCTGCCCCAAATCCAGGATAGCTAAAACAATCCTGAATAATAGAATAACTGCTGGAGGTATCACCATCCCAGAGTTCAAGTTGTACTACAGATCTGTAGTAATAAAAACAGCTTGGTATTGGCATAAAAGTAGACACATTAATCAACTGAATCAAATTGAAGGGCACCACATATCTAAGGGCACCTGATTTTTTTTTTTTTTTTTTTTTTTTTTTTTTTTAGCAAGGAAGCAAAGTAAGTAAATAAGTCAACATTGGAAGAAAATACAGTATCTTCAACAAATGGTGCTGGTCAAACTGGATGATGTTTGCAGAAGAATGAAAGCAGATCCATGTCTATCACCTTGAACAAAACTGAACTCCAAATAGATCAAGGACTTTAAATAAAACCAGATACTCTGAATCTGACAGATGAGAAAGTGGGGGATAGGTTTGAAGTCATTGGAACAAGAAAGACTTTCTGAATAGCACATCATTAGCATGGGCACTAAGACTAACAATTAATAATGAGACCCCATGAAGCTGAAAAACTTTTGTATGTCAAAGCACGGTATAATTTGGGCAAAGCAGTAACCTATGCAATGGGAAAAGATCATTACTAGTTATACATCTGATAGAGAGTTCATATCTAAAGTATAAAACTGAACATCAAAAAACAAATAACCCAATTTAAAAATGGGGTACAGAACTAAACAGAGAATTCTCAAAGGATAAAACCCAAATGACTGAGAAACACAGAAATGTTCAACCTTCTTAGCCATTGGGAAGATGCAAACTAACACTACTTTGGGTTTTCAACTTACCCTAGTCAGAATGGTCAAGATCAATAAAAATGACAGCACATGCTGGTAAAGATGTGGTGAAAGCAGAACACTTACTCATTGCTAGTGGGAGTGAAAACTAGTACAGTGACTATAGAAACCAGTATGTCAGTTCCTCAGAAAACTGAGAACTGATCTACCTCAAGATCCAGCTGTACCACTCTTGGGCATAGAACTAAGGGATTCTACAGCCTACTACAGGGATACTTGTTTATTCATGTTCATTGCTGTTCTAGTCTTAATACCCAGAAATTGGAAACAGACTAGATGTCTATCAACTGATGAATGAACAGTAAAAATGTAGTACATTTATACAACACACTATTATTCAATTGTTAAGAAAAATGAAATCATGAAATTGTCAGCTAAATGGATGGAGCTAGAAAATGGGAAACTGCAATAGGAGGATTAAATAGGGGTGGGGATAGGAGAGAACAGTAAAGGAAGAAATGTGGGGAGGGACAGGTAATACTAAAGGACATTTGAAAAACCATATGAAAACTTCCAACTGTAGAAGCTTTCTAAATATATACATATAAATACATATATATATATATATATATATATATATGGAATCTAAATAGAATCACCAAATATTAGCCAAGACAATATCCCAACTAGACTTTTAATGACACCCAGTAAAACCTCCAATACCAGGATTAGATCTTGTTAAGATGTATTGCCAAGGCTATTGGCTACTTTCCACAACCTGAGGGTAAGGCCCTATGGCTAAAGAAAACACATTTGTCATCGAACATGGAGACATCAAGCTGATGTCTAACTAGAAGCTTCACCCCTAGTGACTAATATTCATGGTACTGGAGAGTACTCCACATGATACAGAAGGACTAAGGCAAATCATCAATGTCTTCCAGCTATAAACTTTGCAACCCCCAACAGTGACCTGCCTCCAAGATATATATTTTTGTGTAATAGTGGCACAAATGTTATGGGAGTAACCAACTATTATGTGATTGGACTTAAGGCCCACTCCATGAGAAGGAACAACATCTGACACTGATAAATTTGCCAAGAACCTGAGAATAGCTAGGTCATGGGCATAGGGGGACACCTAATACTATTATTCTGCTAAAGAAAAAAAGACCAAAAAATGACTTCTAATGATATACCACTATACCCATAGATCAGTACCTCACTCAACCCACATCAAGAGAAACTTCTTCATATAGCAGGTGGGAAACCAGTGCAGAAACAGACAATGTGCAGAGAATAAGAGACTTTAGATCACTCAGTTCTAAATTGAATGTCTTCATTAAATCCCTCCCTTCAGTGCTCAGGGGAAATAAAGAAGATGAGGCAGGAATATTTTAAGATCAGAGGGGATAGACAACACAAAAGAAATAGTGTCTTCCAGACACCACAGGACTGATGCATATATGAACTCAGAGACTGGAAGCATGCATAGGACCTGCACAGGTTCAAGTCAGATGGGGACCCAGCACTAAGAGGGGGAAGTGGACATGATCTCCTACCCCTAACCAAGAAGTTATCTACAATTGATACATGCTGGTAAAGGAAAAATTAGTTTTCTTCAATGAAGTCTTACTGATTTTGTTGACCACACTTTAGGGTAGGATCCATTCAGGAGTAATTGGCTAACACAAAGAAAACTCAGTGGTATCTTTGTAGATTTTTTTTGTCTAATTTTTTTTGCTTGCTTATTTTTATTTCTGGTGTGTGTGTGTGTGTGTGTGTGTGTGTGTGTGTGTATCTTGTTTTTTTTTTCCTTTTTGTTTCTATATTTTAAAGAGAGAGAACATGAAGTTGTCTGGGTAGGAGGAGGGGGGATCTGAAAGCAGTTGGGGGAAAAGAAAATGATGGTCAAAATACATTGGATGGAAAAAATTTTCAATAAAATTCAATTTATTATATGACCTATCAATCTACTTCTGTATATACATATGCTCAAAAGAACTAAAATCCAGGACTCAAGAAGATAGATATTTGGGTCCTATAGTCACAGATACTAACAATAGCCAAAGGAATTAAGCCAAGTCTTTCAGTGGATGAGTGGCTAGACACAATAAAGCAATGGAATATTGTCCAACCAAAAAGAGAACTTCCCCAGAGGAACAAGTCCTATAAGACTCCTCTTCCCTTACTCAGCACCTAGAACAGCCACAGCCACAGAGATGAAAGTAGAAAGCTGGTAGAAGCCAGAGGGGAGGAAAGAGGAATAGGGAGCTATTTAATAGGCAGAGGATTTGAGTTCTTCAGATGTTTAAAGTGTTCTGAACATGGATAGGGTGACGTGTGTACCAACCGTGAGCATTCTTAATATGAATCTCCTGTAGTGCAGATTAAAATATAGAAAAACTTCTATTATAATCAAAGCAAAACCAAAATGTATTCCCTACCAGTAGGTTGGATGAGTGTGTTGCTTTAGAAAGGATAGACATTAAGTTAATATATTATCTCTCATGTAACAGAGCAGAATTGTATAACTATAGAATTTATAATTACAACTGCATATTTTAGTGTACAGTATAACCGTATCATATAGTGTTGGAATATATAATATATACATTTCTATATACTATGTTTATATACATATATGTACTTATCGTATAGTCCTTTTATGTCTAAACCAGAAATAATTGAAAATATAAAATGTTATTTACTGATCAGACCAAGTAAAAATAGCAGAAAATAAACAAACAAACAAACAAAACAAAAAATCCCTGTTCTCAATGTAGTCCCTCCCCTGGCTTGGGGGAAGTTGAAAAGCTGTCTTCCCATTTTTACTGCTCTAACAGGCAGAAGGGAATGGCATGGCCTCTTACCCCGGAGTTTGAGTGTTGGCTGGCTCTTCCATGCTCTGGGCATCATTTCTCTTCGTGTCTTCAAGACAAATTGGCTGTTAATGAACTTGCAGATGCTGGAGATGCTGAAGGTTACTTGAGGGTGGATGAGGGAGAAATATTCATCTATTCCAAACTTCTGGGTTAGGAGTCCAGGGATGTACTTCTGAATATTCACTCCAGCTTGCTTGACCCTTAGCTATCCACAGAGGACACATGTCAGTCTAGGAATCAGAAAGCAACTTCCACCGTTGGCTTTCCCTTAGTTGTGACACTTGGGCTTTGCTTTGTGACTCACTGGGGAAGAGGGTCAATAATGGAATAAACATAACAAAACTATAATTTTCTTAAATAGTCCAATCTGCAGCTGATGTCGGAAGAGGAATGAAATAAGCGTAGGGCTGCTCAGAATCACATTCTGACTGCCCAGAGGCATTAAGGCTCTCAACAAAGCCAATAGTACTTCATTCCGTGCTATCTCTCCCCATCCCCTGCACAGCTCCTGGCTCCTTCATAAACTAGCAAAATTCTGGACTTGTCACCAGTGCATCCTGGGACCAGGACAAGATTTCTCTGCTCTCTCCAGAGAATGCACAAAAGAAGCATGAAATAGGAACCTTGACATCACACGTCCAATACCAGCACAGTGTCTGGGAGCCTTTACTAACCATAAGAACACAGGTAAGCTACAGAAATCAACTTTATGTACCATTCTGTTTCTGTTAGTTTTTAACAGAAGCTAAAAGGGAAGGGAGTATTTAGAGCAGATTGGATTGAAAACAATGGCCTGAGTAATAATAATGTTGTGGCACTGGAAGAACGTTGGCATTCATTGGCTTACAATTCTGTTTCACACCTATGGTTTTGTTTTGTTTTTTTGGTTGTTGTTGTTTTTTTTTGTTTTTTTTTTTTTTTTGGTTTTTCGAGACAGGGTTTCTCTGTGTAGCTTTGCGCCTTTCCTGGAACTCACTTGGTAGCCCAGGCTGGCCTCGAACTCACAGAGATCCGCCTGGCTCTGCCTCCCAAGTGCTGGGATTAAAGGCGTGCGCCACCACCGCCCGGCTGGTTGTTGTTGTTTTTAACTGTCATGATACCATCACTTTCCATGGGAAGATACTATCCTCAGGTGAGTACATGTCACAGAATTCATGCTGAGCAGTCAGCTGCCAGGCGATGTGCATATGAATTCCAATAAACACTAGAGGAAATCCTAATGGCTGACTAGTTTAACACATATGTTTACTAAATTCATCTTGCCTACATGCCCTTTCAACAAATAAAAAAAAAAATCAACGCAGTTCACATGTCTGTATCATCTATATCTATATCTGGTTTTGCTTTGAGGTGTTATCTCTTGCTATGCAGTGTAGGCTGACCTTGAACTTAACCCTTGCCTCAGCCTCCTGGGTGCTGTAGTGATAGTTGTGTGCCATCATACTCAAGCTTCAGTTGAAAGATACTTTATCCTGGGAAATGGATAGCAGTCAAATTTAAATGGCCGTGCTCACAGCCCCAACAGAACACAGCAGGAAGTGAAGCACCATGGGATTGAGAATCAGCTGTGCTCACAGTGGGTGGAGGGTCGCTTTTAGAACCATGGCTACAGGGTGCATTTTGATGCCACCTTCTGGAGTGAATTTTAAAGTCTTCCTCCAGTCTTTCTTTCTGACCATAAACTTTCCCATTTATTCACTGGTTCAACTCTCTTGCTATACTTACCTGAATAAGAACATGCATTTCAGAAGAGTCTACAACATGAAATGAAGTCAGTAGACCCTCCAGGGCAAAGTCTAGTCTCTTAAACCCTGTGAACTCGGGGATCTAAAGTCCTTATGGGCCATGACAGTGAATTGAGCTCCCCATCCCTGGCTCAGCCCCCAAGCCCAAGCTTCTGAGACTTGTAAGGGACTCTTACTGCTTCATCAAAAACAAGGTGGAAAGGAAAAGCATTGCAGAACACCTCCTCTTCAATCCACAGTCTCTCAGGATAGACAGGCTGGAAGGCATCCCTGAGGGGCCCTGGACACACAGAGAGAGAAAGCTCTAGTGAGAGGCCCTGGTGGAGCCACTTGGACAGGGTTAGAATCTTAAGTGTGTCAGGAGCGAAGTGTGATTTCCACTCCTCAGCACAGGCTCCCTCAGCATCTCCAGATGGCCACAGCAATTATCTTCCAAATTAAAACAAACAGAAAATTTGCGACCAGGTTGAGAAGCCCTCCTGCCCCCTGCCAAGTTTCTGCCCGCTGCTGAAGAGTTAGTTTCGGGGCCAATTGAGTATGTCTCACCATGAAAACAGAGCTGGCATTGAAATGGTGACAAGCAGACAATGAGCCAGGAGAGGAGTGAGTGTGTGCCCGGGGCCGGCAGCAGGGACGTTTGCCATGGAGCATTGTAGACTGACAGTTTAGGGTGGCACGTGAAAATTTAACCAACAGTCCTATTTGGCAGGGGGTGCAGATTCTCAATGGAGCCTTTTTGATATGAAAATCTCCTAGACAAAGGATGTCAACTGTGTTTGCCACAGCTTGAAGGACTCAGAATGCAGCTCTTTGAGCCCTGCAGACCCTCTCCCAGATGTCTGTCATTTGACCTACCAGGCCATGACAAGGAGCATCTAGCTCCCTTCTTCCACTGGGTCGGAGCTCTGATTCTGACTTGAATGTCAGGTGCCGGGTGTCAGTCTAGCTCAGTGCCCCAAGACCCAATGTGTTGAGCTTATCATCTTTACTTTGTGAATGGAAAGCTGGACAGCATTGTCCCATGTCACAGCTCCTCAGAGAGAGACAGAAATGTGCTTTCTTGATTCTTGCCCTCTGTCCTTCATTCTGCTGGCTGGCTGTGGTTAGCTACATATTTCCAGTCCAGAAACACACCCCAGTTAATAAGGCCTGGATCCAGAAGAGATGCAGAATTTACTGTGCCCAGGACATCTGTGCCCAGCCTCCTCTTCACAGGCACCTCCTGGGATGAGCCCAAGCCAGTGGCTTTCCTGATCACAAAGATGATGGTGTCTCCATGCTACCCAGTACAAACAAAGAGCTGCTGTATGGCAAGTTAGAAGCTGATTTTAAAAGTTAAAAACCGCCGGGTGGTGGTGGCATGTGCCTTTAATCCCAGCACTCGGGAGGCAGAGCCAGGCGGATCTCTGTGAGCTCAAGGCCAGCCTGGGCTACCAAGCGAGTTCCAGGAAAGGCGCAAAGCTACACAGAGAAACCCTGTCTCGAAAAGCAAAACAAAACTAACAAACTAAAAAAAGTTAAAAACCACAGTTGCTAAATCCAAGCTCCAAAGGAATCAAGGCCTCGAAATTGTAGGGGGCTTTGCCCCATTTGTGTATAGGGCTCTTGCCCTGCAAACCAGACAGTTGTTCTTATCTAAGAGCTGGATCCAGGAGAACAGCACACTCACCTTTTCCAAACACGACTGATGCCTTCACATCCCTGTGAGATTTCTCCCCAGGGCCAACAGAGATGCTCAAATATTTCTCCTTCATCGTACAGAGCGTTGTCTTGAGAGCCTGCAGAGGGCGGGGAGGGAAGGAAGCACAGCACCTGGTCACAGGACTGGGGATGAAGAAGCCCTGCTTGCTGCTGCTGGGCCCATCTTTGGGCACCAAAGAGTGTTGGTGGCCGGAGGGACAGTGTGAGGGCTTGGAAGATCAGTTCTATCGGGAGCCTGGAGCTCCAAGGTGTACTTGCTAGTTAATCCTCCAGCCCTTTCTCTCTCAAAGGAAGCAAGATGTTTTTACAAGATCTCTGGGGAATGCTTAGAGGCTCGTGATTTCCTAAGCGTAGCTCTGAGACTATGTCCTAGGGTTAAGTACAAAATGTGGCAAAAGCAGGTTGGAAAGGTGCTCGCCAGAGTCTCCCTTTACAGTAGCAAAAGTTCCAGGAAAGGCGCAAAGCTACACAGAGAAACCCTGTCTCGAAAAACAAAACAAAACTAACAAACCAAAAAAAGTTAAAAACCACAGTTGCTAAATCCAAGCTCCAAAGGAATCAAGGCCTCGAAATTGTTGGCAACTGAAGATACACAGCAGTGGGGTAGTTAACCATGCCAAGAAACATTTCCCAGAGAAGATGTTCACACACAGAATGGGCAGCCTCTTGAGACAGGAGATGACTCTTAGGCAATAAGTGCATGGCTCTTGGTGGCCCATGAGCTCATCACACAGCACACAAAGCCCTCCCCTAGATCGATGAGTCACTCTCAACTTGGGCCAAGAGGGTATGCAGAGGGTTTGTGGACCCCTTACTGGTTCAGGCTGCTGACACGTTTAAAAATGACCAGGCCCAATAAAGACCATCTCAGCGGTCATCCAGTTCTCACCGTAAGATCTACTAGGCCAGCAACATGTCTGCACTCCTCTCATGGAGCCTCCCCGAATTGTAGGAGCTCTTTCTCATGTTTCCCTGATAAACCTGTGTTCATTCTGCCTACCCCTTATCCCAGTTTCCTTCTTGGATGTGAGACAACAAATTCAGAAGCTACCGGCTCATTGGTGACTGTCATTTATCTGAGACCCTAGAACCTGAGGCAAACTCACCAAGAATCCGGAAAGTCTCTGTCACTTTCAACGAACCCATAGCACTCTTCCTGAGGTTGAATCCTCTCCGGTGAGTGGACCCTGACAGCTTTGCATGCTATCAAATGTAACCCTGGGCTGTAAAACGTAACCTCAGGCTCCAGGAGTCATACTCCTATCTGTGTGTTTGAACAGGCTATGTGGATTCAGAAAGATTTTAACCTAACACACGTGGCATCTAAACTGGCAGTGATCACCTTATGTGCTGTGGCTGAGGTGGTCAAAGATGGACTCTTGACTGCGTGCTGGACCTGTCACTGGTTCCACCTGCTAAGTGGACACTGAGGACCTGACAGGTCCACTCATCGCAAGAGGATTGCGAAAGAAGATACCAAATTCCAACTTCAAATCCTTTATCTTGGTTTGTTGTTGAGGTTTTAAGAGAGTTCTTGTTCTTCATCCCAGACTGGCCTCAAATTCATAGCAATTCTCCTACCTCAGCATCCCAAGTGCGTTATAGGTATGAACTATACCTATACCCAGTGAACATTTTACAGGCTAAGGTACATACTAGAAAGTCTGCATTAAGTTAACCTTGACTTTGTGATTCTCAGGTAGAAGTGATTTTTACTCTCACCTCTAGTCAGGGGACCTGGGCAATGCTTGGAAACAATTATTTTGCCACAACTAAGCAGCAGCATTTTAGTCACATTGGATAGACAGAGGTCTGTGATATGGCTAAGGATCCTACAAAGTGCAGTCCATCACAACCCAGAATAATCTGGTCCACAGTGTCAAGAAAGCCAGGCCTGGGAGAGCTTGCCTTGAATTCCACTGTTCAAGGCCCGCTTATTTGTGTTGTTTGCATAGACCATTCCAGGACAAGTAGCCGTCCTGGGGAAGCTATGCTCTCTGAAGACACAGCAAAGGCAGTACCTCTTGGTCTGTGTGGATGTCCTCACTGTTGTGCGGCCTGTTGGCCTTTGCCCTTCTCGTCTGTCTGCGAGCCTTCTGCACAACCAGAAACACTACATGCTCCTTCTTCCCTGTCCTCTCCACCTCTTCGTTCATGTCAAGGATGCTCATGGTCACATCAGTGTCAAAGAAGTCCTTGGCCACAGCTTCAATGATGCCTGCAGCAGAACGACACCTGTGGGTGAGGAATGGCAGGAGGCAGCACACTGCCAAGCATCACTGGCATATCCACGCGTACAACCCTGTGAGTTTTCTTCAGTTTGCTACGTCCGTGTCGCGCCTCAAGACAGACGTCCTATGATGACTCAAGGGGAAGATTATGCAGGGATTTAAGTTCTGAGAGTCTGAATACTAAATGTGTTTCTGTCCTTATGATTTCTACTTCAATGTCTGTTCATGCTTTTCTTCCAGGAAGACATATAACTCATTAGACAGACTCTGTAAATGGAAGCAAAATTCCACTGGAAATGCATTAAAGCTCATGGGTTCAAAACTATTGTTCTGGGGTAAAATATAAAATATGAAGAAAGCAAACATGAAGTTTCCCACTGCAGTATCTACATTAGCGAAGGATCAGCGACAACCACAAATGCAGCCATGGGGCAGTTAAGGGGAGTGTGGCATGAAATAGCCACCTGCCCATACAGGGCTTTAGGGCAGGAGATGGACCTCCATGGAAGAGAATGTATACTTAGAATGCAGGAGGCGTTGGGTTCAAAGCAAAACACCATCAACAAAAAGACTAAGTACCAAGACTGTTCTACAATGCTGAATTCTTTTAAAGTCAATAGATACAAACATCTCCACAGAATTATCATAGCTCTGCAAACAACTGTGTAGAGTATTAAAGATCATGTCTTCTTCTGATGTTCTGGAAATTACTCTAAAAATCTCCAGATCCTTAAGATCATGACAAAGAAGCCGGTCACTATAGGAGGTGGAGTGTTCTCCTCACAGCGGGTGTATGGCCACCCTAGAGAGCTCTGGGATGGGCTGATCCATGTCCTACCTGGTACAATGTGGCAGAGGCCACTTCTGTCCGAGTAGTAATGGAGAAGCATTGCCCCGTCAGCTCCTCCCTCGACTCGAAAGGACGGTGCATTCATTTCCTGATGAACAGAAACAGCACATTTCTCCAATAGGGAAAACACATTGTTTATATTATGGTTTTTATAGGCTCATAACAGATTTTTATTTTTCTAGGTTAACATACAAAATAATGAGTTTAACCACAGCACGCACACACACACACACACACACACACACACACACACACACACACACATATATATATAGTTTTATTCTTATTCAGTCCCCTCCTAGACTGGCCCTGCACCCCCTCCAGCTGGCTCCCTTTCTTCCTCATTTATACCCTTTGGTTTAATTATCACATGTATTCTATCACCTCTACCTCCTACCTCCCTTAAGATCTCTTGTTCCTCTCATGATCCCCTTTCTATTCTGTGATGCTAACATGCATACATATTAACATATATATGTACATGTACATGCATATATAATTTAAAATATTCGTTAGTTATTTTTATTTTACGTGTATGAGTGTTTCGCCTGTGTGTGTGTGTGTGTGTGTGTGTGTGTGTGTGTGTGTGTATACCACATGTGTGCCTGGTGCCTGTGGACGCCAGAGAGGGTATTGGATTCTCTGGAACTGGAGTTACAGATGGTTGTGAGCTGCCATGTAAGTGCAGGGAAGTGAGCCCAGGTTCTCTGAAAGAGCAGTAAGCTTCCTTAATCACTGTGACATCATTCCAGCCCCTCCTTGTAAATTTTATTTTTGAGATAGGGTCTCAACGTGTAACCAAGGTTGGTCTAGAATTCACTATATAGACCAGGCTGACCTCAAACTCACAGAAATCTGTCCACCTGTGCCTCTGAATGCTAGATTAAAGGAGCATACTGCTACATATGGTCTGAATATGCATAATTTTAAATCCAGGTCTGCATATGGGAGAAAACACACAGAATTGGTCTTTCTGAGTCTGACTTATTTCACTTAACATAATCGTTTCCAGTTGTATTCATTTTCCTGAAAATGATATGACTTTATTTTTCTATATAGCTATAAAAATACTCAATTGTGTGTATGTACCATATTTTCTTTGTCTATTAATTGGATTTTAGACTGGTCCCATGGCTTGCCTGTTTGCACAGTGCAGCAATAAACATGGATATGTAAATATTTCTCTAGATGACTTAGAGCCCTTGGGTATATGCCCAAGAATGAATGGTATAGCTGTGTCATAAACTACGATTTTTAAAGTGGGTGTGAAGCAATAGTATGTACCCATTAGCCCACACAGAACTATAATAGTATGTATCCTTTACTATACACATAGAACTACAATAGTATTTCTCTATTCCCACACATAGAACTAATATATATATATATATATATATATATATTTATATATATAGGCCACACATAGAGCTATGTCCCCATCATCTCTCCAGTCACATAACACCACTACTTCAGCTCCTGTTGAGGAAGTTTACCCTGCGTCTTACTCCCTGAACTATTCCATTTGGCAACTGGGCCTCACCCAGACAAGTTAAAATGAGATTGATGAGAGAACCGTTGCTAAGCCTCCATGAACCTTAGCACTACACCATGCTGCTTCTGTATACCCCAAGGGTTATCTGTCACCATACTTGGCCTGTGACCAAGCCACATGAGCACTTTCACTCGGGAAGATTAGCGGCTCAGAGACCTCACAACTGGAAATAATCAACTCATTTTTGTTCTGAAGGCTGGTTCCACTTGAAAACTAGAACCCTCAAGAATGTACAAAAAGGAACATTATTTGTCCAGAAATAACTGTAGACACTTCCACGTGGCCCTCTTATGACAGGTGAGGAAAAGGTCACTGGGAGGTTCTCTGAAGGAGTGAACAGGAGGGCAGGGGGTCCTCTGCTTGCTCAGCAGCAATTCAGCACCCAAATGATCTTTAACACTCTGCACGGTGGGCTTTGCTCTAAACTAAGGAAGAAGTGGAGGAGACTACGGTCCTTCATGGTGCAGGCTGCTAATGAAAACGGGTTTCTTCTTGAATTTCAAATGTTTATTTTATATTTCTAAAAGTATATTAGTGTATGTAGATTATCAGTTTCCTTCCATATTAAAACATTCCATCTTTCAGGAAAGCTTTTTAAGCCAGCTGGTAAGCAACTCAAAATAGCTTTAGGAAGTTCCTAAAACTGACCAGACTCATTAGGCTCCTTCCTCCCAGAGTAAGCAACAAAGACGGCTGAGGGTCACTTTCACACAAGTCATGCTAGAAGGAAGACTTTGAGACCACACCAGCTGCCTAGAAAAGATTTAGACTAAGCCACTTGGCGGGAACATGATCCAACTTTTGAGATTTCTGCAGTCTGTGTAGTGTGTTCCAGATTCTCAGCTTTTGTGAGCTGTCACCCATGCTGGGGAGAACTTTGGTGATGCAGCTGTCTGTGAGTCATTTCAGCTCCTGTAAGTGACCTCTCACCTATATTCCTGTAAGTCACCCCAATAAAACTCATTGGTTCACCAAGTTGGACTGGGTGGTATCTGTGCTTTGGTCTGTCATGGGCTCCCCATCTGGACTAAGTAGACATGTGTTGCATCTTCCCAGGAAAGGTCTTGTCACACAGCAACAGTGTATGTTATGTTGGTGTGAATATATGTTTCCATCTGTGTGTGTGTGTGTGTGTGTGTGTGTGTGTGTGTGTATTATGTGTGGTGTATGTATGTATGTGCACATGTTGGGTGGTAGAGGGGTAGGGTCTAACTATTCGCACCCTACTGGGCCTACTTCAGTGAAGAAATGGAACTGCAGCTGCCATGTAAGTTCTTATGATGTTGGAACTGTCTGTGTTGAACAGAGAGAAGGAAGTTCAAGGAGAAGGAATTGTTTACAAAACCTTATCTGGGTCCACTCCAGTGTTACAGCCCTTTATGTTGCCTCTTTCAATCCACACATCACAGTAAAGAGGGTTATTTGCTTCCTATTTTTGTCTGTGTCAAATGCCTTTGTAAAAAGTGCTTCATACATGGTGGGTACTCAGTAACTACTTAGGAGCTGCCAGGATAACTCAATAGGAAAAACTCTTACTGTGAAAGTGTAAGGACCTGAGTTCAAATCCCTAAAATCCACATAAAGCCAGGTGTGGTCATGTATATAGTAATCCCAGGACTCCTACGGCAAAATGAGAGGACAAGACAAGATAATCCAGGTCCAGCTAGCCTGGTCTACACAGCAGCAAACCACGAGAAGCTTTGTGTCAAACAAGATGGGAAGTGGGAATTGACACCTGTGGTCATCCGCTGCTTTCCATATGCCCACATTCCTACACATACACGCCACACACACACACACACACACACACACACACACACACACACATACCACACACACACACCACATACATATACAAACCACACAAACACACATACACACCATACACGCATACACACAAACACACATACATACCACATACATACACAAACACCTCACATACACACCACACAAACACACACAAACACATACATACACCACACACACACAAACACATACACACACCACACACACACCATATACATATACAAACCACACAAACACATGTACACACACCACACACAAACACACAAACACATACACACACCACACACACATAAACACACATATACCACATACACACTAACACACATACACATACCACACACACCACATATATCAGATACATATACAAACCACACAAACACACACACACACACACACCATATACACACCACACATACACATCTGACACACACAAACACACATACACTTAACCCCCCCACACACAATGCTTTCATACTGTCTTGATCTGGAAGATGGAAAAAGCATGTTCCCCTTTGCCATAATAGTTGAGGGGGCACTTTAGCAAGCACAGTCCTATCTTATCCTCATGACCACCCTCCTGAAGTGCTTATGAACACAAGATATAGAAATAATGAAGAAAGTTCTTGGTCAGTTACAAAGGGGCATAAAAATAAACTGTTTGAATCAACTAAGCAGGGCTCGCAGGGGCTCACAGAGACTCAAGTGGCAATCATGGACCCTGTATGGGTCTGAGCTAGGTCCTCTGCAAATATGTTATGGTTGTGTAGCTCGATGTTCTTGTGGAACTCCTAATAGTGGGAGCAGGGGCTGTCTCTGACTCTTTTGCCTGCTCCTGGGACCCTCTTCCTCCTACTGGGTTGCCTGGCCGAGCCTTGATATGAGGATTCGTGTCCAGTCTTATTGTAACTTGTTATGCCATGTTCAGTGGATATCATTGGGAGGCCTGCTCTTTTTTGAGGGGAAATGAAGGAGGAATGAATCTGGGCGAGAGGGGGGATGAGAAGAAGAACTGAGAGGAAAGGAGGGAGGGGAAACTGTGGTCGGGATGTAATGAACAATAAACAAATAAATAAATAAACAAATAAAATAAAAATAAACAGCTTTATGTGAGTTAATAAACTATTATTTATGCCATGGATGAATACCACACCTTTACAATAAAGCATTTTGATGTTTAAAAAGAAAATCTAGGCATTTGGATTTTCAATCAGCTCTACCAAGAACACCAGCAAGGCATGAACTCCAGAAAGATGTATCCCAGTTGGGAATTTAAGGTTCCTAACACCCCAATGGGTTAATCAGTGTTGGATGGCTCCCAGTTCTGGCTCTTGGCCCTGCCAAGCTTTGCCTAATCTGGTTGCATATGCTATTATCAGCTCAACCCCGGCCAAGAGACCTGAAGAGATATTTGAAAATCCACCCCAACCTGTTTTTCAGCCCTTGTTCCCATCTCAGATTCATTCCAAGTCTGCATTCAACCTTCAGAAGTACACCACCCCCCAACCCCCTACCCCGCAAAACCACCACAAGGCTAGAACTCTGACTTTTGTCAAACATTTATAAAGGAAGCCAGTGGGTATTTATCCTCCTTTTTTCCTCTAAGAGAGCTACTGGGCCCACTAATGCCAGAGGCCACCACGGATTGTGCAGCTCCTCTGCTGTGGACACTGGGGAGGTCTTTCTTTTTTCCAAACTCTCAGGACCACCAAGACAAAGCCTAGATAGACTTACCTGGTAGGACAGTGCCAGGTAACTGTGGAGGGCATCTAAGTTTTCAATAAACTCCGTGAGACTCCCTCCCAGGGTCCGCAGCATCCTGTCGTAGCCAGACATCTTACAGAACTTGAAGAAGTATTCGCCAAAGAGCTTCAGAATGGCTTCCATGGATATGTCTGTGGGATACACACCCCCAGTCAGATCCCTAGAAGGTGTGGTTATCCCTTGGGGAGTCTTTATTCATAGCCAAAGTGCTCAAACCCTGCTGCTGTGATACTGACTGTCTAATCCTGCACCTTCTTCATCAGCCACACGTCAGGAATCACCTCAGTGTTACCAGGCAACATAAAAAAAAAGCCAGGAGCAGTCCTGGTTAACCATGAGTCCCTCCCAAGCTCACTCACTCTTTTCTCTAACCTCTAGGACAGATATTTCCCAGTGGTTCAAGAGAGAGCTGTAGAGCCAGTAGACTCTCTTGACCACAGATCCTGTGCCCAGATCCAGGTTAACTCAGGGCAGGGTAGAGCGCAGCCCCTCCGGTCTCTCCCACCACCTTGTACACCTTCAAACAACAGCCTGCTGTGGAATCGAAGGCTGACTCTGAGAACTGACTAACACTGAAATGCAAAATGATTTTACCCAAAATTCACCTGAAAGATGAGAGCAAACACCCGAGACATCGACGCCCTTCTCTCTCTGCTTCACCAAGTCTGTTTCCCTTCAGGGTTGTTTTCATGTGAAATTCTCCATAATGATTTCCCTACCAGTCTCCAGGCTACCCTGACCTTTCTCTCCCTGTGTGTTTCTAACTATCAGGGAATTCTTATGGGCAGTAGCCAAGTCCTGCTTGTTTTTTTTTTTTAGCTAGATACAAAGTAAGTGATGATGAATCCCAGAGGTAGAGTTATAGTACGAGTTGGGGTATGGCCCATGTCTCCCCTTTTCCTGTGTGCACGGTGGGGACAGGGAGTGTTTCCAAGTGTAGTGTGGAGTTCCTACAATATTCAATAATCAATTATTCTTCTCAGAGCATGCTAGGATCTTGGACACAGATGATGCTGTTAGGGTGTCCCTCTTTGTCCAAGAGAGAAATTGGGAGCAAGCTAGAGGCCAGATTTGCTGCCATGTCTCTGACTGAATTCCATGTCCTCTGTGCCATATCCCACAGCCAAACAAGGTGAAGGCTTCTCTCACTATCATTGTGGACACAGGACATAGACTTCACTGCTGTGGCCAGTCTGAAGCTCCCGGAGACCATTCTCTTACTTGGGGTAGAGTTCTGACTCCTGGTAGGGCTGAAGAAAGTCCCTGGGATTCCTAGAAGAGTCACAGTTCCTGACTGCATCCTCTAAAGACTGCTTTTCCCAATGGACCTGGACATCACAGTGAGAAGCTCTCTGTCCTGCGCAGCAAGTCAATGTAGAGTACTGCAGAGTGGCAGGCATGCAAAGTGGTCCTTATTCCCAAGACTCTGCTCATTTAAGATGGTCAGAGCATCAAGGCCCTAGGATACAAGCCTGTACATAGCAATAAGATATTCAGAGGCAGAGGCAGGAGGACCACAAACTTTTGGCATGCCTGGGCTACAGAGTCCATTTAAGGCTAGGCTAGATGACCTAGTGAGACCCTGTCTCTAAGTGAAAAATAAAAAGAAGGATGGAGATATAACTCAGTGGTAAGGGGTCACTTTAACACACATGAGCCCCTAGACTCAATCCTTAATAACTTGCATATGAGTGCATACACACACACACACACACACACACACACACACACACACGCACACACGCACACATGCACACACACACACACAATAACAGATTCCTTATAGCTCTCTGGGAAGATAATTCTTATGGAATCTGAGCTTGCACAGATAAATCAAACATAGTTTGCCAAAACTACTAGCCAGGTCTTCTGAGTCTAGACAATGGTCCGGATGGAAGGATAAGAGAAAGCCATGGCCTGTGTGAATTGCCTCTTTTGTCCCTCTTAGCTGACAACAGGTTTGTCTATGGCAGAACTCAGGAGCCACCTGCTCAATCCTAAGGGAACTGAAATACATTCTATCCAGGTTTTTCCCGACCCATGCAGACAGGTGTGGGACTGCCATTTCCCGCTCTCCCCCACCCTTCCTGCTGCATGAATCCAGCTCATTCAAGCTAAGATGAACCAGCTGTGCTGTGTAGCTGCAGCCTGGAGCTCTATGCAGGTGCATCCTGTTACCTGCCAGGAAACATGAAGGG
Organism: Peromyscus eremicus; assembly: GCF_949786415.1. NCBI lineage: Eukaryota > Metazoa > Chordata > Mammalia > Rodentia > Cricetidae > Peromyscus > Peromyscus eremicus. The sequence goes on along the minus strand of NC_081425.1, from coordinate 59,584,469 downwards.
CTCCCTTCTCCCGGGGGAACTGTCTGTTTGGTTTGAGTTAGAGCTGAAAACCTGGGGGGAGGGGAACCCAAGGTATTGGCTGGTTCAGCCCCAGCTGTTTGTCTCTGGGTGCGAGCACTGTCAACAGAAAAGGACCCCCATTTGAGGCTAACTTCCTTAAACCACAACCTGGGCTTAGGGGAGGGAGTTGCCATCTGGGCTGGCCTTGAGCTGCTTCTGGGACTGTCAGTGCAGAATGCCTGCCCTGACAGGGGACAAAGGCCTCTTTTTAAAGTCAACAGCTGCCACATTTTTTTATTCTGTGAATTCAGGATTTTGAGAGCCCTCTGCTTCACAGGAGACCAGGGACGTATGGAAAATGAGAGGGAAGGGGGAAGAGAGCCCAAAACATAAGTCGACTTTAAAATGTTATTTGGCAGTGTGAAGAAAAGTCTCTAGGATGTGAACTTTTGTATCTTTGTCCATGAGAGGGAAATAAAAAGGGAGGCATCTCTCTGTTTATCTGTACAAAATTAAACACCAGCAGTATAAACCAGGGTCTTTGAGACTGGTTATCTATGGGACCTTGGTGGGAATGGGGTGGGGAGAAAAGTTCTCACCAGAACTCTGTGAAGAGCTCCAGCAGTATGAATCATGTTACAGATGCATGGGCTTATGTTAAGTAAGACAATGAATGAGAGAGCTCTGAGACAGAAAACCAAACCAAGTCAACATTCAGGAAATAACCTCAGCTGTTCAGGGAACTGAAGCAGGAGAACCACCAGTTCAGGGCTTGACTGAACTATAAAGCCAGTTCAAAGCCACCCTAGGCAACTTAATGAGACCTTGTCACAAAATAAAAGATAAAGGGCTGGGGACATGACTCAATAATAGAGCACTTGCCTACCAAGTGAGATGATCTAGATTCAATCCCTAATACAAGAAGAGAAAGTCCTCTCTGTCTCTCTCTCTCTCTGTCTCTCTCTCTCTGTCTCTGTCTCTCTGTCTCTGTGTGTGTGTGTGTGTGTGTGTGAGAGAGAGAGAGAGAGAGAGAGAGAGAGAGAGAGAGAGAGAGAGAGAGAGACAGACAGACAGAGAGGGAGAGAGAGAGAGGTGGACATACACAAAGAAAGAAGCAAAGAAGTCATCAGAATAATATTTCAACAGAAACATTTGGGTAACAAAATTATTCATGAAAAACTTTCACCTGTCTGGGCAGAGAGACGGTTCCGTGGTTAAGAGCATGTACCGCTCTTGCAGAGGACCTGAGTTTGGTTCCCAGCACCCATGCCAAATGGCTCAGAACTAGCTTCAAAGGATCTGATGCCTCTTCTGGCTTCTCAGACACCAGCACTCACATGCACAACACAGGTGTAAACATGATTTTTAAAAATTATTTTTAATCTTTAAAAAAATCCGGTAACATTTAAACATAGTCTTTAGACTGCTTTGTCCTAAGGCTAAAGACAGAACTTTGAGCAAATATCTGGCTGTAATCTGAAGGCCTTGCTATCACATCGATGTGTTACCGATTTTGAAAGTACTTCCTAAGCATCCAAGGGCTATGCACATAAGCAAAGGTATTGATAATAAGTAGAGCCAGGTTTCTCATTGTCTAAGAAGAAGGCTAAAATTACAGAAAAGGGAAAAAAGAAGGAATATGGTATGGTTGGGGTAGATAAATCTCCCATAATAATGGGCTGAAGAGAGGCTCTGTGAGCAAGCATGAGACCCGAGTTCTGATGTCAGCACCCATGTAAAAAGCAGGGTGTGGTCCTGTGTGCACCTGCAGCCCTGCCATTGTGGAGGGCAGAGATGGGAGTCACTGGGCTTACTGGCTAGTCTAGCTCCAGGCTTCCTGGATGATACTGTCTTCAAAAGAAGAAAGCGTAGGGTAGGCGAGACCGCTCAGTGGGTAAGGGTGCTTGCCAACAACCTGATCATCTGAGTTCGGTCAGGACTACATGGTGGAAGAAAAGAACAGACTCCCCAAAGTTGTACTCTGACCCCACACACAAGCCGTGTCAGGTTCACACGCATAATATAAATACACTAATGTAAAGCATTAAAAATACACACAAAAAGTCAGAGAATGATAGACCAGGAGACTCTCACATACAATGCACACACATACATCACACTCATACACACAAAGATATGACTTAAGATCATGAAACCCATCACAGGATATAGATAACTAGATGGTCGAGGTTAGATAATGGCTGGATGGAGAGATAAAGGATGGAAAGGTAGATAGGAGAGAGACAGAGACAGAGATGTGTGTACATGTCTGCCCACTGGGACCATCTAACAGAGGTCATTTTATAGGAGCTCTGAGCTCCCCTACTGTCCAGATCATGGATTTTTTTTTTTTTTTTTTAGATGCTATCCTCTACTGAGTAGAACCAGAACTTCTTTGAGAAACAGAATATTCCCAGGCTGGAACAAGGAAAGGAAAGAATAAATTGAACCTGTCATGCCAGAAAATAAAGAGATGTTAAAGAATGGTAGAGACATCAAGGTATGGGAGAGGGGGAGTTGCTTCTGTTAGTTAAGTCTTGAATTTGAACATCAACAGAAATAATGAAAGCAGTGTGGCCTATTTTTAAAGACCAGACTCAAGATCACATTGATATAAACAGACAAGCAGGAGAGGGAGAACATCTTTCCTCATGGAAGTCTAAATAAAAGAAGAATAACACACACACACACTTGAGTACTGATTCCTAAGGGTCACAGGAGACAGCATCCATGAGGACTAAAGTCATACAAGAGGGAGTTTGAGAGGTAATAAGACACCTGCATGATCTGAGAGCAGCTTCTCGAGAGGTCCTGATTACAGAGAAGTCGGTGGCTTTGGAGCAGAGAAACCTGGCAGATGCCGGTTTCACCAAGTGGTCAGAGTTCACACCGGCCACAGTGGAGACACTGAACACCTGCTCCTTCTGACTGAACCAACTCTGAAAGACAAGAGACCACTCTGTCGTCTCCCTGCCAAGAGGCATCTCCAGCAGGACATCACAAAGAACTATCAATGATGCCCCAGTGGTGGACACTCTACCAAGCACCTGATGATGACAGCTTCTGCAAAGACAGCCATGTTAGGAACTGTACCAGAGACTGGGACTCTTCCAGACCAAAGGAGCCTGAAACAACAGGACACTATTAAAGGTTTTCTTTACTCTCCCCTCTCCCTCTCCCTCTCCCTCTCCCTCTCCCTCTCCCTCTTCCTCTCTCTCTCTTTAAGGACATTATAGATCAGTTGGAGTATTTTTGCTAATGTCTACAGGATAGATGACAGAATTGTCTCAGCACTCACTTCCTGAATTCAATACTTGTCCTTTCCTAAGAGAATTTTTTAGGGACAAAGAGGTTATTTTATCTGTAATAATCCAGAGGCTGTGCAGATCCAGGCTCAGAGAGGGGTAGAGATGTTCACATGTGGGGAGGGAGCAGGCATGAGGGTAAATGAGGTGTTTTGGGTTCTATTCTTATAAACTTGTCATAGGGTTGCATGTATGTCGAAGTGAAAAGGTTTAGCTGATAACCCTAAAAGGGAGGAGATCGTGTGCAAGAAGACCACAAAGAACATGGGTCACATGCGGCTAGATCCACACTCTTTAAGGTTTCATATCTATAAATGGAATGTTGTCGTCCCATCTTAAAATGTCTTCATCTTGTTAGAGACTCATGCTGAAATATTTATGAATAAAATTATAGGAAACCTGAGACTTGTTTTGAGACACTCCAGCAAAAAAACAAAACCAGAAAATGGCGGAGGGATCCAGATATAAAATGAAATTGGCAAAATCATTTAATTAGAGAAATTGGGTAAAAGACATGTAGGCTTCAGTCTACGAGTTTTTTTGCTTTTGTGGATGTATTAAATATCTATTAAAAAGTGTTTTTTTAATGAAAGATTTCTTTTTCCTCTTTTTGTTCTTTTTAAGACAGGGTTTCTCTGTATAACAGCTCTCTTTCTAAACCAGGCTGGCCTCGAACTCACAGAGATCCTCCTGCCTCTGCCTCCTGAGTGCTAGGATTAAAGGCATGGGCCACCATGCCTGGCTAAGGATGAAAGATTTCTTTGTTAGCAGGAAAATACCTGCTGTGAAGCATCTATGCTTGGCCTCCCCGAGAGGTGTGGAGCCCTTAAATGGGATCTAAAGTTGAATGCTGTATGAACTTGGGCAATCTGACTTAACAAGCTTAGCTCTTCTGTGCTGCCCAGAAGTCTTTACTTCTTGCAGGGTTACAGCTGTGGGAATTGGAAAACGGAGGTGATCTGTCCAGGGCTAGGGGAGAAAGGCCACCTGCTGAAGTCTGGGTGAGGGCTGCAATGAAGTTTCTACCTTCTGGACTTCATCTCCTCAACAAAGGGCAGACTCTGACTTATGACCCCTGCCCTCACCTCATCATCCAAGATAGAGGCACCAGGACCTATTCCTTATCACTGTCTCCAGCGGTTACCCAGAGAAGCATGTGCAGATCCATGGGACAAGGACTTACTCTACAACTTGCAAAGGTCTCCATTCAAGATAAGAGCTTCTAGCCGGGCGGTGGTGGCGCATGCCTTTAGTCCCAGCACTCGGGAGGCAGAGGCAGGCGGATCTTTGTGAGTTCGAGGCCAGCCTGATCTACAGAGCGAGATCCAGGAAAGGCACAAAGCTACACAGAGAAACCCTGTCTCGAAAAAACGGAAAAAAAAAAAAGAAAAAGAAAAAGATAAGAGCTTCTGTTCACAGTGGGAAGCATTGGCTGTCTGAGAAAAGCCATTCACAGAATTATTCTTCTTGTTTCCCTGCGCAGTGGACAGTGGTTAATGTGGAGACTCGTAACTGCCAAAGTGCAAGAGGATAAGGGTCATTAGAGCGCTCAGCCCAGAATTAGACACGCGTATCGTTCTCCCATCCACAAGGCTCAGGACCATCTGGGAAGGTAGTCAGAGTCTGGGGAGGACCAAGACAAAACCGAGTCCTCTGGCCATGACCGGACTGTTGGTACTTATGACCTCACAGCAGGTGTGCTTGCCCATACAACATCAAGCCAGTCAAGCATGGAGAGGGAGGAGAGGGCGGACCGTCCATGGTTTGTCGGGAGGGAGAATCAGTTTCCTTAGTCGTGTGGCTCCTGGTAGCTCCACCATGCTCCAGGGAACGGCCACAAATGGGATCTAATGGCTTGTTTGAAGAATAAAACAAATGGAAGTGAGTTGGGGGATGGGTAGGAGGTGAAGGTAGGTCTGGGGTTGGGGGAAAAAATTGGGGCATGAAATTCTCAAGGAATTAATAAAAACGTTTTTTAAAGAATATACTCTTCTAGAATGATATCACTCGGGTCAGGCTTGGATGAAAACGTGGGGCAGAGTTTGGTGAACAGGAGAACAAGACACAGCTATGCAGGGAGGAGACGTGCTCTGCGGGCGGGGAGGGCTGGTATACAGATTCGGCAGGAAATGTATTTGGGCATCGAGAAAAGAAGCAGCTGAGAAGCAGTTGAAGGTAGCCCAGCGGGGTAGCTCTGCAGGGAGGAAGCATTTGGGCTAAACTGGAAGATGCATCCTTGCCTGCTCCTCATCCGTCCTTGACAAGCAGAGCCTAACCAGGGCCCAGAGCACAGGGCAAGTGGCAACCGAGCAGTGGCGGAGGTGGGGAGAAAGGATGTATTCTGCCGAGTACCAACTTGGCTTCATTATTTGAATTCATCCCTTGGACAGTCTCTGATGTCATAGGTGTCACTGCTGTTTTACCAACGAGGAACTGACCTCGGTTCATCCTTAGGAGTCACAGAGCCAAAGGCCAGCCCTCCCCTGTCTGACTCCTAAACGCACGCATACCGGGACAGTGTGAATGTCTCCTCCAGCCTTAGAGATTCTGCACTGGCCTTGGGCTATTGAGACCCTAGTTCAGGTCTCCATCTTCTGTTGGCTGTGCACCCTGGGTTGCATGTCTGGCTTCTGGCTTTGTACAATTTTAATCTTAAGTTTTGCACTGGTACTCTTATTTTGAAGCGAGTTCAGGGAAGGGCTGTTGACATTTGCTGATAGCTAACTGGAAATGCAGTTTACTCTGGGTTTCTTAGCAGACATGTCTAGACAGGCACAGCTGTGCCAAGTGGCTGGTGGGTGTTGTTGTGCATGTTTTTACTTCAGGTCACTAATAACCTACATACACGCTAAGTAGGCACTTACTTTTACAGTGATTCCTTGTCCAGTGCTCAACCTGCCATCTGGTCCCATCCTGATTACTCTAATTAGACAGCAGAGTTACGCAGTTCAGAGTGTTGTAGAGGAGTTCCAGTAATCAAGGCAGGGGGATGGCATGCTAGAGGCCACTTGGAAGGCAAAGCACTGGCTGGTGGAGATAAAACATGCTTTTCTCTTTGTCAAAGGAAGGACTCCGGTCTCAACTGACCAGCATATTTTATTAAACGTGAAATGCCTGTCCTGGCTGGGCCTCGCTCTGTCTGACGCAGGGCATTTGTGCAAATAGAGGGAAGCTGCAAGTTTCCCATAGCACCATGATTCCAAATCATATGTTTGTGTTTGTTTTGGAAATAGAGGGGGGGTGTGTGCATGTGTGTGTGTGTGTGTGTGTGTGTGTGTGTGTGTGTGTATGTGTGTGTGTGTGTGTGTGTGTGTGTGTGTAGGTAAAGGCCAGAGGTCTCTCAATGAACCTGAACCTCTTTGGTAGGCCAGCCAGGCTGGTCAGTGAGTGCCTAGAATCAGACCATCTCAATCTCCACTGGGATTATAGCCTCATGTGGCCATGCTAGCCTCTACTCGGGTCCTAGGGATCCAAGTTCAAATGTTTACCCTTGTACAGCAAGTATTTTACTTCCCAGCCCCTGTGTATTGGGATTTCATGATCCCAACATTTTCTTTGTGTAATGTACCTGTCACGCTTATCTTTCCTTTGAAATGTGAGCCAACAGATTTTCTAGAGATAACAAGGAGACAAAAGTTTTGATAGTCGAAGTGAGTCAAACAGAAATCATTGTGGTAAAGGCTGGCTTTGGGTTGGAAGGGACATGGTCATATCCACACATGGGCCTGCAAACTTGTTGCTGCCTCTAAATGTGTTGGTTGTGTTGGAAACAGGACCAGGACAGGTGTGTGATGGCACCTCCCCACTGAAACTGCTGCCACATGGAAGATTGTTCTACAGAATCGTCACCAAATGCACAGGCTGAGTGTTCTACAGCATCGTTACAAAAATACACAAGGGTGAGAACAGATGTCCAGAGTGTTTATTTCTGAAGATCTAGAAACTTGTTAGAGTTTTTAATCTGTGAGGGCACCTGTAACAACATGCAATAGACATGTCTTTAACCACAGAACTCTATTTTCGGACTGTGGTGAAGGCAGCAAAATGCTAACCTGAATGGTTTCTGGTGAGGGCTCTTCCTGACTCATGAATGGCTGCTTTCCTTCTCTGTCCTCACAGGATAGAAGGAACAGGGTGAGCCTCTGGTATCACTTCTTAGTGGGGGCACTTTACATCTAAACATATTTATCTTCCAAATACCATCACCCTGTCAGCACCTCAAGAAGGAAATTTGTCAGGACACAGTTCAATCCACAGCAGCTCTTAGCTAAACTCAGATTTTTTTTAAACCTTCAAAACCAAGTGAATTGTCAGAAATCCATTCTCTAGACTATGAAACTGCAGACTTTTTTCTCTAAAAGGAACTTGTGAATACCTTAAGAATCATAATCCATGTGGATTTCATTGGGACCACTCAATTCTAACAATATACCACAAAAGATGTGTAGATAATATGTAAACAAATGGGCATGGCTGTGTTTCAATAAAACATTATTTACAGAACCAGATAGGGACCCAGATTTGGCCCATGAGCTGCATTGCAGACAGTTTCCTGACCACAGGCCAAAGGACTCAGAGCATTATTACTAATTTTTAACCACAGCCATTTGAAGTGAACAGCAAAGCCTGTCTCTACTTTTAAGAGATGTCAGTGATGGACCCTGCCTTTCTTTTGAAGTTCAACACTCAGTCACATTTGCTGAGGTCACTAAGAATTTTGCACACTGACTGCTTCATGGCTTACAGTGGCTTTGTGATTTCATGAATATTCCCCACCACCTCCAGAGGTGTTGTTCTTTCCTGAGTAGAAAAATAAGCTCTCAAGGAAACTCTAGCTAAAGTCAGACAGACGATAGGGCAGAACTGAATCAACCCTCAAGCTCCAGAATGTTCCCCTTTAGCAGAGAATGGAAAACTAAGTGAAGGCTGTTTCCTCCTTGTCAAGACTCCCAAAATAAGCCTAACAAGATAGCTTGACTTTAGCATACAACCCCGGCTTTTTCTGTCCTTTAATAGTTGAAGCTCTGTCAGACTCCAGCTTCTCAGGCAATAGTCACGTCTCACCGCACACTTCTCACCTAGCATCCTGCGTCTTTTCTGGAGAGAACAGGACTACTCAGAGAAGAGGGAGCAATTGGAAACGGCTGAATTTGCCCACAGGGGGCAACTGGCCTCCATCTGGAATCTCAGAGCTGCAGAACTGTCCTTCTTAGAAGGGTAGCATTGGGACTTTGCCTGGGCACGGGGAGCTTCACATGGTGGGCTGCCCAACCCCAGTTGATGCATCTATCATATAATCCCTATCTCTAAGGCTCAGGAAACATTGCAGAAGATTCTAGTAGCCAGAGACGAGAACATCATCTGCTTTGAGGCAGTGCCTTCTAAGTATGACAGGGAAGCTGCACCCAGGAAATTTCCACAATACCTGTGTAATGACAACACCAGTTGACAAGCTAAGGTGGATGGGGGAAATTTCACAAGGCCCCGCCCCTAGATGAAGAGTGACAGGCAACCCATGACTGCTAAGGAGGGAGGATCAGTTTTCTCCAGGGACAAACCCACTGATAGGCTATCCAATCCCAAGTGGTCAGCCCTAAACATGTTTGCCTGAGCAACACCAAATAGACTCGATAGGGTGTATATAATAATTAAAGGAGAAGAGGCCATGAATTTGAGAGAGAATGGGAGGGATACAGAAATGGCTGGAGAGGGCATGGAGTGGAAATGAGGAAACCTTAAAAACTTAAATATTTAAATTTTAAAAATTGATAACTAATCCCCCAAAAACCAATAATGTGGCCATATGACTTTGGAAAAGATATTTTGTGGTGATATTGTGTTCCCCAAAATATTGTGCACCCTAATAAACTTATCTGGGGTCAGAGAAAAGAACAGCCACTAGACAGACATAGAGGCCAGAAAATGGTGGCACACACACCTTTAATCCTAGCCTTCTGGAGGCAGAGATCCATTGGGATCTCTGTGAGTTTAAAGCCACACTGGGAACAGCCAGGTATGGTGACTCACGCCTTTAATCCCAGGAAGTGAGTCTTTAATCCCAGGAAGTGATGGCAGAAAGAAAAAAGGTATATAAGGCGTGAGGACCAGGAACTAGAGCTGGTTAAGCTTTTAGGCATTTGAGCAGCAGTTCAGCTGAGACCCATTGGGATGAGGACACAGAGGCTTCCACTCAGTTTATGATGCAATGCAGTTGGTCCCCATTATTTGCTATTTTTACGTCCTGCTAAAAGAGGGGGCCCCTAAACTCAGCCTAGAGCTGTCAAGGTCAGTGCAAGACCTGAGAAGAGGAATGGAAATTTTGTAACATCCTGTCCTGGTTAGGTTTTCGTCAACTTGACACATGCTAGAGTCACTGGAAAGGGAGACCCTCAGCTGAGGAGTTGCCCCTCTCAGATCAGCCTGTGGGTGTGTCTGTGGGGCATTTTCTTGATTGATGGCTGATGAGGGAGGGCCCAGCCCACTGTAGATGGTGTCACCCCTGGGCAGAGGATCTGGGGTTGTATAAGAAAGCAGCCTGAGCAAGTCATGAGGAGCGAGCTAGGAAGCAGTGTTCCTCTGCGGCTAGGGTGTGTAAGGCAGAGAAATTCTTCCTTTCCCAAGTTTCTAGGTAAGATAAACAAGGTGTTATGTCATGTGCATGTTTCAGCTCTCATGAACACATAACCTCACTACAGTCCAGGTTCACATTTTTCTGGGTTTTGTTGGTGATTCTCTTGATTAAAATGCTCAAGTGTACTGTCAAAGAGCTCTCTAATGTCCCTGAGAACAAGAAAGCGTTTTATTAGCTCTTTTCAGACATAATGTTATAATGCAATTGGTTGTGAGTTTAGTGGGTTTCTTTAAATATTTTATTTTATTTTCATTATGTATATATGAGTATCCTTGTGTGACTATATGCATGTGAGCTCACTGCAATAGGAGGCCAAAAGAGGGTGTTAGACCCTTCAGAGCCAGAGTCATGACCCCATTGTGCACATTGGCATTAGAACCCCAGAGCTAGGATTATAAGTCCCCAGTGTGGGTGCAGGAACTGAACTTGGTTCCTTAGCAAAATATTATACACTCTTAATGGCTGAACCAATGTCAATGAATCAAGTGTGTGTGTGTGTGTGTGTGTGTGTGTGTGTGTGTGTGTGTGTGTGTGTTTAAACAGAATCCAACATAAACAACATTATACATTGATTGCTCATCAGAAATTGTGACTAAAGACTCAGAAACAGCCCTGTGTTTCCCCTAGGAGCCAAAAGCCAGTATTTACTACTTCATTGTCAGCAACGACTTCATAGCAGAACAACTGTACATGAGGAGAAGCAACCGTGGTGTTCTGTTTTTTATAACAGTCTTAAGAAACCCAAACAAGCCTTTTTGGACTTACCCAGAACCTTGCAGGCTTCTTGGATGAGCTTAATGGTGATGACATCATCATATACAGTGTAGGTCATGAAGGCATCTTGCACTTCTGCAGAAGCCCTGGAAGTTGCATCAAGGTTGGTTAAGCACTGGTCCACTGGAGCTCAGTCCCAGGACAATCGCTGATGCAGAAATGTATGGTACAGCAAGGGCTGCATTCAGGGCCTTGAACAATGTGACTGTGTGGGTGTTGACTCCTGCTGAGACCATCCTCTAGACCCCAGTTTGAGCCTGAATAGGCTCTGCATCTTCAACTTAGCTGAAGATGATTAGTCTACCCACCACTATCTCATGCTGGACTCCTTGACAGTGGCTACTGCCATTTGTCCCTTATCTTTGAATCCCAGAAAATGGTGCTGGGCCTGGCACGCACATTTTGAGGATCCTCAAACAGACAAGGGGTACTTGTGCCTGCAGCTGAGTCTCTGGATTTCCTTCTGCCTATAGGATTCCTGGTTTGGATCCAATGGTTTCTGAGAATTATCACATGTGGCTATAACAGATGAGGAGGCTGGGGCAGATGTGGAATGCCACAAACCCTCACCACTGCCACCCCAAATGGAGTATCCTCCACTGTGTTGGAGTGGCCTCTCCACTCATGCCACAGGGTGCCTCATGAACCATAAAATAATAGGCAAGACCCTAATTGAGATGATGCATTGCCATAAACTCAGATGAAGGCACTAAGGGAGGTGATGTGAATCCTGGGCCCTTTGGAGTGTGATCTGTGTGACTGAGGCTGTCCCCACCTCACCTCCAGTTCACTGTCCAGGTCACACAGCCTCTTCTTTCCTGCAGGCTGAACTGATGATACTGTAGCATTGGATGTTTTGTGGATTTATGTACATGCTGCATGTTGCTGGGGTGGCAGACTCACTGACTGCTAGGACTTCCAGCCCTGTTCTGGGTCTCTAACTCTGCATGCAGCAGTCACCATGGCCACTGCACACTGGAACACAAAATCTTTCAAACTGCCTTCGGGAAACAGCATGCTGGCCAATAGTTTGTTTTTGTTTTTGTTTTTAAATAAACAAATTGATATTTTAAGCGAGATGGATGGACTTCTGCTAAGAAGGGAGAGAAACAACAGCAGGAGACATCCCCCGCCCCTCAGGGAGACCAGGATTTGAGAGAGCAAGTGATGAGAGACAGAAAAAGGATACTCATCATGTAACGTGAATGTCAGTCATGCAGGGCTCACCTCCACACATGCAGGGTTCACCTCTATACACTGAGGGCTCACCTTCACACATGCAAAGGTCTGTCTACACACACACACACACACACACACACACACACACACACACACACACAGAAAGAGAGGGGGGCTCACCTCCAAAGTTAAAGTCCATTGACTTAATTGGTACTACCTTGGAACATCTAGGGTTCCTCATTAGTGAATAACACCTAGTGTTATCCAAACTATCTATGCAGCCAGGGCTGGCTGTCTGGATCAGAATAATTTGAGGAGGGGAAAAAATTCACGCAGGCTCTTGAGTCTTATCTTTTAACCACTTGCCTCTTGTCCCTCAAAGTTGAGAAATTGCTGCTCCCCAATGCTTTCTAGATTCAATCCAGAAAAGAGAGAGGTGACAAATGGTAGCTCTTACATTATTCAAGTGATGTCACAGTTTGTTAGAGTCCAGGGTGAGTCATAAATGTTACAGGAGAAATGAGAAGCTCTTCAAGGCAAGTCTAGGGCCAAGGAAATGGCATGGATTTAAGCAATGGGAAGCCATTCTTTCAAGAGCCCCTTAGAGCAATAAAGTGTGTCTACAGCTGTACTGAGGGCACTGATACCACAGTGACGGTCACCCTCAGGACAGGCACTGATACCACAGTGACGGTCACCCTCAGGACAGTCACTGATACCACAGTGATGGTCACCCTCAGGACAGGCACTGATACCACAGTGACGGTCACCCTCAGGACAGTCACTGATACCACAGTGATGGTCACTCTCAGGACAGTCACTGATGCCACAGTGACGTCACCCTCAGGACAGGCACTGATGTCACGCCCTTAGGAGCCCAATTAGCCACTTTCCATTAAAACATCATTTCTGCTTGACAGAACCATTGGGAGGTAAATGAATTATAGTCACTTGGACTTAGCTATTTGGCAGATATAAAAACAAAAGAAATAAGTGTTACTTTCCTCCAAATCCACTCCAGTATTTATATTCTTCTTCTTTTTAAAAATCTTATCCATTCTGACTGGGGTAGGACAAAATTTCCAAGTAGCTGGTTAGTTAGCAGTAGAAGTTGGTGTGAAGATTCTTCAGAAAGCTAGAAATATATCTACCACATGATCTAGTCATATCACTCTTGGGCATATGCCTAAAGGACTCTATATCTTTCTATAGAAATACCTGCTCATCTAGATTACCCTAGTCACAAAAGCCCTGAAATGGAAACACTCTAGATGTCCATCAACTGATGAATGAATAATGAAAATGGAATGTTATTCTACTGTTAAGAAAAATGGAATTATGAAGTTTACAAGTGAATGGATGGAGCTGGAATAGTCATCCAGAGTGAGGTAACCCAGACCAGAAAGACAAATGTTGAATGTTGCATTTGTTGATGTTAGCTTTGAATCTCCAGATATGTGCATTCCATTTAGAACAGGAAATTAGTAACAAGACATGGGGATGGGTGCTTTCAAGAGAGGGGAGATAGAATGAAGTGGTATAAGGTTTAAAGAGGAATTCCATTGAACAGGAAGGGTTAAACCGGGGTAGGGCATGGGAATTCGGGATAGAGGAAATACAAGAAGGGATAACAACCAAAGAAATTTGAAAGAGTCATATGGAAACCTATTGTTATAGGAGCTTCTAAAATACATACATACATTAAAAAAAAAAGTTTAAATGAAGCTACTGTACTCTACCCTGCAGGCCTAAATAAAAATCCCAATGCCAGGAATGGGTTATCTGTCTTGCAGTTTGTGGTGGTATTGTGTTCCCCAAAATATTGTGCACCCTAATAAACTTATCTGGGGTCAGAGAACAGAACAGCCACTAGATGTAGAGGCCAGAAAATGGTGGCACACACGCCTTTAATCCTAGCATTCCAGAGACAGAGATCCGCCTGGATCTCTGTGAGTTCAAGGCCACACTGGAAATAGCCAGGCATGGTGACTCACGCCTTTAATCCCAGGAAGTGATGACAGAAAGGTCTAAAAGGCGTGAGGACCAGAAACTAGCTCTGGTTAAGTTTTTAGGCTTTTAGCAGCAGTTCAGCTGAGATCCATTCTGGATGAGGACTCAGAGGCTTCCAGTCTGAGAAAACAGGATCAGCTGAGGAACTGGCAAGGTGAGGAAGCTGTGGCTTGCTCTGCTTCTCTGATCTTCCAGTGTTGACCCCAGTCCCTGGCTCCGGGTTTGTTTTTATTAATAAGAACTTCTAAGAATTCGTGCTACCGCAGTTCTTTACTAACAAGGTCCTATTGACCCTGAAACATTATAGGTTACTGCCAGTGCTCCAGAACTTGGTGGTAAAACTCTATTGCTGAAGAAACCACATGCTTGAGTTATAGAACATGGCAAAATCAAGCTGGTACACACCTGGAAGCTTCATCTCTACTGGCTAGCTGTCATTGCATGCTAAGGTGCTAGGCATGCTATCAGAGAAGAAAACTAATCATCAGTTCCACCCAGCTATGAGCCCTGTGAGCTAAAATAATGACTGACCGAGCAAGACACACCCACTAGTGTAATAGTGGCAAGAACATCAAGGGAGTAACCAACCATTCTCTGCTTGGATTAAAGAATGGCTCCAAAGAAGAAACCCATGTCTGGTACTATTACCAAAACAGGAGCTAGACAAATTGTAGACCTTACAGAAGAACCTACTACTATTCTACTAAACGGACAAGGTATTAAACTGACTTCTACTCACTTATTGTTATTTCCACAGATTAATGTATCTTCCAACCCTTTTCCGAGAAGCTTTTATTTGCAGTAGATGACTAATATAAGAGACCTAGAACTGATCAAGGTACAGAGAATAAAAAATAGCTGAATTCTCTGCTCTAAATTGAACATTTATATAACACCCCTCCTTCCAAGGCTCAAGGATCATTGTGGAAGAAGAGACAGAAAGATCAAGGGAGCTAGCGGTGGTGGGTGGTTACAACGAAAGGGTTTTCTGGACTCCCCAGGGCAGATGTATGGAGGAACTTAACATCAATTGTGATAGTATGAGAAAGCTCAAGCCAGACAAAATCCCAGCATAGAGAGGGGAGGTGGCGAGGGGTCTACCCCTGGCTCAGGAGCTAGTGCACCTGCTGCCAAGAGCACAAGAGTCAGCTCAGTCTGAAGGTGTGGGTGTGGCCATGGAGGTCTACCCCGCCTGAGTGGAAGGACACAGATCAGAGAGTACACAGGCAACGCAAACTGGACTTGACGGCTTTTTTTTTTGTAAAGACGACACAAAGATGGGTAACAAAGAGGGAGTGGAACTGAAAGGAGATGGGGAGGGAGTGAGCATGATGAAATCACATTGCACAACATTCTCATATAACTACTAAAAGACGAGAGGGGAGGAGAGAGGGAGAGAGTGCAAGGTTAGCATGTCACTTCAAGGAACAGACTGCTGCCCAGGATGAAACGAACGCGCTCCAGGAACCGTGGGCGGTCTGGGAAATCCTTCCAGACTGCCGCGTTCTTTGAGCTGATGGCATAGATAGATGTAGTTTTCAAATAGGATGGTGAAAGATATCAATCATATGAATATCTGCACCCCTAAGTGAGCTAACCCTGCCCCAGTGACTAATGGGAAACAGAAAAAAATGAGGGCAAAGTCAAGTGTGGACCTGGGCATTCTATTGAGACACTTCGAAGGTCATTGTGTAGTTTTGGTGACTGACCTTGAGTAGACGCCACTTGTCCAGTATCTACGAGCCTTAAAAGAAGAGATGGCTCAGAAAGTAAAGTGCTTCCTGTGTAGGCATACAGAACTGAGTTCAGATCTCAGAACCCACATAAAAAGATAGGCAGGAAGACACATCTGTAACCCTGGGATCTGGCGGGGGAGGGGGCTAATGTGGGGAGACAGGAGGACCCTAGTGGCAGCCGGTCAGTCTAGCAACAAGAGACCATGTGGAAAAAAAAAAAATGCTGAGGTCGTTAGTCAAATACCTTTTTTTTCACGTATTTCAAATAAAAGCTCTCATTACAAGCAGAAGAATGTAAAGGACAGAAGCCAGATACTTTCTACTAAGTCAGACGTGAAAGGAATTTGTAGCACATAAAATGTAAAATTCAGAATGTAAGATGGCGTCCCTGTTCTTGCTAATTTTTTAATTTGGATAATATAGTTATCACTGAAACACATTAGTTATACTAATACAGAATGGATTTATTATTTTAGTAGTAGCAACAAAAGAGCTGAAGAATTTGTTCAGTTTTAATTTCTCTTACTTTAAAAAACACAGATAAAGTATTGGGGGGGGGTTCTTTGTAAGATCAGTGTATTTGAGATCTGATTTAGACTCAAAACGAGTCTAGTTTGCTTTGGAAACTCCCTTCAGGACAGGAAGAAACAGCCCTACCCAGTACCTGGCTGGTCAGCCTGGGGGCCACCCTCTAAACCCCAGAATGGCCCTAAGTAGGGCCTTGTTTCATCCAGCTGAGCACCACCCACGCATGTAGAGTCAGCAAGCACCTAGACCCTAATATGACTCTCAAAAAATGGTTTCCAAAGGAGACGGGGAAGGCAGGTAAAAACCTCTCCTGGGACTTCAGCAAGGAAGAAGCACGGCTCTTGAAGAAACTGCTGAGATTCCTTTAGATGTGCAATACATTTGTACGAATTATTAGTAAAAATAAAATGCGATAAAACCATGGGGAAATGATTTCTCCCTGTTGGGCAAGGCCTTCACCATCAATCATGCAGTCATGGCCAGGAAATGAGCAAAGCAGTTCTACCCGCATCTATGATAACAACAGTGAGGATGTGAACTCTCCCTCAGGGAAACCCTTGCCCAAGGTCACCGTCACCACTCCTCTCAGTTCGAGCTGCTCACAGGAGGAGAAACAAAGGCTGGTCAGTCAGCCACTGAGTTAGAATAAGAATAAAGACTTCTTCCAGGCATTTTGGTTAGCCATCAGCATTAAATTTTATTATTCAGTCTAATAAATAAGCACTGCCGTTGATTACACTTTTATTTATAATTTCATGCTCTTTTTTCTCTTTTCTTTTTATACTAGACTTACTTATATGCTAACACATTGCAAATTAGTTTCATATTTACCACGTCTTTACTTTTTTTCTACTTACACACTCTTAATACTTTGGCCATATGCAAATATTTGCATTTCTGCATAAAACATATACAGAGAGCAGGGCAAAAGCTTACAAGTTTATTAAAAAACACTCAAATTTCACATTTGGTGGATACTGTAAACTCACAGAGAAGAAACACAAGATCTCCCCCGTTTTCTGTTACTGAGGACTGTTCCTGAGATCACCCACAGTTTGGTTAGTGCTCCACCATGGGCTCATAGTCTACTCCCCATTTTGTTGTTTTTATTTTGAAGTAAGGCCCACTAAGCTGCCCATGCTGACCTTGACCTCCATCTGTAGTTCCCACAGACCTTGAGCTTGCTGTCGTCCTGTACCAGCCTCTTTTATAATCTTTTTAAAGGAAGCTTCAGACCTCAAAAATGCCTGTTTTGTCTTCTTGCTAAATTCACCCCCAATATAGTCTTATTAAACAAAACTATCTCTCAAGCCTTACTTTTGATGGTTCTTGTTATGTATAAGAAATTCGACCTTACATACAGTATTATAAAATGAGCTATGCTTTTAGATTTTCCCACACCCTCAGCTGTTTTGATCTGACGTTTTTGGAAGCTGAGTTCCCCAGCTGAAATGCTCTGGCCACATTGATGTCAAAGCCCTTTGATTGGCCTGTGGTTTGAGGCAGCTGGATGAGGCACAAATACGTTCTCAGCCAGGAAGGAGGAAGGAAACCCTACTCCCAGATCAAACTCAAGAGAGAGCAGAGGCTCCATGCAGCTCTCTTTCCCTGGACTTCATTCAGGGAAAACTAGAGGACCATGGAGAAGGGGCCTTTCAGTCAAAAAGGAAAGGGGAGAGTCGATGGGATGAAGACCCCTCAGAAAGGGGAGAAATGCAAGGCATTTGCTGTCTATGGCTCAGATCGTGTTTGTGTGTGTGTGTGTGTGTGTGTGTGTGTGTGTGTGTGTGTGTGTGCAAGCGCACGTGCATTCATGCTAGTTTCATTCTGATGCTATAACACCGTGACCAAGAGCAACTTAGAAGAAGACAGGGCTTTTCTCAGTTTACAGGTCACATTCCATCATTGAGTCAGGACAAGAATTCAAGCAGAACATTAGCGGCAGGAGCCACCAAGGAAATGCAATGTTGGCTCACGCACAGGCTCAGGCTGTGCAGGGAATGATGCTGCCAACAGTGGGCTGGATCTCTTACATCAACTAACAGCCAAGATAATTTTACCCACTGGCATGCCCACAAGCCGGTATGATATGGGCAGTCCCTCAATTGTGTCTCTCTTCTCAGATGACTCTGGGCTGTGTCAGGTTAACTGTTAAAGCTGAATAAGACAGGACATTTCTTGACCTTTGATGGGGAAAATCCCAATAAACCCCCTGTAAATGGAAAGATATCTTTAAATCCCCAAATACATTTGATGTACCCAACCTACAGATTATCACAGATTAGCCAAGCCTAGTTTAAATGAGTTCAGAACACTTGCTTGGCCTACAGTTGGGCAGTGCTATCTAACACAAGGCCTGTTTCACAATAAGATGAAATTATAACATGCATTTCCCTGCAGAACACAGCACTTTTGTAAGAAAAACTTCTACACTTTGCTCTAACCTGCCTTCCTGATGTTTCTACCAGTGTATTTAAAAACTGTCTTGACTTTATGACTTTCTTTTATTTTGTAACTATAAAGCTGATGAATTTGTTACTACACTAGGTTATGGTATTCAGGGCAACCTGAATGGTGATCATTCATATTTGACTTCAGAATAAGCTACCTCTTAATGGCTTTGAGGTGAGATCTGTGTATTTATGTTGGCAATAGGTTTGGGACCATCTATGTTTGAAAGGATGCTGTGTAGGATGCTGGGATGCTTGGCATTCTTCCTATTTAGCCAGCGCAAGCCCTAGGATGCACAGGCAGGGATTATGGAAGCATTTAAGTCTCAGAGCTCTTGGGGATTCTGATGAATACTATATACTTTCCCCCCAGAAATACATAGATACCTGTGTACATGATACTTGACAGATGACTTCAGAGAGCTCCAAAGTTCTCTCTAGTATATTCATGAGCCCCTGCTTAAGAGCCTCAGATACAGAGAAAAGTCCTGTAGTTCCATTCACCTCCTTCCTAAATTGATGGGTTTGAGCTCAAAGCCATCTGTCCACCTACAGTTCATTTGATCACTGTCTTCCATTCTAATGCACTTAAACCCCCAACCACTCACCATCTCTGTGAATTTGTCCCTATTGTAGGGAGCATCTGCCAGTCATGAGGCTGTGCCTATCACATCTTCTTAGGGCCCTGCCCTGGCAAGTCTGTCTAGTGGACATGCATGACCACTAACCAAGCCAGACCCATTAAACCTCTGTCTCAGCCATTAGGAACAAGGATGTAGGAAGACTGAGCCAGTCAGATGATGGTGACCTCTTGAGTCTAAAGCAGTGGTTCTCAACCTGTGGGTTGTGACCCCTTTGGGGAGGGCATTGAATAACCCTTTCACAGTCACATGTCAGATATCCTGCATATTAGGTATTTACATTATGACTCATAACGGTAGCAAAGTTAGAGTTATGAGGTAGCAATGAAAATAATGTTATAGTTGGGAGTCACCACACCATGAGGAACTGCATTAAAGTGTTGCAGCATTAGGAAGGTTGAGAACCACTGGTCTAAAGAGAACGTAGAAAAGTTTGAAGAAAGAAAAGTAAGAGGCATGCAGAGAGAGGCAGGAACATGTGTTCAGAGAGCCCCCTGTCTTCTATTTCTTAGCCCCTAGGGTCCCCTGGATGTCTGAAATGACCTCTTTAAACTGTAGCTCACAAAATACATGGCTGATCCTTGCAAGCAAAATCTTAAAGTGCTAGATGTTAACCACCTCACTTGATATGCCCCTTAGGTGTTCCTAAGTGGATGAGGAAAGGACTGTACCAGGGCCTCAGACCTTAGCACAACTGACTCCATGATGGAAGTACCACTCAGGCTGTAAAACTCAGCATGTAGACAGCACCACCTGTCAACACTAAAACAAAGACCTAATCCTTCAAAGTCTGGGAAGGTCTCTAAATGTACTAACCTTGCTTTGGCTTCTATAGTTCTGGTTCTGGCTAACTGTTTTTGTTAACTGAAGTATGTCAACCCAGAACATGGGTTTTGTGCTTAAAAGCTCACCCTGAGAAAGGCTTGGTGCTACACTGGGATTCTGAACACCCATTGTAGTCATCGGCCAGCTAACAAAGACTTTCTATTGGCTTAAAGCCATGTTCCAGCAGTCTTCTCTGGTGGATACCCCACAACAAGGGCCATTTGTCCTCTTTACTTGTGAGTGGGTGTAAAGAGGCCCAGGGGTTAGTAACCTATGCTCACTAGAAAGAAATGTCAGTGCCTTTCTATCTTCTACACGTGTAGATGCTCTGGTCCCTCAAACCTTCTCTCCCTTACCTTCTATCAGACAGCACATGTGTGATACTCCAGTCACACTGGTTGTTTTCCATCAAGTTCAGCTCGCCCCAGACTTTTGGCACTTGCTGTTTCCTCTTCTGGAGTACACACACTTCCCTGACCCAGGCTGGCTGCTTCCTTCCAGATCCTAGGTTGCCTCTCCTAGAGACTGTTTCTAACCCCCCGATGGAGACATGTGTCTTTCATCAGTCTCTTTCAAATGCTCTACGTTTGCACAGCTCTTTGAGCAATCTGACAAGTTTTCATTCATGGACTTGTTTGCTGTCTGTTCCTCACACTAGAATCCATTCCCTGACACAGCCCCTGTATCTACTCATCATTACCCTCCCCAATGCCAGTACCTCTGCCCAACATGTGCTAGGAGCTGAAAAAGCAAGCTGGGCCATGGTGGCGCATGCCTTTAATCCCAGCACTTGGGAGTCAGAGGCAGGAGGATCTTTGTGAGTTCAAGGCCAGCCTGGGCTACAGAGTGAGTCCCAGGAAAGGCACAAAGCTACACAGAGAAACCCTGTCTCGAAAAACAACAACAACAACAACAAACAAAAAAACAAAAAAGCAGTTGAACAAGCACCTGCCTAGTGGGGAAAGTGGCCCCACCCAATCAGCCAGTGAGCAGACTGTGCAGTGTGGAGGTGAAGCTCATCCCAAAGGCCCTACTCTTCCCAGCCCATTAGTTGCCTCCACTGTTGAGGTTGAAGCCGGGAGGTTACAAAAGGGGGCCTCAGAATTAGAAACCCATAAATCTAGACCATAGGAGAGCGAAATCAGCAAGGCGAGTGGAGGAGGACACACATCTGTTTCTGATTATTTCATATAAAATAAAATCTATGTCATAATGTCTGCAGACATAGTTCACTTTGCCTAATCATTTCTTCTAAGTTTTGTATGGGAATTGATGGCTTTTTTCCCCCTTTCAGCAAAAATTCTGCTTTAAAAGCACTAGGGAATTTGTTGTTTAAACATAGCCCAAAGTAGATCCTTTGGCACAGCAAATAATCTTGGCTTTGTTTCAATTTATGTTTATAAGCTGACATTTCTGTACTATGGAGTTCTTTTTAATAGTATTCCCTAAATGAATCTAGTTTCTTAGCTAGCCGTGCTTATTGGGTAGACCTTACTCTTGGCTTTTAGCGTCTAGTTAGTGCTGACCGTGTGAACACATCCTCAAATGTTCCAGATTAAGCAAACACTCAAGCTAAAACCTGGTGACATAAACCCCAAACATTGTCTTGCTAGGTCCTCTGCTCCTGGTGGTGTTTCTTTAATCCCCCTGCAAACTTGTGCTCTGTTTTGGTCATCTTTCTCATTGCTGTGGCCAGATGCCCAGCAAGATGTAGTTTATCCTTGATCATAGTTTGAAAGACGACAGTCCACCCTAGCAGGAAGGCATGGCAGTAGGAGCTTGCTCACATTTGGGTGAATCAGGAAGCAGAGGGAGATGAAAATGTGCAGGCCACATGTCCCTCTCCCCCTTTTGATTTGGTCATTGCCTCTAGCCCAGGGAACAGCACCACTCATGTTCACTGTGGGTTTTCTATCGGCTAATCCTCTCTGGAACTCACCTCACAGATACACCCAGAAGTGTGCCTCAGTCATGCCCTATGCATTTTACATTAATACAATCAAGCTGCCAATCAACTAATTACCCTATGCTCTTCTGTATCTAGTCCAACACTGATGACTGTCCATTTTGTGTTGGAACAATGGTCTCAGTATCCCATGGGACATGGACCTATGACATCTTGCTTCCCAAATTCCAGATCTATAAGGTAAGGTCTCTGCAGATGGTGAAATCGACTGGGTGACTGATCTATTGGATTCACTAGCCCCGCAGTGTTTCCACAGCACCAGACATAGCGACTGAGGTCAGTAAATGCACATTTACAGAGATGCCCTCCTCTTTCATCCAGAGACATGGCACAGATTAGGAGAGGATGATTTGCCATCACAAACTTCGCCTTCTTTCTGTAGGTAGTGGGACTAGTCGGCCCCATTTACTGTACAGCCTCCAATAAGGGCCTTTCTGGATCTTGGTTTCCTTCTTAGGGAAGAGAAGCAACAAACTGCTTTATAGCATTCATGTTAGGCTTTGATGAAAAGGTGTGTGACTCAAAGTAGGTCCTCCGCAGAGGAAGGGTGTTCCCTCCTGTGTTCTCGCCACTTGTCCTCCAAGACGTGGAGGCTGCGAACAAAGGCTCAGTCACCCAGGCAGTACTCCCCAGGGCAGGTCCCCAAAGGAGCCCTTAAATGCAGATGCTGGGACTGGAGAGATGGCTCAGCAGTTAAGAACCCCTGCTTCTCCTTCAGGGAACCCAGGGTTTGTTTCCAACACCCGCATTGGAAAGCTCACAGCCACCTATGGTCCCAACTTCAGGGGATCAAATGACCTTTTCTGGCCTCTATAGGTGACCACACGCATGTACTCACCTCCACCCACATGAGAAGGCAAAACTGATATTTGTGTCCTGGCCCAGCCTCTGACTTGCAGTTTGGTGCCAACCAAGTCACTTGACCTCTCCAAGATTCAGGGTGTCTGTTTTGTTTTAAAGTGAAGAGATTTTGACTAAATGATTGCTATGGTTTGGATCTGGAATAGCCTTCAAACACTCCAGTGAAGGCAACCACAGAGCTCAGGGTGCAGGCTCGGCCTGCCTCCACCTCAGTTTCGCCCATGCTTATACGTAACTTACTCCCTCCTCAGCTCTACTTTATTTGAAACCAGAGGTCGAAAGAAAATTT
Source organism: Peromyscus eremicus (assembly GCF_949786415.1). Classification (NCBI taxonomy): domain Eukaryota; kingdom Metazoa; phylum Chordata; class Mammalia; order Rodentia; family Cricetidae; genus Peromyscus; species Peromyscus eremicus. The sequence goes on along the minus strand of NC_081425.1, from coordinate 59,561,274 downwards.
GCATTGAACATTTTAGGTTTGTTTAAATAAAAAACAATAAAAACCTATTAAAAAATAAGAAATAGAAAATGGGAAATTTGGCTCATAGATATTGAGAGAAAAAAATCTAAATTCAATTACTACTTGTTTTGAACTTTCTCTTACATTTTTGTTTGGTTGCGTGATTTATCTGGTAGTTATATTAATTTTGTTTGTTTCTTTGGTCTTTTTAATCTAATAGCGCCACACAATTTGACAGTTCACCTCATAGACTTTGCAACCATCATATGCAATGGTACAAATTTTGTCATTCCATTTGCTGGTTGATTTGTTTTTGACACCCGAAGAACTTAATTTTTAATTTATTTCATATAAATATAAGGCGATGTCATATCTTTCCTCACATATATGTGCATATGTGTGATGTAGGACAAGATAATATACTTTTCAGAGAACAGATTTCCACAAGCTGGCTTCCGGCGTCAAAGCACGCGCTCATCTTCATCACTCTGGGTTCACGGGACTGCACTGACAGTCCGTGCCAATGGGCAAGTTCCCGTTTTTCTGCTTCTTAACCAGAATTGGCTATGACCATGTAAAATTTTTGGAGATTTCATAAACAAAGCCATGCCTAATCGTCTTAATTTACCTGTTATTGATTAACTGAGAAAGCCAACCATCTTCCATACGTTTGCACTCATTTCTCGTCTAGAGGACTAGGTGATTTCTGAGACCCTTTAGACCCCAATCTGTAACACCGGAAGGTGTGGGGCCAGGAAGATTACAGAAATCAAATGAGGGACTATTTGGAGATGTAAATGACACAGTTAAGAAAAAAAACTGCTGGATGAAGTCAGGAAGGGAAAACTAAGAATTATCTAAAGAACATATAAGGAGGGAGGCTATGGCTTAATGGCAGCTTGCTTGCCTGGCACACTCAAGACTCTGGGTTCCAGTCCTAGTCTCTCCCTCTCTCCCCATCAGTGATCACTTCCTCATCAGTGATCACAAACAACAAACAAGACGGTGTAGGCAACGCTAAGGACCTAGCATGGTCCAAGGCCCTAAGTGGAATCTCTGCTATTAGGAGAGGGAGGGGTGGAGAGAGACAGAAAGACACCCAAAGACGGACAGAGACGTGAAAAGGAGAGAGACGTAGAGAATGCAAATGGAAGTTCATTCATGAAATACATGCTAGAATCATGTGAATTCTTGTTAACACCCTGGGGACCCTGTTTTAAGGCTTATTTTAGGAATAGAGAGGATATGGGGGTCTGGAAAGATGCCTCAGTCAGGAAAGTATTTTCCACACAAGCATGAGGACCTAAGTTTGGGCCCCTAACACCCACATAAAAGCAGGGCATGGTGGTACATGGTGGTACAACCCCAACACAGGAGTTGAGGGAAGACAGGCAGGCAGATCCCTAGAACTTGTCAGCTACCAGGCTAGCCAAATCAGTGAGCTCCAGGTTCAGTAAGATACTCTATATCTGAAAGATAGGGGAGAGAGATTGAGGAAGACATCTGATGGATCTCTGGCCTCCACATGCATACAAATACACATGCACCCACATACTCACATGGACATACATATGATAAGGAGTCTTTTCTGTGTCTAGTTAGTGTGTTTAAGGCACTATGGTTGGTCTCCAAGTCACTACATCTCACTGTGCATTAGAATAGCACAGTTAGCCATTCAACTAACTCTCATCAAGAAGTCAATAAAATACTAGGACGCTTTCAAAGGAAAGAAAAGAAATGACAGACCACATGCCGGGCGGTGGTGGTGCACGCCTTTAATCCCAGCACTCAGGAGGCAGAGCCAGGCGGATCTCTGTGAGTTCAAGGCCAGCCTGGGCTACCAAGTGAGTTCCAGGAAAGGCACAAAGCTACACAGAGAAACCCTGTCTCGAAAAACCTAAAAAAAAAAAAAAACCACATGGAAGCTCACGTGCTTCACCTTCCTTTTGAGGCACTCACCTCAGTTTTTCCCACGTCTCTTCACCGAATTTCTCTGTCACGAGAGACTGCAGACAGGTGTTGATGAATCCGTACTAGAACGCAAACGGAGGGAATATTTGGAGAATGAAGCACGCCGCCCTAGACCCAGCCTTCCTGTGGGTGTCTTTGGAGGTGTGCATGGCCCTCGGGAGCTGACGGTGGCTTTTCCGGGGTTTTCTGGTCACTGAGTACCTGTCAACCTTTCCTGGTAGAGGAAAAGCTGAGCAGCTAGAGGCTGGTGGTGTGCAGACAGAGATCCTGTGAGCTGGAGTTCCAATCATACCATCCTCAGAAGGGGCTTCCTGCTCCTTGGGACCCCACTTTGAATAGGCAGTTGTTGAATAGATGAAGCGTTTGAAGGCATTACATTGGGCATTGGGAGACTGAGGGTACAGACATGGTGTCAGGTCCAAAATAGTAGTGAAAGGACACATTGTTTTGTCTTTATAAAAATGAATCTAGGTCTGGGTGTGTGTGCAGGAAGTAAAGAGTGGAGAAAAGAAGGAACCAAGAGTACAGATTGAGAAAGATGAGCTGGGGTGTGGTGCAGTGGTCGAGCATTCGCCTGGTACAGGCAAAAGTATGAAGAAAAAGAGGAGGAGGAGGAGGAGGAGGAGGAGGAGGAGGAGGAGGAGGAGGAGGAGGAGGAGGAGGAGGAGAGAAAAGAAAAAGATAATACTGGAAGGTGAAGCAGATTCCACCCTATCACCCACTCCCTAAAAGACAGCGTCAGGGAGACAGGGAGATCTTTCCTATGGGTTCCCTCTTTTATCTGTTCCCTTCTCTGCTCCAGGAGAACCAGAAGGGCCTCTAAGAGTCGTTAGTGCCCTGCATGGACCATACAGGTCACCTACCTGCTCAGCTCCTGGGCTCCTGCCTCAGGGCTGGGTCCTATTTGAAAGCACCAGTGAACTGAGTTCTAGAAGGTTCTTCCTAAAGCAAAGGACCCTTTTGTTCATCAGTGCCTGGCTAGAAGTTGATTATGTAGGTCTGGATTGTCACAGAGCTTTTTTCTTTCTTGTTTTGGGTTTTTGAGACAGGGTCTCCTGTAATCCAGGCTGGGCTCAAACTCTATGTGGGCAAGGATGGCCTTTGATTCCGGTTCTCCTGCCTTCATTTCCCAAGTGTTGGAATTACAGGTGTGTACCAGCAGAGTCCTCACCATAGGTGTGTGTCTGTCTGTCTGTCTGTGTGTCTGTGTGTCTGTGTGTGCCTACGTATGCTTCTCTGTGTCTGTGTGTGCCTCTGTGTGCCTCTCTGTGTCTGTGTGTATGTCTGTCTGTCTGTCTTTCTGTCTGTCTTTCTGTCTGTCTCTCTGCCTCTGTGTGTGTGTGTGTGTGTGTGTGTGTGTGTGTGTGTATGTGTATGTGTGTGTGTGTGTGTGCATGGAGACCAGAGGTCAAAGTTGCATGGTATGGAGTTTTCCTCAATCACTTCAGACAAAGGTCTCTCACTGAACTTGGAGCTCACTGATTGGCTGGACTAGCTGGCCCCCACCTCCAAGTGCTAGAATTACAGGTAACACCCGCTCCCAATGCATACAGATTTTTACACAGTACTGGAGATCTGAACTCAGGACCTTATGCTTTGTATAGCCCGCAGTTTGTCAACAGAACCAGCTTCCCAGCTCCACGATGGAGGTTTTAAAGAGAAAGGACCCAGGGCAGCAGCACAGAGGGGGTCACTAGCATAGTTCTACCCTGGAAACAGGCTTCTGTCCTGTTATAGTTCCAGTTCCCACAACAGCGTCATGGTCACCCCCCCCCTCCCCGTCTCCCAGCCCCAAGATGTCTCCTCCTCACCCTAGCCTGGCACCAATGCACTCATTCGGTATTATGTCCACTCCTCTGACTTTGGCTCATCCCAGTGCCTGCTACCATTCCCCAGCTCAGCAGGCTCCTGCAAAAGAAGGGGCCCTCTCCTTCCCTTGCTAAATCACAAGCTCCATAAGATGAAGGTGCATGAGTCATTTACCTATATTTTGATCAAAGTACCATAGATAGAACCTGGCACACAGCAGGTGTTTAATAAACACACTAAATGTATAAGCACCCAGCTGAAGCCTCCAGTCTGAACTTGAGGAAATCTGTAAATATCCCAGGTATTTCAAATCAATCCAGGTTAACAAAAATTATAATTATTTGTCTCATTGATCTTTACAAAAGAATGTGAGATCAAATGAGAGCATCATGCCCATTATCTTCACCCCAACGACCATGGACACCTACCAGTGTACAGCAAGGGAAACTGAGGCTCAGGGGAATCTGATAGTTGCTGGATTGTATGTAGCCTTATCATCTTTTCTGGGTTTCAACCACTTGGATGGTACACCTTGGATTCGGTCAGTTAGACAAGTGGCCCAGTTTTTTGTTTTGTTTTGTTTTGTTTTGTTTTGTTTTGTTTTTTTATCTTTTGGTGTTCATCAGTGTCTGGAATTGATATAGCTAATCCCTGGGGCCCCCAAATCTATAGGTCACAGAGAATCCCACATAGCATCTAAAGATTAATATCATGCTCTCAGCTCCAGCTGACTGAGTGCTGACCTCGCCTGCACAAAACCTGAATTCGAGCTCAGCACCACACACATCTTTGAAAAGGAAAAAGATGAGAGGAGACGTATGTTCTTCTCCTTCACTACTGACAGATGTCACCACTGGGAAAAGCGGAGAACCGACAGGCTGGTGCACGGAGTGTGCTGGAGTTTCTGGGGCTGCTGCTCCCCAGTCTGCAGAGGATTCTCAGAAGACACCATCATCCCGTCACAGACCACTCAAGGACTTTGTAGAAGTGGGCATGCGTCACAGCCAGCCCTGGATTTCTCTGAAACTCTGCTGCCAGCACTGCTCTCCAGCCAGATCGACAAGCCAGCAGGGACTGTCACTGGCCAGGGCCATCCCAGTCTTTCAGAGGGAACTTGGGTCCTACCGGAGGCACCCTCAAGAAAGGCTGGTGTTTGAAAGGAGTGCTGAAGTATCTGAAAATGGTAAGAGCTAACTAAATCTTTCTCCCAGTGTCTGTGCCTGCCATCTGTTGACTGGGGTACACACTCCATCCTGTAATACAGCCTTAGTGAGGCCGGGAGATGGGGGCACTTAGAAGGAAAGGCTTGGGCTCTAGAGCCATGCAGGGTTCTGTCTGTGCTTTAGAGCTGTGTGTTTGGGGGTGAACTGTCTAACTTCTATGAACCCAGTCTGCTCCATGAGCCACACTGGAAATGATAGGACCTGGGAGATGATAGCACCTGGGGGAATCATTGTTAAGTTATAGATGAATGGTTCTGGAGTCTACCCAAGAAGGCGCTGTTTGACATTGGCCCTTCCTGCAATCTCACAATGGGCATCAGAGCGGTCCTTCCTCCTGAAGCTGAATGACATGATGGATAGAAGCACGTGATGACTCTAAGTGCCAAGAGCCATGCTGCCCAGAGACTGTGCCCTGAAGGGCTCAGGATGGAGCAATCTGTAGAGTACTTGCCTAGCACGCATGAGGGCTGTGGGTTTGACCTTCAACCACACAGAAACTGGGCATGATGGTCCAAACCTGCCATCCCAGCACTCTGGGGCTAGAAGTTCAAGGACATCCATGGGCACATACTGAGTGCATCAAGCCTGGGCTACAGAAGATTCTGTCTCACACGTAAGTAATTTACCTTTGAAATCTAAAATGTGCTCTAGCATACAGTAGCTGCTTTTGCAAAACCAGCAGTTTCTTAATGAGATATCAACATGATTTTTCTAGCTCTATATTGATACGAAATCAGTAGTCATTTCTTCTGCTTACCTATAAAACCAAGTCAACAAACAGTGACTGGGGATGTAGCTCAGTGGATAGTGTACTTGTCTAGCATGAACAAAGCCCTGGGTTCAGTCCCCACTATTGTGTAAACCACCAAGATGGTGCACATCTATAGTTTTAGCACTTGGAAAGTAGAGTCAAGAGGATCAAAAGTTCAAGGTTATCTTCAGCTACACAATGAGTTCAAGACCAGCCTGGGCTGTAAGAGATCCTGTCTCAAACAAATGAACAAAATATTGGCAGGGTTTCATGTCTGGAATAAGTGATACAAGATGTGGCCATTTTATTCAAGAATTTCCTCTCTTTAAGAATATTTTTAGCAGGGCATGGTGGTGCATGCCTTTGATCCCAGCACTCAGGAAGCTGGTGGATCTCTGGGAGTTCAAGGCCAGCCTGGTCAACAAAGTGAGTTCCAGGACAGCCAGGACTGTTACACAGAGAAACCCTCTCAAAAAACAACAACAACAAAAAGTTTTACTTTTTGTCCCAGGGCTGAGAGGAGAAAGTAGACACAAGCTCCCATCCCTAACCAAGAAGGTGTCTCTAATCAACAACCATTTGCAAAAGAAAAACCCACTTTCTCCAACGGAGTACTCTTGGATATATTAACCACAATTAAGGGCAAGCCCATGCCTAGCAGTAGATGGCCAACACAAAACAAACTCAATGGTGTTTTTGTAGGTTTTTTTCCCCATATTGCTTTGTTTGAACATTTTTAATCTTTCTTGTCTTTCGTTTATATATTACAGTTCCTGATTTTGTGTTTTATATGTTTTGAGTGCGTGTGTGTGTGTGTGTGTGTGTGTGTGTGTGTGTGTGTTTCTGGTGATTTTCTTTTTCTTTTTTTATGTTTGTTTCATTTGCCTGATTGTTTTCTAAAGAGAGAGAGAGAGAGAGAGAGAGAGAGAGAGAGAGAGAGAGAGAGAGAGAGATTGGTGTAGAGTTAGATGGGCAGGGAGGTGGGGAGGTGGGAAGGATCTGGGAAGAGATGAGGGAGGGGAAACCATGATCAGAATATATTGTATGAATTTTCAATTTAAAGAAACACTTAATTTTTTATTTGTATTCTTGAGACAGAATTTCTTATAGTATTCCAGGATAGCCTTGAACTCACTATGTAACCAAGGCTGATCTTGAACTTCCAACCCTTCCACCTACCTTCTGAGTGCTCCTGTTAGAAGTACAGGCCTTCTTTATGAGATGCTGGGAACCAAAACTGGGGGGTTTGTGTGTGCTAGGCCAGCCCTGTATGGAGCTGCTTTCCAGCTCTGGTGTCCTTATTTCAATATAGGAGCGTTTTTAAAAGGTTTTCAATAAAAATCACAGAATTATACTTAAGAATAAAACTGTAAGAGGAGAAACTTTAAAGTTGTGTTAGCAGTGAGGCAGTGTGTAGTGGGTAGCCATTCCAGCTTTGACCTGGAAGTTCCAACCCCCATTGAAGCTTCGGTAACTGTCACGCCTACAAGGCGGGCCGAGAGAGGACCCTGAAGACTCAAGATCCCGATGCGCTGTCTCTCTTGGTTCCTGGACCCTGGACGCTGGAGGTAAACCGAGCAGAGTTCTCCAGAGAACACCGCTGGACTGTGCTACACCTTTCCCAGACCCTGTTACCTATCCCTTCACTTGTGAGTTACCTCACAAAACAAACCTCCCTTTTAACTACGTGGAGTGGCCTTAATAATTTCACCAGTATCAGTGACTCATTTAGAAGAGAACATTCCTGTTTACCTACTGCTGACCCTGATGCCAACTCACCAATTCTTGATTTTTTTAAATATATTACATGTCACACACAAATATACACACGTGTACATATCTTGTTACAGTCTAAACAAGTCACAGGATTTTAAACTTTCAGAAGGGTTGTGGGGATGCCTGTGTTCCTGGGAGCCCCGTCCCACTTCACTTGTTGATGTCTTCCTTAACTGAAGCATCTCTCAGCATTAAGGAGTTCCTCTCCCACAGTGCAGTCAGTGTCAGCTAAGGTGGGGAGCTGAAAGCCGACCTTACAGTGGTTTTGTGTGTTTGCTTTGCTAACATCCTCTTAGCTCTCCAGGATTCCATCTGTGACAGTCTGTCAGAAGGATGGCTGAGGCATTTCACACTGAACACTGTGCTGAGGTAGTGTCTGCCAGGATTCTCTACTTTAAGCCTACCATGCTTTCCTCAGCATTTGCTAAATGTTTGCTAAAGGTAATTTGAAATTATGCAAATATCCCCATTTCTGCTGAAAACCTACCCTTCCTCCTACTATCTCCTGGCCGATGCTGCTTGGGGCAGCTACTACAGTGAGATCATATAGTGATTTCCTATTTTTTCCACTCCTGCTCACTTCAGGACTCTTCTGGAAGGAAGAGTTACAGCTCTAAATTGACTTTTTTTTTTTTTTTAGTTATAACAAGATATCCAGGCTAGGTGGACACACAGAACCTGAAGATGCAAAGTGATACCTTGACCACACACAGTGCCAAAGAAAAGAGCCAAGCAGATAGCTTGACCTTAAAAAGTAATAGACTTAGGAAGGTAAATAGTGTTTCTATGACTCATGAAGCTTGCCTGACTTTTAACTCGATAGGCACTGGAAACTGCAATCAGTTTTCTTTTGAAATTCCACACCTAGACTTTTAAAAACCATCTAGAGTCGTATTGCTTTGGTGATCATTTCTGTCAAAATCTTGAGTAAAGTTACCCACACCTGGTGCCAGGGAGGCTTTGTCCTAGCAGAATAGATGCCACTGGCAGCTGCTTACCATGATGTCCAGCGAGGTGTCTCCAGGCCCGAGCTGCATACACCGGGTGTCCCAGCTGGCTTACTGAGTCTCTAGAAGATGTCTTGAAATAGTCGAGCTCTTCCACAATGAAGCTGGGAACTAACCATGGCCTTCTGCTGAACCCTGCCTAGGGAGTAAAAGGCCGGGCTCTCTCTGTTGGGAGCAGGTGGGACTTGGCACCTGGCACCCCCGGGGGTGCACATCTCCAATGCTAAGCTCTTAGGAGTTGAGTGTGAAGCCTGAGGCATACCCCGGAGGAGGTGTCAACACAACAGCCGTGTGCCATGCTCTCCCTGCGGAGGCTGTAGCCCACACAGCAGAGACCAGCAGAACTCCAGGAGGCTGGCTGTACTGCCTTGCCACCTGTGTGTGACAAGTTGGGGGACTTGAAGGAAAAGAGTGTCCCAGGCCTGCCAGACCCTCAGGACTACGGTGACTGGTGACTCTTCCTACCGATTCTGCTGTGCATGACCTTCCCTCCCCAGAAGGTCTCTGGTGTTTATTTTTGGTTTTTTGTTTTGTTTATTTTTGTTTGTTTGTTTTGTTTTGTTGTTTATTTGTTTTTTGCTTTCTTTCTCTTGAGACAGGATCTTTATGTAGCCCTGGCTGTCCTGGAATTCACTATGTTGACCAGACTGGCCTTGAAGTCACAGAGATCCTCCTGTCTCTGGCTCCAGAGTCCTGAGATCAAAGGCGTACCTGGTTCATTCTGAGAAACAGATGCCGAAATTCCTGCCTGCTGTGTGACAAACCCACTTTCCACACAGCGGGTTTGAGGCCTGAGGAGACGAGGGGCTCGGGGCAGCAGTCCTGTTTCGGGAAGCCAATCACAAGTGTATTCCCAGAACCCTGAACTTGGCTTCAGGAGTCCCCCCAGCATGCTTCAGGAAGGCTGCCTCTTCCGGGAGATTGTCTCCTGGGAGGCCTCTAATTAACCCCCTTCGGATGACATCCAAGAAATGCCTGCCTCGACCAGCATTTGACCCCGTGATGCTCTCAATGTGGACTCTGCTGGGGCCTGGAAACTCCGTTCTCCTGCTGAATCACAGCAATGCTGAGGCCCAGGTAAGCTGCTGCCTGAAGTCTACTGCCTGGGTATTTCTTGGGGTCACAGATGAGAAACGCAGACACTAACCAGATCCCGTGAGTGTCACCTGAGCCTGTTCCAGCGGACCTGGCCACTTGTGCAAGCACAAGAGGCTGAATAAATAAGTGCAATAAACTGAAGGAGGAGGACGTGGACCCTCCTGACACAGAGTGTGGAGGTCAAGGCAGCCACTGAAACGTGACTCATGGTTGAGACAAGACCTTGACCATGAGGAGGCTGCGATGGTTCACGGACATCTGTCCAGACAGACCAGGTGCTCTCCTGAAGTCCCCTGGCCACCGGTCCCAGGAGCTCTAGCTTGGCAAAGGGCACCCCTCACATTCTCCTTTCCAGAGCCCTCTCCCACCCAGCTGCAGCTCCCCTGAGAAAGCTTTCCCAGTGTCTCCATCATTGGCTTTCTCCAGCTCCTGGCTCCCCCTCTTCACTCACTCCATCTACTCTATGGAGAGGCCAGACCCTCAGAGACACCAGGACTGAGTGAAGCCCCTCTTCACTCCAAAACAGTGATGGTGCATATTTGCAAAAGCTAGAGGACCCTGTGCTGGTCCTATGTGGAGGGGACATGTGGTCATGAGAAACAGCCTCCAGAATAGATGATTTCCATAATTACGCTACCCAAACCCTTCCCACCATATTCAGCTGACAGATCTTTTGGCCCTGCCAAATGGGCTTGCTCTGGCTCCCCCTTACAGCTCAAAACCACCACTCTGTTTTTTCAAACACATACAAACGCTCACACTTCACAATAAGTAAATGGTTTAAAAAAAAAGAAAAAACACAACAACTCCCCCTTTCTTTTTTTCACGAAGCAGATGGTAGGTCTCGGGAACTTGGTGGAAATTAGGCTTTCTGATTTTCTAATAAATTTTAGCATCTCACACAAAAAGCACAAGCTCATTTTCATTCTGATGTTAAGTACCATATGGCCCATCATCCATGGAACGTGGCAGCTTCATAACCAGAGTGATGTGGAAGGGAGGAGCTTCCCTACGAGGCCAGTGTGTATGAACCAATTGGATTCCAGGGTGAATACCATTTGATAATAATATTGTATATGGCAGAGGACTAATTATCCCTCTTTTATGGTATGTGTTAATTTTCTCTGCCAGTTTCCCTAATTACGACTGTCACCCAAAGGACGACTCTTTGTAAATACTCTGTAAACATCTGAAAAGACACAGACAGTGTGTGCATGAAGAAAGCCGTCCCTGGGTTTCGAAGCTGTCTGGAAGACTAGCTGACATTTCATATGTTTTTCAGTTGTATAAGCAGCCAAGAAGGACTTGCAACTGTATGGAAAGACCCCCTTCCTTTCCCATGACATCATGGGCTTTCCTGTACATTCTGGGACCACTGTTTTGAGGGACATTTTTTATGGCTGTCTTTGTTGCTCTGAAGTGAATTCTGACAAATGTATATGCTAGCCTCACTCATACCCCAATATAGACAGAGTGTCTCTATTGTCAAGCTGGTTCCCTTGGTGCCCCTTCTCTGCCAGTTGGCCCCCAGCTTTCACTGTTCTCTTCCCTGAACCTGTAGGTGGTTTTGCTTGCTCTCAAATTCCACACACATCAGGTCATACAGCACGCCTTCCGCTGTGTCTGCCATTTTAACTTTTAGCTCATCTCCAGTACACTCAGTCCAGACATTGTCCTCCCGATTAGACAGACATTCGTAACACACAGCTTCGTCAGCTGCACTTCTGATAATGCTGCTCGCTGACCCAGCACAACAATTGCAGTGTCGTGTGCAATAGGAAACAAACTTTCATTGTTCATAGGACAGTAAGGAAAGGCAAGATACCACACACTTAAGTAAGCTTTAGCGATCGTTTAAGGACATTCGTGAGAGGGATGTCGAAGGCGCAAGCATCAGCCCAGAAAAACCCACCCTTACATGGTTTTGTTGAGTGCTTTGCATTTGTGTCTGTGTAGCATTGTGTGCTGCTTGGCTTCCTCCCCTGGTGTGCCTAACACCTCAAGGTGCCTCCAGTGGGGATGACCAAGCTGAAGGTACAGCTAGGGTACAGCTAGTCGGGAAGCTGAGGTGGGAGATTGTTTCACAATAGACTGGGAAACCTAACAAGAGCCTGTCTCAAAACCAAAAGATGATGTGTCAGAAGAGGGTGTTGTGATTGGGGCTTGTAATCTCACCAGCAGGATGGCTGAGGCAGGGGATGAGGAGCTCCAGTCAGGAAGATCCCGTCTCATAAACACACAAATGAATAAGAACCAACACTCCAGACCGAAGGCTCCAGATTTCTCTCAGTCCTTTTCCCATAGTTATTAATTCAGCACGCAGAAGCCAGGAAACCCACGCCGGCAGGCCGGCAGACCAAGCAGTCCAATTCCCTAAATGCCCACAGCCACTGGGTGCTTTAGACTGGTCACAGCAGCTGTGGAGACCATCGTTTGTTTTTTACCACGCCCCACCCATCACCTGGCCCAGCGCACTCCGCTGGATTTAGGATAAATCACATGAAACTGCCAGTTTTGCACCAATGGATAAAAGCAATGTCCTGAGGTTCTGCGCCATTTCCTTTCCTCCTTACTATGACCCTGTAAAGTTGGTCCTCTCACCATTAACACACACACCCCGAAAAAAAAAAAAAAAAGACTTTCCTGAGGCTCCCACACTGGCAGGGGTCAGAGCGGAACTGACCCCTCTCTTTTTTAGTAAAAACTTAGGGAGTCAGATGTTACCCCTTCTCTAGCAAAGTCCACTATCGGGTCTTACTCGTCTGTTTTCCCTCATCTAGCACAAGGGAAGATGGAGATTTAATTTGCTTGTGGTCTAAGGTTTGGGTTTCAGCACCTAGCCCTTTCATTTCACATCAGAACCTTCGCTTGGGACCCAGGAAACCAGCGAGAACGTAGACATTTTCCACAGTGAGGCCACCCACTCACGAATCCAGATCGCCTCCCTGCGGACATGCACCTACTCTACCCAGATCTCGCTTCCTCTCTTCAGCTTGCATTTTAAATTTCCAGCCATCGGCAGACCGGAAATTGTTAGGCTTGGAGCGCCACCGTGTGCCCAGAGTCATGCATACCGGCAGATCCCTGGTAGGAATGAGGGGTGTGAGGTTGGCTCTGAGAAACTCAGCCTTGATCACCAACATAAAAGGGGTAGGACCTTTGTGGATTTCTGTGGGCCTCTCTAGCACTTTGTTTCTTCCTATTCTCATGTGGTCTTCATTTACCATGGTCTCCTATTCCTTGTTCTCCCTCTCTGTTGTTGATCTAGCTGTGATCTCCCACTCACCCAAGCTCTCTTTCCCTCGACCCTCGCCCTTCACTACCCCCACTCATGTCCAGGCTGTTCATGTAGATCTCATTCCATTTCTCTGTCATTGGGCGATCCCTGTGTCTTTCTTGGGGTCCTGTTTTCCAGGTGATGTGAGTAGCAGTCCAGTCATCCTTGTTCCACATCTAGTATCCTGTTATGAGTGAGTACATACCATGTTTGTCTTTCTGAGTCTGGGATACCTCACTCAGGATGACTTTTTCTAGATCCATCCATTTGTCTGCAAACCTCATGATGTCATTGTTTTTCTCTGCTGAGTAGTATTCCTGGCAATGGTCCAGAGACAGTCCGAACTGACCTACTCTGGTGATGGGATGGCCAAACACCCTAATTGTCGTGCTAGAAACCTCATCCAACTACTGAGGGATCTGGATGCAGAGATCCATGACTAGGCCCCGGGTGGATCTCTGGGAGTCCAATTAGCGAGAATGAGGAGGGTTTATATGAGCGAGAATTGTTGAGACCAAGGTCGGATTAAGCACAGAGACAAATAGCCAAACAAACGGAAACACATGAAATATGAACCAATGGCTGAGGGGTCACCAACTGGATCAGGCCCTCTGAATGGGTGAGACAGTTGATTGGCCTGATCTGTTTGGGAGGCATCCAGGCAGTGGGACCGGGTCCTGTGCTCATTGCATGAGTCGGCTGTTTGAAACCTGGGGCCTATGCAGGGTCCCTTGGCTCGGCCTGTGAGGAGGGGACTGGACCTACCTGGACTGAGTCTACCAGGTTGATCTCAGTCTGTGGGGAAGGCTTTGCCCTGGAGGAGATTGGAATGGGGGGCGGGCTGGGGGGGGAAGGTGAGGGGGGACGGGAGGGGGGAGAACAAGGGAATCTGTGGCTGATATGTAGAACTGAATTGTATTGCAAAATAAAAATTTAAAAAAATAATAATAATAATTTAAAAAAAAAAAAAGGGGGTAGGACCGTCTCCAGGTCATCATCTTGTAAGTGCAGTGTTACATACGGAAACAGGCAAGGTGGTAGTGATAAATTTGAACGTACCATGACATGCAAGGGCTCATTTAGGACCAAATTCAGCCTCCTTCAAGTTTAATTGAGTCTGACTCACTTGATAAAGTAAAAGCCACCTGTAAATCGGATGACCTGACTGTCATATTGCAAACAACTGGCTGTCACTTAAATGCAGATGCATTGAAAGCCTGGAAAACGTTAAGTGCAATACTGACCATGCTCACTGTTCCCTGGCCACTGCTGTGAGGACACAGGTACCATCCAGGCCTGATTCTGCATCGGGAGCTGGAACCCCAGACACCTGCAGACACCTGGGGGTGGTCACAGACACCTGGGGGTGGTCACAGAGCCGTGACTTTGGAGAACCCACCTTTCACCGCACGTTGGTACACTGTCTTCCTGAAAGTGGTTTTCTTAGCTTATTCTTCCTCCAGAGATGCTTACAACATTCTTAGAAATTTTCCTTCACTATTGCTTAAGTGTGAGGCAAAATCAATATCCTAGGTAATAATTAATACTCCTTCATGATAACCAGTTAATGATGCACATAGGCCTTGCACTTTGACAGGTAATAATCATTTAATTATCACCTTAACACTGTAAGTTAGAAGCATTAGAACCATGCATGTGAGATGTCCTGTCACCCCAGAGCCATTATAGCAGGGGAGTCTGAGTGCAGCCTGGGACATCTCTCAGGTTGAAGATGAAGAAGAAGAAGAAGAAGAAGAAGAAGAAGAAGAAGAAGAAGAAGAAGAAGAAGAAGAAGAAGAGGAGGAGGAGGAGGAGGAGGAGGAGGAGGAGGAGGAGGAGGAGGAGGAGGAGTGCAGCCTAGGTCTTATCTCAGGTTGAAGATGATGGAAGAAGAAGAAGAAGAAGAAGAAGAAGAAGAAGAAGAAGAAGAAGAAGAAGAAGAAGAAGAAGAGAAGGAGGAGGAGGAGGAGGAGGAGGAGGAGGAGGAAGGAGTCTGAGTGCAGCCTGGGTCTTACCTCAGGTTGAAGAAGAAGAAGAAGAAGAAGAAGAAGAAGAAGAAGAAGAAGAAGAAGAAGAAGAAGAAGAAGAAGAAGAAGGGCCAGGATGGTGGCACACATTTTTAATCTTGGTACTTAGGACACAGAGACAGGATCTCTTGAGTTCTAGGCGAGCCTATTCTACATACTGAGTTCTAGGTAGACCTGTCAGAGCTACATAATTAAAATGTCTAAAAAATGGAGAGGGGCTGGAAAGATGGTTTCACTTATTGTCTTTCCAGAGAACCCAGATTTTATTCCCAGTAGGTACTTCAGGTGACTCACAACTATTTATATCTCCAGCTCCAGGGGGACCCAGTGTCCTCTGCCTCCCTGGGCACCTGCACATACATGGCATATATAGGCTCATGTAGGGATGTACACATATGTACAAACAAAT
Organism: Peromyscus eremicus; assembly: GCF_949786415.1. NCBI lineage: Eukaryota > Metazoa > Chordata > Mammalia > Rodentia > Cricetidae > Peromyscus > Peromyscus eremicus. The sequence continues at coordinate 59,545,926 of NC_081425.1, read as the reverse complement.
ATATATTTATTTTATTTTATTTCGAGACAAGGCTTTTTCTTGTAGCCCTGGCTGTCCTGTAACTCACTCTGTAGACCAAGCTGGCCTGGAGTTCTGCCTGCCTCTGCCTCCCGAATGCTGGGATTAAAGGCATGTGCCATCACCACCCAGTATGAATACATACTTTTTATTAAAAATAAAACAGGGCTAGAGAGATGGCTCAGAGGTTAAGAGCACTGGCTGTTCTTCCAGAGGTCCTGAGTTCAATTCCCAGCAACCACATGGTGGCTCACAATCATCTACAATGAGATCTGGCTCCCTCTTCTGGCCTGCAGACAGAACACTCACTGTGTACATAATAAATAAATAAATCTTTTAAAAAAACAATAATAACAGAGCTAGGCATAATGATAATCCAAACATTTAGGAGATAATGATGATGATAATGATGATAAGTGCTGTGGAATAATGCTCTTGTACAATGTAAAGATTTTTCACTCGATTGGTTTTAATAAAATGCTGATTGGCCAGTAGCCAGGCAGGAAATATAGGTGAAGCGACCAAATTAAGAATGATGGAAAGGAGAAGGCAGAGTCAGGAGTTGCCAGCCAGACACAGAGGGAGCAAGAGATGAACATGCCATGCTAATAAAAGTTCTGCCACATGTCAAAGCATAAATAAGAAATATGGTTAACCTAAAATGTAAGAGCTAGTTAGTAATAAGCCTGAGCTACTGACCAAGCATTTTATAATTCATATTCAGCCTCTGAGTCAGTTATTTGGGACCAGGTGGTCAGGACAGAGAAACATCCGTTTGCAATAAAGTATTACAATTATACTAGATTCACATTTGAGACAAATAAGGCCTATGTGTCCTCAAGATACCCCCATTGCTAACTGCTTGCTGCTCACATATCCCTCTCACATCCATCTTGTTCTGCTCCAGGGTCCACTGTGGTCAATGTTGGACACCTCTGGTTGTTCTGCAATATCTCATGAATGAGCTGAAGCTCTGAGCTCCCTCAAATGTGCCACACGCGCTCTGACATGGATCATGCACGATACAGCCTTGGCCTGGATCCCTCTCTGTTCCCCAAACCCTTTACATGTTGACGCCTCGTGCTTTCCATAGATCTTAGTGCTGGCACCTCACTCTGTTTATTCAGATAAGTTGCAGAGCAACTCATCAACAATTTGTGATGAGTGTGGTTCCAGGCACTGAGGACAGAGAAAGCTCCGACTAAAGCTCCCTCTTGGCAGCTCTAAATGAAACGGAAAATGTTTGTGTGAGTGAGCATCCACTCAGGTTAGATCATGGTGAACCCAACCAAGAGGACCCCTGCCGGTGGGATGATGCATGGCACCCTCTGGGAGTGACCACAAGCTGACTGAGGAGCATGAAAGGAAACCTCTCAAAAGCTTTCCCCAGCCATCCTCCTCTGACTAAGTCACTTTCCTGTGACAAACCTTTGGTGACATCAGGGCCTTCTGCACAGCTTGCTGCCCTCCTAATCTTCATTCTTTAGTGCAATCTTGTCATCAATGTCTGACCCTCCCTCTGGACTAATGCCAGGCGGCCTCTATCCATATCATAACCCCAGACATGGGCTAGAGCAGTGCTCACTATTTTTTGCCAAATGATAGATAAATTGACACACAGACAATGCCCTTCACTCCACCAAGAGAATATTCATCATGTGCTGGCATCTTGTGTGGCATGAGGTCTATTCAGTGTCAACTCTGGCTGGAGACAGCCCCTGGGGCAGCAGGCTAAACCACACACACATAGGGACCATAGAGAGATCGACCCCAGGGTTTCCACCTGGCCATATCTGGCAATATCTTTTGGTGAACATCATGTTCCAAGGAGGAGTCAGATCAAAGAGGATGGAGAAAGTGAAGAGACAGAGTCAAGCAGGAGTAGACAGAAGGCCCGAGAGTGCCTCCTCGGGATGGGCAGTTCAGACAGACTTAATATCACAATATCCCGGAGGCTTCCCACCTCTTCCTCTAGCTGCTGCAGCTTCTCCAACTTCTCAGGATTCTACATCACCTCCACCCTCTCGCCTCAGCTCCAGTTAACGGTTCGATGCTTTATCTCCATGTGACCAACTCTCTTTCAACTTTACCTACTTTCCAATATGACCTCCATGGCTGTCTACTAGAAGATGCCCTTCCATTGGGAGCATCTCCTGGCTGTGCACTCCTTCCCTACACTTCTGATGATTGTTCTTTGAATGTTAATTCCCTGACACAATATCACCCCTCTGCAACCTTCTGCTAAAGTCTCAATCTATCTTTCAAGACTCTGGGTATCCATAAAGCCCTTCCTTCCCCCAACCCTAGGCTACATGTGCTCTCTACATTTATGCATTTCCTGGGCAGGTAGAGACACTGGATGAAGTAACAAGATCTCTCCTTTAGATCACCAGCTGCTGAAGGGAAGAAGTGTCTTATTCTGCATCGTGGCTGCTTGATAAAGACCCTGTGGAAAGCAGCGCCGTTCTTCTTTACAGAAAGAAACTGTCATGTCCCTCCACTTGGGGATTCTGTGTAATGAGAATGAGCAGCTGGAGCTCTGAGGACAGAAGAGGCTGGGGTCATGCAAGGAAAGAGCCATTAGCCAAGGAGTGAGGGCATCCCCAGAGGCTAGAGGGGGCCCTCAGAAGGAACGAGCCCTACCAACACTTAACAACCAATATGGCTGATTTGGGCTTTCTCACTTCCAAAGTTTAGGAAAACAAGCTTGTGGGGATTCTATGCTTTTATATTTGCTATCACTTATTTTACAGTTATATCTCATTTGTGATAACTATTGTGACAATAATTTGTGATAAATTATTAAGGTTTTTATAAAAGGCAACCAATGGTGCAGGGAATACAGTCTCCTGTTAGAGCCACTCTGGCTTAACCCCAGGTGGCTGTGTTCTGGGCTGCTGCATAGCAACCCAGCAGCAGGAGGCTTACCTGGGGTGAGAGGTTGGGGGTGAGGGGACAGGAAGGCAGTAGCCAAAGGCCAGGGAGTCTCCCTCTCTTTTGAATTTGTCTCTTTCTCTCTCTCTCTCTCTCTCTCTCTCTCTCTCTCTCTCTCTCTCTCTTTCTTTCTCTCATTTCCTTCCTTTTTTCTTGTGCATTTATATGTATATGTGTTTAGGTATGTGCATTCCTGCACATATGTGCCCATGTGTATGCACACATGTGTATGTGTGTGTGTGTGCACATATGTGTGTGTAAGGGCCAGAGGACAATCTCAAGTGTCTTTCCTCAGGTACCATCGACCTTACTTTTTGTCTGAGCCAGGATCTTTCATTGGTCTGGAGCTCACCAATAGGTTAGGCTAAGGGACTACAGGAGTCCCAAAGATCCACACCCCTCTGCCTTTCCAGTGCTGGGATTACAAGTGTGTGCCACCAAACCTGGCTTTAAGAAATTGTGTTCTACTTAAAAACAATTTCATCATGGGGTTTAGGGGTTGAACTTGGGTCTTCATGCTTGCAAGGCGAGAACTTCATTGACTAAGGCGTCATTATGCACCCCTCGCCTTTGGCATTCCATCTTTGCAGGTTTTCATGTACCCAAGCTAAGACAGCTTTGACCAGCGGACCCCCTTGAATAGTTGATCACCCTGAGAAGGACAAAAAAACAGTCAAAGCATCTTGGTTTTCCAAATTGGCTTTATTATTTCCAGTTTGACTTATCTCAAATCCTTGTATTAACTCTCCAAGATTGGTGAGCCACAGCCCAGCTTCTGGGTTTTACCACCAACTTCAAAGACAGAAAAGCTGCTCCATAAGACATGAGTTCAACCCTTAGAACTTCTCAATCAGGCTGGGTCTTACTAAAGACAAAAGCATCCAAAACCCCCATGAGAAGTAGAACAGCACAGCCTCGTGTCCGCAGAGAGGAAACCCTAGAGAAGAAGAAATCGTAGTGGGCTCTGAGCATCTTCTCTATTCTGCTGCCTTTCAGATCTGTAAGCGCAAGATTTTCACAGTGCGTTCCCCATGGTAAATCAGGGTGGCCTGTAATAAACTGTTGCCTGGTGAGGCTGAGTGGACTCCCCACCCCCACCCGAGTGTGTTCCCAGCAGAGAAAGAAAGTGACATTCAGGGAACACATTTGTGCAGATAGACCACAGCATGAAAGCTGTCCATTAAACAACTCTCCAGACATGGTTTTTCTGGTCAGGCAACAAGTGAACGACTTCTCCCTTCCTCCCCGCTCCGCCCCCCCCCCACATTGATATTGGCACTTGCAAAACACTGGAGAGGAGGACGCTGAGGGTGACTCTGGGTTCTCCTAGGAAACATGTTGGCTTGAGGTTCTTACGGCTGCTGCACAGTGGCTGTTGATTTTTCCTCTTCTGAGTTAAGGATTCTCAGCTTGAGACACCCAAGATCACAGAAATAAAAGTTTTTATTACTACTATTTAATTTAAAGAACATCACACAGGCCTTTATGCAGTTGTCATGGCCACTAAGCCTAGAGTGTCCCTGGCTTGATTTAGACAATGCTTCTCTTTTTATGTCTGCCTCCCTGTCCCCGGCAGGCTAGCATTCATGGGCATGCTCCCTGAAGAATCACTGCTGTACACACACACACACACACACACTCACACACACACACACACACACACACACACACACACACATGCACACACACATACAGGCATGCACACATGCACACAGTGTACCTGATCTCAGCTCTCTCAGAAGTTAAGCAGGTAGGTATATGCCTTGTGTGGTGGTTTGAATGAGATTGGCCTCCATAGGCTCATATATTTGAGTACTTGGGGCCCCCCAGTTGGTGGAACTGTTTGGGAAAGATTAGGAGGTGTGACCTTGTTGGAGGAGGTGTGTCACTGGGGACAGCTTTGAGGTTTCTAAAGCAGAAACTATTCCCTAACAGGAGCTTGTTCTCCTGTTCCCACCTCCCCCACCTCCATCCCCCACCCGGCTCTCACTCTCGCTCTTGCTCCCGCTCTGTCTTGTGGTGGTTGTCTCAAGATGAGAATTCTCAGCTACCACTCCAGCAGTATGCCTGCCTGCCTGCTGCCATTGCTCCCTACCATGGTGGTCATGGACTCAACCTCTGCAGCTGTAAGCTCCAAATAAATTCTTTTACCTATAAGTTGCCTTGGTCATAATGTCTCATGGTGACAATAGAAAAGTAAGACATCTGGCTAGTATTTGGATAAGATAAAAAGCAGGAAGGTCAACGTGTAGAGTCTTCTGTAACCAGTGGCCCTAAAAACTTGACTGGGTACAGCTCTGTGGCCAGATGAAGAGTGTCTGCTGGGTTGTGCACAAGGCACACATTGAAGGTGGAGCTGAGAGTCAGACTGGAAGGGAAAGTGGCAGCTCAGGACCCCCCAGGCCAAGTGCTCGACACAAAGGAGATGTATGTGCCGCAGTGGGACAGAGGGCTGGGAATAAGAGACAAAGACAGGAGACAGAGGAAAGAGGGAGAAGGGAATGGGGGGGGGGGTATTTGTCCCAGATGGTGGGTGGGGGTTGACAGCAAAAGACTGTCTCTGGATAGAGGGGTCACATAAGAAAATGACATTTTATAAAGGGAGAGGGAGAGGCCCCGTGTTAGGGTGAGTTGTTTGATTTTGACTGAGCACGTTAATTAGGTGGGCCAAGGGGACTTTTGATTGCTGGACCTTAATCTTTTGATAGCTGGACCTTAGTAGTCAGCCTCAGGAGAGGAAGTGGCCAAGTAAGGGAATAGACTCGGTGGCTTGCTTTAGGAATGTCATCTAATGGTTTTTAGCAAGGCAGAGGGAATGGAGGAAGGGCAAGGCCTGCCAGAGCCATGCTCAAGTGGGCTAGTGTCTCTTCACAAACAATGTCTGAACTACAAAAATTCTTCCCAGACAGAAAGAACGTTTTGCTTCTAGCTACCTGTAAGTGGGAGGTGCAGAGCCTGTCACGGGCTGGTTGCATGGATACAGCTTTATTTGTGTGAGTCAGAAAGGAGAAAGACCTGCCTACCTCCACCTCCTTCAGCCAGCTGTCTGTGCAGGAGCTCTGGGCAACAGTGTGATCACAAGGCAAGCCCTGACAGAACCATTGTCTACCCTACCGCCTGGATACTGGCCCCGTTTTCAGGCTAACCCAGCAGCAGAGTTTCTGAAAACCCCAGAAAGACCTAGAGCAGAAGGGGCTGCCTTCTTGACTGCGTTCTGCATGGATGGAGGTGACCTCAGGACTTGCCCCTTGGGCTTCTGAGACACATCCTTGGAGACTTTAGGCCAGAACTCTAGAGCGGCTCCTTTCCAGTTCTGAGTACATCATATGCAGCCATTTACGCCATCTTCTGTGTATGCCAGGCAAGGCAGGGTAGCAGGGTCACTCATTCAAGGCCTCTGTGCCGCTGCTCTGGGACACCAGCGGCCAGCTCTCCTTTCCTTCTCTCCTGTCCACGGCTGTGGGAAGCGCCCAGTCTCTGAATCCCCCAGGACATGTCCCCTGGGAAGCTCCGGCTCTTTTTGGCACTAGCTGGGTACCGACAGGCAGTGCTGGAGTTTGGTTGTGTTATAAGTTTATAATTTCATTTTTAACTCTACCGAACACCTCACACTGCCCAAAAGCAGACCACCTGACAAAGACCCAAGCTGAGACAAGTCAAGTCAGGACACTGTCCGTTCCCAGAGTCTTTCTCGAATCAGCCATTGCCCTTTGGGATGCTCTGCCTCAAAATGATCCTCCTCCAAAGACCCGGGGGACTCCTGTGCAAAGAACTCCTCATCCCACTCCATGTCTTCTCTGGAGAAGCTGCGGAGGATCTGTCTGGAGCTCCCCAGGCTGCAAGGGAAGGGTGAGGGAGACGGTCAGGCTCAAGCTGGCCACCACACAGAGGGAAGGCACACCCAAATTACCACCATTTCTGCTAAGAACATCAGCTTCCCCCCCCCCCTCAGTTCCGGGCCTTAAAGTGATACGGGGTGGGGTGCGGGTGGACTTCAGTGGGCATTGACCTGGTCTCAAAGGAGAAGGTCAAGGATGAGGACTGGGCCATGGCTTCACTATGTTGAGCACATGGCTTATTACTATAGGAGTAAAATGCTGTCAAGGAAACCCTGGATCCACCAGAGTTGAGTGACTTGTGAAGAGGTAAGGGGACAACCACGGAGTCTGAACAGACCCTTGTGTCCTGTGGCTTGGCCTGAGTGGTTGCCCTGCACAAAGCAAGGGGGGCGTGGGAGTTGGTCATGGGAACTAGTCTTGAGAGACAAGGGTCTGGCAGCAGAGAAGTCACAGGAGCCAGTGGCAATATGCCCCCACAGGAGCTAGTGGCAGTATGTCCCCACAGGGGCCAGACCAGCAGGAAGCCCTGCTCTGCAGAGCAGAGGCTCGTCAATGTCTTCCAAGGTGACAGTATCTCAGCATAACACTGCTTGCTGCTTGCTGCTCTGTCTGTACAACCCACGCTGTCACTGGAGAGCTACAGAAGATGTAAGCAGCGGGCCAGAGAGGAAGCTGGCAGGCAGGGTGGAAACAAGGTCAGAACGGAGGACAATGTGAGCCAGGCTGCTGGAGTACAGACTGTGGGAAAACATCTCAGCCAAGCCCCACCCCCCATAAAATCAACAACTTCTGCACATGGGATGAGGGACCAACACACACTAAGTCTGGAGCACCCCATGAGTCGGGAGCACAATGAGATTGTCTCGGTTCTGTTAAGTCCAAGCACTTACTCTTTTTTGTGGGCTTTGGGCTTAAATTTCAGGGTGTTGAATGCCCCTTCCACAGCCTTTGGCAGGTAAATGGGGTATCTCTCAAGCCTCCTCTGGGTGCCCGTGACCCTGTGTTCCGTGCTCCTTCGAAACCGGCTGTCTGCAGTGGCGTGAGCAGTGATGGCCTCAGAATGTCTGCGTGGTGCCCGCAGAATCCAGTTGGAGTGCAAGCTATGCTCCTGTGAACTGGTCGCCACTGGAAGAGAGAAGCAAGTGACCTTGGCAGCTGGCCACTATCGGGGGGAGCAGAAGGTAAAGGAGAGCATGGACAGGTGGGGAATCCCCAGCATGGAAAGACAGGCTCACTGCCGTGAGTTCTGCAGGAGGCTGCAGGGGTCTGGGGGTGGAGTCAGATTCAGCAAAGCTCAGGGCTGGGACAGCACCAAGAGCTGTACTCATTGACTCTTGACTCCGGAAGGATGCCCCAATGCATGACATATTGTTCAAAGAGATTCCATTTTTGCTAAAAAGTAAAATATAAATAAAATCTGAGTGTGTTGAATATCCTTTGGGAAAGTCATATGCCCAAGTGCCAACTGTGGCCGTGACCTACAGATGGTATCTGTCTTTTAGTTTCTTTTTTCTAATTGGTTTTTAATTTTAATTGTGTGCACATGAGTGTAGGCACTGTCAGAGGCCAGAAGACAGTGTTGAATCACCTGAAGCTAGAATTACAGGAGGCCAGTGTGGGTGCTGGGTACCGAACTCTGGTCCTCTGTGAGATCAGGACCACCTTGGAACTGCTGAGCTGTGACTCCTAGCACCTAGAGGTTTTAATACTTCAGTGTGCTGTTTGGTTCATTTGTTTTTACAACGAACAGAGATTGTTGCTGCTGTTGTTGGGGGGTGGGGGTGGGGAAGGGTGTGTCAGAGGACAACCTTCCCAAGTCAGTTCTCTCCAGGAGTGAATTCAGTTTTTCAGGCTCAAGCACTTTTGCCATTGAGCCCCATCACTGGCTGTTATGGCTCACTCCTCCCAATTGCAACCCTCCCTCTGCATTTCCTGGGGGAGGGAGGTGCTCACCAGCATCAGTGAACAATAGGTCACCAAGAGGTCACACGTGTCAGAACAAAAGCTTGGAAGACTCTGGAGGTCCCCTACCCAACCCTGTAGAAAGGATTATAAGCACTTATAATTTATATATCTTTATAGTCTGTATAACTGTAAACAGTTGCTGGGGTGGAGACTCTGAGCAGCCAAACTTTAGAGAAAAAGATGTTGTCACCTGTGTTGGGGTGGCCTTCCTGGCAACACAGCTGCTTTTGAGTTACCCCTGCTCTTTGTAAGTAACACCTCCCCATCCTCCAGCTCATCACCTCAGTAAAAATTCATTGCTTCACCAATGTGGACATCTGTGCAACAGTCACTGTGGTCTGTCCTGGGTGATCGATCTGTCTAGCCCCTAGCCTCCAGGGTAAGTAGACATATTTGTGTTAGGTCTCCCCAGGAGAAGTCACACAACACTGGCCTTCTTTTTTTTCTTTTTCTTTTCCTTTTGAGACAGGGCCTCACTCCGTAGTTTTGGTTTGGGCTTTGTTGTTTTTGTTTAGTTTTGAGTATGCCTTCCTCAATTTATCCACCCTGTTTTTGTTTTTGTTTGTTTATTTTTTTTTAAAAAACAGGGTCTCTCACTATCCTGCTCACTATTTCAGCCAGCCTGTCTGAAAAGGCCCAGGGATCCTCCAGTTTCTGCCTCCTGAGCACTGAGATTATAGGCTCACACCATCACACATACCTGGCTGCTGGGGATTGAACTCTGGTCCTCATACTTTTGAGGCAAGCACATTATAGACTGAGCCATATATTTAGGCCTGGAGTTTTGGCTTTTTGAAATAAAGTCTCCTTAGGCAGCCCACGCTGGCCTCCAAACTCTTGTCTGTCCTCCTAAAGGGTTTACCCTTCCAATTGCTGGGATTATAGGGGGGCACCATCATGCCCGGCCTGTTTTAGTCATTTGAGTACACCATTAGGTAGTGTTAAGAATGTTCACATTCCAGAATTTTGTTTGCATCTTGCAAAATAGAAACATCCCCCTGTATGACAACATTCCCCACTGACATCTTCTCTCCTTAGCCATTTCCTCTCGCTTTCCCTCATGGAGTGTTAGGGGTCCCACCCTGGCAGCTGCAGTAAAAAAATAAAATAAAATAAAATAAAAAAACACCACAGGTGAAGGCTGGGGCAGTGACAGCCAGGGCGACTGAGACAAGGTACCGGGATCAAGCCTGTCATGACAGTGAGGGAGTTCCTTTCAGCAAAGAAGGTCTAGTCCCTGATGCCATCCCCGGAGCCCACTCACAGCCCCACCTCTCCTCAGCACTCACCATCAAAGTCCACATCTTCATTGGGCAGGTCAACCTCAGCAGTCCTCGGCCGTTTTTCTGTCTCTAGCTCTGCGATGATGGAGTCAAAGAAGGCGATGGCCTCGGCCACGTCGGTGCTGAACTGGGAGTATTTCTTTGAGGCTGCTTTCTGCAGCAGAAGAACAGGTGGGGGGGGGGGTGTGAGAGAGAGTTGCCTGGGAGTTTTATGAGTGTCCTCACATACAAAAGCCAGAAACACTGAAAAGAATTAATACTCCTAGAACTAAACGCATATGGGGTTTTGTATTTGTGAGATTTCAGAGGAAAATTTGATGGCTAAGATATGGATTTAACCACAGTCCTTATCATTAGACAGATGGATTTTTATTTATTTATTTATTTATTTATTTATTTATTTATTTATTTATTTTTGGTTTTTCGAGACAGGGTTTCTCTGTGTAGCTTTGCGCCTTTCCTGGAACTCGCTTTGTAGACTAGGCTGGCCTCGAACTCACAGAGATTTGCCCGCTTCTGCCTCCTGAGTGCTGGGATTAAAGGCGTACGCCACCACCACCCGTCTGACAGACGGATTTTTTTAAAGGATAAAATATTGTGTATCCACAAAGAATAAAATTTTGTCATTTGTCACAATGTAGATGGAGCTGGAGGCCATTACATTAAGTGAAATAAATCAAATACCGCAAGGCAAATGCCTCATGTAATCAGTCATATGTAGAAGTTAAAAGATTTTATCTGATTTAAGTAAAGGGTTTTAAAACAATTGTCCTGGGGGGGCGGGGGGGGGGAAGAGGAGGGAAGAAACACTAGAAACTAATGTGCCAAAATAATTAGACAGGAGAAGTTCTAGAGTTCCACAGCACAGCAGCGGCTGTAGTTACAACAATTTATTATATGTTTTATATAGAACGAGAAGAGGGGCTTGAAGACTCACAGAAAGAGTACGTGTTTAAGAAATGCTCACGGTGGAAACGCTCCTCATCATTACTTACTGCACACGCAGTAAGTAAGAGAGGCAGGATGGACGTATGAACTGAGAGGCTCCATGAGGAATTCCAGAGAAACAAGCAGGACACTGTTTATCAATGTGTTAAGCATGGTAAAACATGAAGTCCCGTTGGATGAAACATGGAGTCCCATTCTGTGAGGCTTTGAAAGTGGTATGTGGGCATGGTAATAAACACAAACAGTTAAGTTACGGAGTAGAATGTGGGGTGGCATTTCTAGGTGCACATTGTGGGGTACATCTTGTATGACCAGGAAACAGTAATCACAGAATCTCTTTCTTTCCTGTTTTCTTTTTCTTTTTCGAATTGCAAAGAGCTTTCTTATAGGAAAAACTGTTGACAGACCATAGCACCCACCTGAATACTTTGTCTTAAAAGTGGAAGATGGCTGGGCAGTGGTGGCGCACACCTTTAATCCCAGCACTCGGGAGGCAGAGGCAGGCAGATCTCTGTGAATTCGAGGCCAGCCTGGGCTACCAAGTGAGTTCCAGGAAAGGCGCAAAGCTACACAGAGAAACCCTGTCTCGAAGAAAAAAAAAAAAAAAAAAAAAGAAAAGTGGAAGATGATCTCCAAATATTTATCCATCCCTCTCTAAAGAGCTGCTAAAAATGAGAGCAGTTTTCTTATAGCTCCCAGGACCACCAGCCCATGGGGGCCACTATCCACAGTGAGTTAGGCCCTCCCATATCAATTATCAATGAAGAAAATACCCACAGGCTTGCCTATGAGCCATTCTGGTGGGTGATTTTTTTCTTAACTATGGGGTTTCTTTTCCCAAATAACTCTAGTGTGTGTCAAGTTGATTCAAAAAACTAGCGAGCACAATTGATCCCTTGTGAACTTGACACATGAACACATTTTTACTGAACTATAACCTTCCCTTTCTTATTTATCCCCAAGATCTCATTGAGATATTAGTATCAGTGCCTCAATATAAAACATATTCCAGCCTTTGAAAGTCCCACATACTTTAAAAATTCAAACATCTTAAAAATTTAGCTTCTTTAAAATACCCAGTCTCTGCCAAAGTTAAAAGTTTCTCTAAAACATCCAGTCTCTCTAAAATCCCCAGAGTCTTTTTAAAATATCCAGTCTCTCTGAAATATTCAAAGTCTTTCTAAAACTCCAAAATATTTGTACAATTCCAAAGTTTCTCTAAGATATCCAGAACATGGGTTCCTGTAAAATCAAAAAGCAAGTTAAATATTTTTTTTGTATTCCAAGAAAGAATAACCAGGGCACAGTCACAATATGAACAATGCAAAACTAAACTCTGAAAGTGTAAATAACTCAATGTCTACTGTCTGGCATTCAGAAATGATCTTTTGGGCTCCAAAGGGCTTGGAGAGTTGCATTCCTCTGGCTTTACCATTCATAGCATACTCAGCTCGTCTCACAAGCTCCAGTTATCTGCACTCCACACCTGCTGTTGCCCTCAGTGGTCATCCCACAGTACTGGCATTTGCAAATTGCTGGAGTCTCTGCACCTGGGCTGCACCTTCAGCGATAGCCTCTCCTGGAATCTCTTCAGGAACCTTGACCCTGCTACACAGTACCAAGCCTTAACTTCTCTCCATGATCTCTTCAGACTTGAGGCTTCTTTTACAACTGAGGCTGCATCTTCACTGATGGCCTCTCCTGGTGCCGGGCGGATCTCCATGACCTCTTCATGCCTTCAAATCCAGGACCATCTGAGGGACTCTTAGATACACAGAGTTAAGCTGTCAGCACAAAGGACAGCTATGGCCCCTCTGTCCCACAGCATCTGTGTGCTGCCCTTGAGAAACACTTTCCCAAAGAGTTTGCCTCAGTGATGCAGGTCTCTTCTTAACCACAGCTGGTTCTTTAGCTTCAGCTCACCAGAGCCCCAGATTGTTGTTCAAAATGTTGAACAGCCTGAGATTCTTGAAGGGAATCTTTCAAACTTCCCTATGAAACTTCAAAGGCCGGGCCTCGATTATCTGCACTGATTATTGCCCATGGGCCAATCTGGCGGAGTGACTTTTCTCAGTTGAAGCTCGCCCTTCCCAAATAACTCTAGCTTGGATCAAGTGGGTAGAAAACGAACTAGCACCCTCACCAAGTGCCCTCCCTATTCTCGGTGTATCTGTGTCCTTTCTAGTCTGGTCACTGGTTATTCTGAAAGTTTCTGTCTTATTACTGGAGTTCTCCACCAGACATGCTTTCCATTTTTCCCACTTGGACTTTTAAGCATCAAAAAGTTGTTTAAAAATCAATGTTGCTGGGCGGTGGTGGCGCACGCCTTTAATCCCAGCACTCGGGAGGCAGAGCCAGGAGGATCTCTGTGAGTTCGAGGCCAGCCTGGGCTACCAAGTGAGTTCCAGGAAAGGCACAAAGCTACACAGAGAAACCCTGTCTCGAAAACCAAAAAAAAAAATCAATGTTTAGAAACAAGTTGGGACCAGTTGGCTGGTCCCAGCGTCTGTCACTCGGAGTCTTGTCTGTTTGGTGCCTTGTTTCTTGACGTCCCTTTCATTTCCCCTTGTGTGGTGGTTTTGTTAAAGTCTACACGCTGTGTTGTCAATAGGTGCTGAGGATTTTGGTATCTGAAAGCTGTCTTTGCTTTGCTAGACCTTCAGTTTAGCTTTTTGCCAGTCTTAGGCAGTCTGCTGATGTTCAAATCTTTTATTGCTATGGTTACCATGCGTGGATCATTTTTCAATTTCTCTTGAAACACCATGTTTAAAGTGGAGGCTAATTATTTTCCAAAGAGCTTCTTTGTCCTCAGTGTAGGTCCCCTCTGTGATGCACTGGCCAGAGGATCCTTTTCCCACACTCTAGGCAGTATTCCACTACAGTCACTACTAGATGCTTGTTTGCATGGTAGTGGGAGGCAAGGGGACAGTCTGTTTTTAGGACCAGTCCCAATCTTAGGCAGTACCCTATGTTTGGGGATGTGACCCTCTCAGGGGTTTTGACCTCCTCAACATCTGCAGTCTTGGACCCAATATCCCTCATATACCCCCATACTCCTCTCCCCCAGAAACTTCTGGTTTCAGGAGATACAGAAGAAGAATCTGGCCTGGCTTTTATATGTCAACTGGAGGGAACCCTCGGCAGCTGGTCCCTCCCGTAGGCCTGCACTGTAAGGGATACTGGCTTAGGGTCTGCCAGCCTTTTGTGAGCATCCACTTATGATAATGAGAGAGTTTTCTGTATTTGTGGCCTTCCAAGCCTCCCCCAACTCCCCAACTCATTTGCTATTGCCAGTTGTCAACAGCTCTAGGAGGCTTTCCAGGTATATGGTTACCTCACTTCAGCAGGTGCAGCTGTCCTGCTGAGGCAAGATTGAAAGAAGAGGACATGATGGAGACACAGGAGGGGAGAAGAACCTCCCACTCCGGAGTCAGTGAAGAAATACAACTTCTATGGAATTAATTAACATTTCCTGCAAAGGCTGCAGACATAAAGTTAATATTCTTTTCATATACAGATATTTTATGTTCAGATAACAATGTGGCAGGCTTAAGGCCTCAATACCTTTCCCTAGACATCTCCTGGGATTTTTCAAAAAGGACCATTAACTTTGCAGTAAAGGTGTCCTACTTTCCTGTGTCTTGGGGACTTTGTCAATTGTAATCTTGTGCAGTGCCCCCAGGAACCACCCTATGAGCTCATTTAGGCTTCTCAGCCACTCTTTAAAGACAGTAGCTTCAAACACTGCCCCCCAACCCAATACATGAGTTTTGTAAAATTACTCAAAAGAGAGCCACATTTCCTGAGACTCCTCTCTGAGAAGCCCACACTGTTTCTCTGGGTATGTCTTAGTTTCTTCCGAGTGCTTCTCCTTTTTCCTCAAGCGTTGTGTTTAAGCTTACATGAAAATATTAATAAACTCCAACTCTGCTTCATAAGCTGTCCAGTCCTGAAATCCTTCTCTGCATCAAAGCCTAAGGTTTGGGCCTCAAAGTCCCGGCAAACTCCTCTGGCTGTTGGGAGTAACAACAGGGAGATATGCCTCCTGCCTCTGCCTCCCCCAAGTAAGTATCAACACTTACTGCGAGCCGCATCCAATTCTCCCCTTGCCGTTTAGTTTGGCCGATTTCCCAGGGACCTCAGCTATCTGGTGCTGCCAAGAAAAATTATGAACTTGCTGCATATTTGGATTGTTGTTGTTGTTATAGAAATGGGTATGGACAAGGAATGATGGCCCATGCTTGAAATCTCAGCACCTGAGAAGGGGAGGCAGAGGATCAGGAGTACATGACCTCCTAAGCTGTATGACACCCTGTTTAAAAACAAAAAATAAAATATTAAAAAGGTGGAGTGGGGATATAGCTCAGTGGTATAAAACTTGCCTAAAACAAACGAAGTATACATTCAATTCCCAATATCATCAAAACATAAATTAATCAATTAATTGATTAATTACATCAATTAAAATGAGAATCTTATTTTTTCTAGGTCTCTACATCCCAAACATCTCTCAAATTAATATTACATTTTTCATTTTTCTTTTTCTTTGTATCTCTTACATTGAAAAGCTGGGTTCCATATGCCATTAACAAAATAACTTCCTGTACCTTACTGTACATGATCATGTCAAGGCATTCCCAACATCATCCTTGAATGCAACTGAGGGTCCTGTGGCAATGTCAGCAGAGCCCTGCCCAAGGCCTTCTGGAATAACTCCTTTCTGTGTGGTTGTGCTGTTGACTTGGTGGTCAGACACCTTCAAAAGCAGCAGTTAGTTTTCCAGGTTTGGTGTTTTGGATTTTCAAGACAGGGTTTCTCTGTGTAACTCTGGCTGTCCTGGAACTTACTCAGTAAACCAGGCTGGCCTCAAGCTCACAGAGATCCAACTGCCTCTGCCTCCCAAGTGCAGTTTTTAAGTTTTAAGGGCTACCATGGTTTCACTCTTTTGTTTAATGCTTTAAAAGCCACAACAGCATTTGTGGTTCCACCAAAATTAGAACCATCACTCAAGACAGAGGTTGTTTCCATGAAGGGCTCTTCTCCTCACAGCCTCTCATTAGTCTTTGTCTTCCCATCATTTCTTTCTGGAAATCTAAGCAAATGTGTAGACCCCACACAGTAATGCAAACCTGTAATCCCAAGATCCAGGAGGCTGAAGCAGGAGGTTGGTGAGTGAAAGGCTAGTCTGCTACATAGTGAAATGTGTCTTATCAAGAAAAAAAAAGTGAGGAGCCAGCAAGATGGCTCATCAGATAAAGATACTTGCTGTAGATGTCTAATAGCCCTGAATTCGATCTCTGGAACCCACATAAACATAGAAAGAGAGAACCTCTGACCTCCACATGTATGCCATGTCATGACCCACACATACATCATGCTCACACACACATAATAATAATAATAATTAATTTTCTATTTTTCTCCTTATTTTATTTATGTTTTTACTTTATGGTGTTTTGCCTGTGTGTGTTTGTGCACCATGTGTGTTCAGTGCCCTTGGAGGCCAAAAGAAAGCACTGGATACTTTAGCCAGAGGACTGTAGTTACAGGTGGTTGTAAGCTACTTCATGGGTGCTGGGAATCCAACCCCAGTCCTCTGGGAAAGCAGCCAGTGCTCTTAACCACTGAGCCATCTCTCTGGGGTCTGAGGGACAGCTCAGAGGCTTGCTACATGAGCATAGAGACTTGTGTGTAGATCCACAGAATCCACATGAAGCCAGTCAAGGGGGCACACATCTGTAATCCCAGCTCTTTTATGGTGAGATGGAGATGGAGAATCCCCATGAAGGCTAGCCTGGTTCATACAGCCATGAACAAGATTCCCTGACTAAGATACCGTGGAAATCAAGCAGAGACACTCAAAGTTGCTCTCTGGTCATCATACATGCACACCTCCATTCACACACATGGGCATACACACAAGATTTTCAAAAAGAAACAATGGCTGTATTTATATTCATGCTTACTCAGTAAGTCACTTATATTTATAATACACACCTGTGAACACATCCTTCTTCATTCCACATCCAGAATTCAGCTCCCTGGTCTACACAGAGAACCTCCTGTCCCTCTTAATAACTGTAGATTTCCATTGTATCCATGCACCATGGCAACAAATGTAGTCATTTTTGGATTAATTTGTAAGCTTCGACTCCAGCAATTAGTGCTGTAATGAAGAGCCTAGTGTCTATATTGTTTGAACATTGCCAGGAGGAGCCTAGCTGTAAGAAGAGCTCTGTGAGTGCCCAGCTTACTGTAAGTATTAAAGAGAGTAAATCACAGCTGCCTGTTTCCTTCATGGGGTACGACGCTTTGAAACGCCTCTGAGTGGACTTTGTGGTATTTTCACAGACCAAAGCTTGATTCCGATCTTTCCTGCCTTCCACAGTCTCTCTGACCCACACTTATGACAGTTCCTCCTTTCACAAGGTCAGAGGCTGAGGATTTAGGGATCCAGCTGCTATTACAGGAAAACCTACTTTACGAAGAAGTGACCAGCAGGATGGGGTGTCTGTCACCAACACGCTAAGTGAGCTCGGAACTCCAGGCAGACTCCACTGTTTCCTCTTTACCCTAACTGTTTAGAAAGGCCTGGTGTAGTGGAGCTTGCTTCCTGGTGTAGGAAGATAGCCCCTTCTCCAGCCACTGGGGAAGAAAATCACTCTCTAAGGGGATCTATCCCAGAGAACAGAGGGCACTCACTTGCTTCTCAGGAAACCTCCCATTGCCCTAGGCTTAGCAGCTTAGCATTGTCTAAGTTCCTCTGGCTCTAGTACTTCATCTACAGGAGGCTTGAATTACTCTTCCTAGGGGGAATCTTTTGCACTTTTCCGAACCAAACCCCATCATATTTCTTGCTTTAGTTTCTGACTCCCTGAAGGCAATTTCCAACATTTTTCTGCTTTTACTATCAGCCTGTTCCACTGGTACCAAGGCCACTGCTTTTCTTCTGGGCTTTGTCTGTCAGTAATTATCTGCAGGAGACTTGAGTCTTTCCAAATGAACTTCCCATGTAAACAGCAACCAGAGGAGAGGGGAGAGAGATGCTCCACGTGCACCCAGTGCCAAGGAAAACTCCATGAGACCTGTCCATCCCTGACCTCCTACCCCATCCACCGCCATCTCAATGGTCAGAGAGTCAGTTCCTGTGTTCCCTCCTCTTTGAAGTCCTCAGCCTGGTTGCCACAGACAGAGCTAGACATGCTTTTCCACGCTGGCATTCTGCCTTGTGTGCGTGGGACCTTGAGCCATGCCCAATACCGCTCTACACTAGATCCATACCTCTTCCATGAGACGCCATTGGCCAACCACACAGGGTGTAGGACACCAGCTACAAAATGTGATCTAATCAAAGGACTTTAAGATAAGCTTCAAGAACTCCAACTACAGCATCCTGCCTTATGCCATCCATGCCCAGGGGGATCAGGACTATGTCAAAAGGCAATGTGTATCTTTGTTTCTTTTCCTCCTTTGTTCTAGACAGGGTCTCGTTATTTGCCCCTGGCTGGTCTGGAACTCACAAAGATCTGCCTGATTCTCCTTCCTGAATGTTGGAATTAAAGATGTGCACCCAAACGCCCAGCTCCAATATACATCTGATCTTTTAACACTATAGTATTTAAAGAGAGAGGTGCCCATAATTGAATGGGATTTTAGTTTAGTTTTGTTTTTGTTTTTTTAATGAGCGCTCATGAAACAAGATCTATCTATAGTCTAAATAACTCAGAGAACATAGTCACTGGTATTTGAATGCAGGCATGTACACATCCACATCCACGTTCTCCACAGATAAGCAAGTTCGTAAACTTGCCCAGGCTGAGTGAAAACTAAATGAAGTAGACAGCAGAGCTGAGGAGACCAACACAAAGAGATTAAAAAAGAGGAAATAACCCCAGAACGACTAATTATTGCTGCTGTCTGCTGCACTTAAACACTGTAAGAGGAAAAACATAAACAGCCAGTCAGCAACAGCCACGTCATCACACATACTAGGGTTGCTAGATTTAACAAATAGAAATACAGAATGGGAGCTAAATTTCGACTTCACACAATGAGTAATATTTTCAGTGTAAGCGAGTGTCAGCCTGAGATGGTGTTATAACCCTTAGAGTTAGGCAGAAGAATCACACACACCTAGGAGTTCAAGACCAGCCTGGGCAACACAGCAAGATTCCATTTCAAAAACTACCAGACAAACAGAAACAAAACATAAAAACGCATCCATCATTTACTAGAAATTCTAATTTAACTAGATACCATCCGTTTTAGTTTGCAACCCCAAACTAAAACACACAGGAGAAATGATTGACGAAACAAATGCCTAATCTTATATAATAATTATTTTCAGATCATAGAATTTTAAGTTATTATCTTCTTTTTTATATTTCTTGTGTCTTATAAATTTCACCTAAAGAGCAAATACACCTTTTTAAAATCATATCTTATGAGACTGAGCAGTCTCGGTGGGGAACCGACCCTGAGAGCTAAGTATGGCCAGAAGAAACACATATTGATTAAACCCAGCTGCCTGTGTGGCTGCACTCTGCAGTCCAGCGGGCGCTCAACCACTGTTAGAGTTCTCCACACTCCAGTGGGTTCTTGACACCATTGTGATAGCAGGAAAGTGACTTTCTTCAGTCAGGTGACAGGGAGAGGTGTGCATTTTGTAGCTAGTTCCTTCACGCACACCCCAAGCTGCTCACCGCTAGAAGGTCCAGGGGAGAATTAATGAGCTTTCATTTGACAGAGGTGGGTGAACAGAAACCCTGACTTAAATAGCAACCAGCCCACACTGGGAGCTTCACAGAGATCAACCCCTTCCCCAGATGGCCTCCCTCAGCCAGCCTGAGCTCTAGGAGTTCTTCCCCCATCATGCTGGGATTAAACTCAGGTCCTCAAGCTTGCAGAGGCTCTTACCCACTGAGCCATTTCCCCAGCCCCATTAAAAAAAAAAAAAGATATAAAATCATTCTAAGAAAATGGCTTCTTAAAGAGTCATTGACTGGAATGCACATATTACCTATAGTTTGAGGACACTAAAAAGCAGTCACTTAGGGACTCTGAAGTGCTGCACTGAAAATGGTAAACTCCATCTTATCTTTATTCTACCACACACACAGCTGAAATGGAAGGTGGAAACATTCAATCAGATAGCAGTTAAAGTTACATAGGTCACAGTAACTCAACCTCACTGACTTGGACATTTCAAAGGGATGAGCTAGTTTTTAAGACAAG
The DNA here is from genome assembly GCF_949786415.1 of Peromyscus eremicus. Taxonomy (NCBI): domain Eukaryota; kingdom Metazoa; phylum Chordata; class Mammalia; order Rodentia; family Cricetidae; genus Peromyscus; species Peromyscus eremicus. The sequence continues at coordinate 59,525,705 of NC_081425.1, read as the reverse complement.
TGGAGTCAAGGAGTGATTACGAGAAAAGAAAGACGTGCAACAGCTCAGAGCAACCACAGCAGGAGAGGGACACAGCTTGGAGAAAGCAACAAGGAGAGGACCCCCAAAGCCTAAGTGAGCAAGTCTGAGGAGGGACCCAGAGCAAGCCACGGAGGAAGTTGGGCTCCCTCATCTTCTCTGATGTGGGTGACAGAAGAAGAAACAGCAAGACAGCAAGACAGAGGGTCACCATCCTTAGGGGGAGCATTCTTCAGAGGTCTTCATTTGCTTCTTTGTCATTGAGCCAAGGTCTTTTGGTGTAGCCCAAGCCAGCCTGGGACTCACCCTAAAGCTCAGGCTGGTCTTTTTTATTGTGTGTGTGTGGGGGGGGGGGGGGGTGTTTCAAGACAGGGTTTCTCTGTGTAGCTTTTGGAGCCTGTCCTGGAACTCCCTTTGTAGACCAGGCTGGCCTTGAACTCACAGAGATTCACCTGCCTCTGCCTCCAGAGTGCTGGGATTAAAGACGTGTGCCGCCGCCACCACCACCCGGCCAGCCCAGGCTGGTCTTTAATTGACAATCCTCCTGCTTCAGCCTCCCCCATGCTGGGATTATAGGGTGCAGCACACCCGCCTGGCTACTCAGAGAATTTTTCCCCAACATTTTTATCACACACACACACACACACACACACACACACACACACACACACACCCCTCATCCTCCATGTAAGAACAGGAGCATGATCTCATGTACCAGCACACAGAACAGTTCCTGACATAGTGTGCTCTCAATGAACGTGCTAATAAATGAATAACATATGATTCCTAAAACATTACTGAAGCCATTGTCAATCACACAACTCAGGGGTCCTTATATCAAGTACCATATAAGAAAGACTGAAATCCAAAGTTGGTGGGGGAAATCTCACTTCCCTAAGCAATGGGCCTGGTTCTTTTCATATGGACAGAATTTTGAACAAGTCCAGATCTTCTTTGTATCTTCGCTTTCCCACAAGCACCCATGAAAACCTGAAAATCACTATAGCCTCTGGATTAGCTCAGTGATAGCATATGCTTTTCTGTGGATGTTTTGTCTTTCCTACTTTTCCAGCCTCTGCTTGCTGCCCCTTTATTACTCTGGCGTGCAGTTCATCTCGGGTGCTTTGCACAATGCATTGGATGAACATGTGTGAAAATTATTTGAGAAAAGGACGCCTACCCACAGTGAGGAGCCCATCACAGCTCTGCAGTGTTAGCTTGGCCCCCTGCTCCAGACATTTCCAAGAAGTGAAGGTAAGAGCAATGTGACCTCAAGACCTCTAGGCTGTGGAGACCTAGGGTGGAAAGCAACCAGCAGCAGCCACAGGAAGAAAATTTATGCACAGATTGGGAAAGAAATACCTATGGCCTGCCTTCTGGTCACCCCCCCCAGGGGGGGTTTCTGCTGGGGGAAAGCAGCCTGGGTCATGCAGCCCCTGGTGAGAGGGTCTGAGAGCAAGTTACATGTAGTACTTGCCCCTCCGTGCCACCTCGGTGTCCTGAGGAGGGCACTCTGATGTCCCATATGTTACATGAGCTCAATCCTCAGTCTCCAATGGAGAGACGCAAGGATCTACCACCAACAGTATCTGACACCATCCGTGCACGGCCTTACAAAAACCACGGCTCCATGTCAGATTTGGAGGGATGTCTGTGGATGGGTCCTGATGCACCTTGGTGGGACCACAGGGATGGGAGATGGAATGTGGGAAGCTACTGCTTCTTTTCACTGACACAAATATCCTGGTGCCCAAGCCAGGAGGAACCTTAGCCTGTTGGTTCCATTCTTGGAAATGCCCTTCTGACTTGTGTGTTATTCTCTATATTGGACATTCTAATATTTGAGCATCCAGACTGCATCCCAGATATAGCCTATGCACTACACTGACCCAAAATCCTCAGATATGATTTCTGTTGTTTCCGTGTGGTGTGTGTGTGTGTGTGTGTGTGTGTGTGTGTGTGTGTGTGTATAAGAATGAGAGACAGAGAGACAGAGAGACAGAGAATAACATTCAGAAGTTGGTTCTTCCATAATGTCAGTCCTGAGAATTGACTCTGGTTGTCAGGTTTGGTAGCAGGTCCCTTTAATTCTGAATCACCTTGCAAGCCCTGTGGTTTCTATTTTATGAATGTTATAAACAATGTAGTTTATTCATCATTATGGTATCATCTTTCTCTGTGGTGTGGGAGAGAAGATTGACACAGTATCTGACTGGGACTCTCACCTATGTGGTCTTATTATACCCACCCCAGACTCACCTCCCTTCCAGTGTGTTCTCCTTCCTTCCCTCCCCGGGGGAGTCCTTGTATGCTCAGGGTTTCTCCAGAAAACTGGGATAGCAAACCCCTTGGCACCCAGGTGCCACGCCTTAATCACACTAATATTTCAGAGAAGCCTATTAAAATGCCTTACTCCAGAGCAGGACACAGTGCAAGTCTTGATCCAAGGTGTACTTTGAAATCAGGTTGTGTATCACGACCAGTATGTAAACAAAATCGAACGGGAAGAGTAGAGTACTACAGAAACACCAGAGTACCAAGCAAGGAGCAGATAAAAGTTTACTTCTTTAAAAAAAAAATGGTTACAGACTTGGGTAAACTGGCTCAGTATCTAAAGCAAAGAGGAAAAGACGGTGACATCCAGGCTCTGGGGCCAGGATGTGGGATGAGGGATGTGGGACTGCCACAGCACCCTGGGGTTGCAGGAAGCATGCCTCACTTGGGAAAGCCAGCACTCACAAAAGATGCCAGACTTTTTAAATTTATACATGTCCGCAAGTGTCCAACGGTGTCTACTGCCAGTCCAGGGAAAGAGAAAAGAAAAAGAGACTGGTTTTGCTTCAAGTCCATCAGTCTTGCTGCAGTCCATCCAGGGGCACACAGCTGAACAAGGCACAAGAAGATGTGATAAATGCTGGAACAGAGGTGCAGGGCTGGCAAGATGGCTCAGAGGGTGAAGGTGCTTGCAGCCAACCCTGACCATCTGAGATAGAGCCCTAGGGTCCATTTGTTGGAAGGCGAGAGCCAATAGTCACAAGTTGGCCTCTGATCTCCACCTGTGGGTCATGGCATGTGTGCCCATCCATCCATCCACACAAATAAATAAATAAACAGAATAGTAGTGAAGTGAATTTATGCTAATGCGAGAGAAGAGAAAATGAAGCTAATTCTGTAGAAGAGTTTGTACATGCCTATAACTGTCATTAGCAAGGATGATGTGGAGCAAATACATTGTCTTCCAGTTCTGAAGGTCTGAAATCTAGGGCTAAGGTGTGGAAAGGGTCATGCTACCTCCAACAGTGCTGGGAGGGGATTAGCTCTCAGCCATTCTCCTAACTTCCAGCAAGCCTTGGTTTGTGGCCACATGACCGCAATCTCTCTGTGGCCCTCCCCAGCCTCTGTAGCTGAATGTAGCTGTAGCTGGAGAGCTTCTCTCCAGGTTCCATCAAGCCCCGCAGTCCCACAACCCACTTATAAAATAATCACTCAGACGCTTATATTACTTATAAACTGTATGGCCGTGGCAGGCTTCTTGTTATCTATTTCTTCTATCTTGAATTAACCCATTTCTATTAATTTATAAGTTGCCACATGGCTCGTGGCCTTCCGGTACCTTACATCTCGCTTGTCATGGCGGTGGCTGGCAGGTCTCTCCCCCTCAGCCTTCCACTTCCCAGAATTCTCCTCTCTCCTTGTCCCGCCTATACTTCCTGCCTGGCCACTCGCCAATCAGTGTTTTATTTATATAGAGCCATATCCACAGCACTTCCCCTTTTCTTCTTTTTCAAAAAGGAAGGTTTTAACTTTAACACAGTAAAATTACATATAACAAAACAATTATCGAGCAAGAATTACAGTTACAATATTAAAGAAGATATCTTATCTAGCTTATATTTGTGAGTTTAAGGTTTTATATCTAACTTATCTTTTATCATAACTAAGGAAATTGTAACTATCTAGCTTCAACTACATCAAAGACCTCAGAAGGATATAATATTATCTGAGAAACGGGAGAAGGTCAAGCTCAAACGCATGTTTTGCATCATCTAGCTGTCTGTATGAGACATGAAGCAGGAACCTGGTTTTGGCTCTGTTTAGAATCACTTATTAAAAATTCTCAGGTTTAAGGTGGAAATTCAAGCCATTGGGTGCCATTTGTAGCTGGAGAGCTTCTCTCCAGGTCCCACCAAGCCCCGCAGTCCCACAACCCACTTATAAAATAATCACTAAGACGCTTATATTACTTACAAACTGTATGGCCGTGGCAGACTTCTTGTTATCTACTTCTTCTATCTTGAATTAACCCATTTCTATTAATCTATAAGTTGCCACATATCTCGTTGTGGTATTGTATTCCCCCAAATATTGTGCATGCTAATAAACTTATCTGGGGTCAGAGACAGAGCAGCCATAATATTAAACATAAAGGATAGGCAGTGGTAGCACACGCCTTTAATCCTAGCATTCCAGAGGCAGAAATCCATGTGTTCAAGGATACAGACAGGCATGGTGACTCATCATGCCTTTAATCCCAGAAAGCAAGCCTTTAATCCCAGGAAGTGGTGGTAGAAAGCAGAAAGGTATATAAGGTGTGAGGACCAGAAACTAGAAGCATTTGGCTGGTTAAGCATTTGGCCTGGTTAAGCATTCAGGCTTTTGAGCAGCAATTCAGCTGAGACCCATTCTGGATGAGGACTCAGAGGCCTCCAGTCTGAGGAGACAAGACCAGCTGAGGATCCGGCAAGGTGAGGTAGCTGTGGCTTGTTCTGTCTCTCTGATCTACCAGCATTGACCCCAATAACTGGCCTCGGGTTTGATTTTATTAATAAGAACTTTTAAGATTCATGCTACAGCTCGTGGCTTACTGGTACCTTACATCTTGCTTGTCATGGTGGTGGCTGGCAGGTCTCTCCCCCTCAGCCTTCCACTTCTCAGAATTCTCCTCTCTCCTTGTCCCGCCTATACTTCCTGCCTGGCCACTCGCCAATCAGTGTTTTATTTCCATAGAGCAATATCCACAGCATGTAGCCACCCCTTACAAGGACAGCAATCATAGAAAAGAGACCACTTTACTCACATGGCTTTATCTTAACCAATTATAGCTGCAACAAGGCCTGATTGTAGCCACCCTGTCAAGAGCGAAGACATTATAGAATCTAGAAGCTTGGGCCCCTCCCTTCACTGTGAGACTACTGAAACAGTGGGCCCCTGGGAATTGAAATTTCCTTAGGTTCTCCTGCTGGATAGAGAGAAAAGTTGACTCCTGATGCCAGAGGAGGACCTTGCTCCTCAGGAAAAGATTTCACGCAGTTCTCACAACTTATCAGATCACCTTTCAAGACAGACTAGAACCCAGCAACGATGTGTCAGAGACGGGTGGGGCCACACTTTGATGGGGACTGTGCTGCTATGTGTTCTTCCTGCCCTCTGCTGAAATGTTTTGCTGAGCCCCCAAAATGGTCTTATGTGTCACTTCTTTATCTGCTCCTCTTCCAGCTGTGGCCACCACTGGGTACATCTTTCTCTGCTTTTCACATTCCTTGCCTCTTAATTGGTCTGTGGAGGATGAGAAGCTGAACCTGGCTTGTTAGGGCTGCCAGGGACCAGGCTTTGATTCTCAAATCTCTGGTAACAATTTTGGCCAAGCCATGAGAAAAGACACACTGAGGTGTCAGTCATTCGCAGCAAATTGGCCCTGGGTGGGAAGGAGGGCTGAGCTTCCCCACACAGTCCCTAGGACCATGCTAATCCAAAGACTTTACCTTTCCAGTTCAGTGGGAATTAGCAGCTTTCTGCTTGTGTTTGGTAAAGCACAGAAAAGAGGGCGTGAACTCCTTGCCCTGAAGTCTGGCCCTCGGGAAGCTCTCCGCTTAGCAAGGAACCACCATGGGCTTCGCCTTCCTTCTTAGTGCAGAGGCAGCTTTGAGCTATTCGAGTGCTTGGGCAACCAGGGCAGATACTGTCTGCACAGGCTTGCCGTCCGTAGGAAGAATTTTGCTTGACTGGCCTTTCTCACACATGTGATGATTTCATCTAACAACACCCACTAGATTAGTCATTGTTTTCACATGTCATTCTGCATATGAGACGGAGCTAGCAAAGCACCCAACCTAGAGCTCCTGCAAAGAACTGACTGCCAAACCTCTGCCCGCTTCATGTTTGCATTGATTGTTTTTCAACTTATTGCGTGCTAGCACCTCTGTTCTTGGCACGGCTACTTTAAAATGTATAGGAATATGAAGGTTTGGGGGACAATATTACTACACATTACTATATTAATGTGAAATCCACTCTCTGATTTGCCTGTCACTGGGCTCTCTCTCCCTCACCCCCTCTCTCCTCCATTTTTTCTCTCTCTTTGAAAAAGCAGTTAGTTGAAATAGAGGAATTCAAAAGTTGACTGTAGACACTGGAGTGATGGTTCTGTATATGAGCAGGTACTGCTCATCCAGAGAACCAGAGTTCAGCTCCCTGTACCTATATCAGGCGACTCATAATCCCTACTAACATACAGAAGCTGAGCCACCTTATTCTGTATATGATAGGCAATAGCCTGTTATAAAGCCTTGCCCTCATGCATTTCAAGACTAATTAATTATTTAGAGGGTAATTAATTAATGAAAATATGCTAATGTTAAGTGTCCAGAAGAGTTCTAAGCAGGCTCTTGCTTGGTCAATTTCAAGTATAAACTTAAGAGAGAAAAAAGTAAAGGACTGACCTGTACATAGAGACATTCTTACACAGTTTCAGAGCTTTGCTCCACATGCAACATACATATGTTTTTTTTCCATGTTGTGATGGAAGAATTTCTCGACTGGAATGACAAGGGTGTCACTCAATGCCAAGTCACTGGTAGCAGATCGTGCACTGTGTTATAAATAATGTCAAGAGATTAGGTATTTGCTCATCCAGTTTGGCAGTATGTACATTACAAACCTATCAAGCTAGAGCAAACATCATTCATAAAAAGGTAGTGCTAGGCTGAGAGTCTTTGTGTTGGGTCATTAGATACTTATATTTGTAACAGAAAATGCTCTTGTAATGTATGCAATACAGTGCTATATATGTAATCCTCTGATATAATATGATAAAATGTTATTAGAAATTTTGTTCATATTTTAATGACTTTTTAGGTATGAATTTAAGGATCATTCGATGACTGTATCAATAAATACCAGCTGTACTTTGTCTGGAGTATAGATATAAGTCTATGAGAAGAGTAAGTCTTAAAAGACTTATATGTAATTAGGTTAACCATAAACAAAATGCTGTCTGTCTACAAGGTCTTTTTAGTAAAGGTTTTAAAAATGTTTTCTGTCTAAAACAGTCAGTGTTTCCTAGATTACCGATCTACTTTTGGTAAAATTTTAAAAGGGCTAACATGAAAAGATAAAAATTTTATGGTTTTTTATCCTAGTTTTTCCAAGTTTTCTTTTAAAAAGAAACAGAGCTCATTTAAATTTCTGTTTAGGCTGAAATGATTTTAAAGATTTCCTAGCCTAGTTAAATGGGGCAATCACACACACAGCATACTTGTGCACTAGGGAATATCTGTTTATGGTAATGATGTTATTTTTATAGAAATTATAAAAGATATTTCAAAATAACTATCTGAAGGATTTCACAAGGTCAAATTTTAATGCCCTGGGACTGGGAGACAGCTCAGTGGGAAAAGTGCTTCCTGAGCATGCCTGACAACTGGAATCCCCAGCACCTACCTCAAACTGGGGGCAGACAGGTGGATCCCAGAAGACACTGGCTGGCAAGCCGAGCCAAAACAGCTTAGTGGGAGACCCTGCCTTAAGGCGGTAATGTAGAGAGCAATAGAGAAGGCTATTCATCACCCTGCTCTAGGTGAGCACCCACACACTCAATATTCACATATCTCTGTGCACATACCACACATGCAAACACACACACGCACACACACACACACACACACACACACACACACAATTTAATACACTGCTAGAACTTAATTTTCTGTGTCTAAAGTAAAAAAAAAAAAAAAAGCACAAGTTAAATGCATATCCCATCTGCATTACATAAGCCTTCTAAGATGCAATACTTAGGAAAATGCCTGAGTTACTTTCTTCTTGCAGTGATAAGACACCATGACCAAGGCTACTTTTTTGGTTACAGTTTCAGAGGGTTAGAGTCCATGGCCATTATGTCAGGGGACACAGCAGCAGGCTGACAGGCATGGTGCTGGATCAGTAGCTGTGAGTTTATATTCTCATACACAATTGGGGGGGGCAGAGTGAGAGAATTAACTGGGAATGGCATGGGTTTGTGAACTTCAAAGCCCACCCTAATAGTGACACACCTCCTCCAAAAAAGGCCACATCTTCTAATCCTTCCCAAACAGTTCCACCAGCTGGAGACAAAGCTTTCCAATATATAAGCCTATAGGGACATTTCTCATTCAAACCAACTCAGAGAACATTTTCCCCAACCAGTGTCTTCCAAACTAGAATTATTAGTGGAACTAACTTTTCACAGGGAAGTTCCTAATTGTGTCATGAACTAGCCCTTTAGGCAATGAGAACTAGATAAGCCCTAACATTGGGCATGTTTTAAAATTAAAAGGCAATGGCATTGGTTATAAAGTACATCTATAAGCAAGTACTGGATTTTTCAGACTTTCTCTTTTAGTTTTCCTTTTAAGATTTATTTATATTTTTTTATGTGTATGTGTGCATGGATGTGTAAGTGAATGTCACCTGTGTGCTTATGGAGGCCAGAGAAGTCACTTGAGTCCTTTGAGCTGGAATTCCAGATGGTTGTAAATTACCCGATCTGGGATGTCTGCTTGGGTTCTCTGGAAGAGCAGCACTCATTCTTAACCTCTGTACCATCTCTCCAGCCCCACAAACTAGTTTTCTTTAAGTATTTTTTATTGACTGTGTTTTATATTCATCTTATGTAACTCTGTGGCCATTGCTGTTTAATATCCTGCAGAAACAGTTTCTAACAAAGGACCCTGGACAAATTGTCCCCCTAAGATATTAGGTTATCACCCACAGGACAGACAGCATAAAATTCATACCACTTAGTTGCTTAAAATTTACTCATAAAGGGTTTTATTGGCACTAACTCCTTGGCCTCTGTTACTTGTCCCTCATGATATGGGACCGTGTCAGCCCATCTGGGTCAGATCTTGTCCCAGTAATGAAGGAAAGTTGATATCGAACCAGATGCTAATCATCAATGTCTTCAAAGAAAATTGCTCAGAAGCAAGAAAGGGAGTTATCAACTCTGAATGAAGTCACACTGGACAGAGGGTGCCTGCTTTTCATTGAGAGGCTGAAGCAGGGGGGTCTTGAGTTTGAGGACAGCCAGGGTTTCATAGGAAGAACCTGTCTCAAAACAGCAACAGGGATGGTATCACTTACAGAAGCCTTTCCAAAAGCAGCTCAAGCCGAGAAGTCACAGCTTTGTGGCGCTTATGCATGGTCACATGGTCACATGTGCTCTGACTTTGGCCCCTCCAATGCTTCTTGTGATATTTTTTTCAGTAATAAAAGTACTTCAGATATTTTCACAAACTCAGCATATCACCCTAGATCTCTCAAAAACTGAGGTCTGAAAACAAAGAAGAGAAGTGTCCTGACAGCAGAGGAGACATTTTAGAGAGACTGCTGTCAGATTGCTAAAACAATGGTTCCCAAAGCGTTAAAAAAATCTCGATACCACCTTACACCCGTCAGAATGGCTAAGATCAAAAACACTGAAGACAGCTTATGCTGGAGAGGATGTGGAGCAAGAGAACTCTCCTCCACTGTTGGTGGGAATGCAAACTTGTACAGCCACTTTGGAAATCAGTATGGCGCTTTCTTAGAAAATTGGGAATCAATCTCCCCCAAGACCCAGCTATACCTCTCTTGGGCATATTCCTAAGGAATGCTCAATCATACTACAAGGGCACATGCTCAGCTATGTTCACAGCAGCATTGTTTGTAATAGCCAGAACCTGAAAACAACCTAGATGCCCTTCAACTGAAGAATGGATAAAGAAAATGTGGTACATATACACAATGGAGTACTACTCAGCAGAGAAAAACAATGACATCATGAGGCTTGCAGGCAAATGGATGGAACTAGAAAAAATCACTCTGAGTGAGGTAACCCATACTCAAAAAGACAAACATGGTATGTACTCACTCATAGGTGGATACCAGATGTAAAACAAAGGATGACTAGACTGCTACTCACAACTCCAAGGAGGCTACCTAGTAAAGAGGACCCTAAGAAAGACACAGGAATCGCCCAACGACAGAGAAATGGATGAGATCTACATGAGCAAACTGGACGTGAAGGGGGGGGGGTGATAATGAAGGGCAAGGGTCGGGGGAAAGAGAACTTATGGGAGCGGGAGATCCCAGCTGGATCAAGAACAGAGAGGGAGAACAAGGAAAGAGATACCATGATAAATGAAGACCCCATGGGAATAGGAAGAAGCAAAGTTCTAGAGAGGTCCCCAGAAATCCTCAAAGATACCTCCACAATAGACTACTGGCAATGGTTGAGAGAAAGCCCAAACTGACCTACTCTGGTGATAGGATGGCCGAACACCCTTACTGTCATGATAGAACTCTCAACCAGTGACTGATGGAAGCAGATGCAGAGATCCACAGCCAGGCCCCAGGCTTGGGGATCTGGAGTTCCGGGAGTCCAGTTGGCGAGAAAGAGGAAGGATTCTATGAGCGAGAGATGTTGAGACCATGACTGGAAAAAGCACAGGAACAAATAGCCGAACTAGTGGAAACACATGAACTATGAACCAATTGCTGAGGAGCCCCCAACTGGATCAGGCCCTCTGGATAAGTGAGACAGTCGATTAACTTGAACTGTTTGGGAGGCCCCCAGGCAATGGGACCGGGACCTGTCCTTTGGTGCATGGGCAGGCTTTTTGGAGCCTGGGGCCTATGCTGGGACACTTTGCTCAGCTTTGGTGAAGGGAGGAGGGGACTGGACCTGCCTCAACTGAATCTACCAGGCTGAGCTGAATCTCCAGGGGAGACCTTGCCCTGGAGGAAATGGGAATGGGGGATGGATTGAGGGGAGGGGGGGCAGGAGGAGGGAAGACAGGGGAATCCGTGGCTGATACATAAAATTAAATTGAATTATAAAATTTTTTAAAAAGTGAAAAAAAATCTCAAGGCTAGGAAACTAGATCAATCAATAACACACTTGCCACACAAGCATGGGGACCTGAGTTCAGTTCCCACCACCCACGTAAAAAGTGCATTCACAATCCCAGTGCCTGGGAGGTGGGTCCTGGGGGGGTTGCTGACCAGCCAGCCCAGCTTAATTGGTGAGCCCCAGATCCCAGAGAGAAATGCGGTCCCCAAATCTAAGGTAGATGGCTCATGAGCAATAATATCTGAAGTTGACCTCTAACCTACACACACACACACACACACACACACACACACACACACACACACACACGAGAATTAAAATTCCCCTAGGGATCTCACACTTGCAGCATTGAAAGACTGAAACTCTGCTACCAGAGAAGGAACTTGCCTCCAAGGAAGAGAGCACACGTTGCTAACAACTTTTCAAGGCCACCCTGCAGAACAGACCAGAGGCAAGCCCGTGATGGGTCGGTATTGAGGGGAGCACACCCTGCCCAGGACTGCTTTCCTGCACATCCTGCTTGTCCGGTATTAAGCCTAAACTCATGTCAGTGTCCTGAAGATGAATAATTTTTCTTCCTCTTCTCACTGCAGCCAAATTAATTGCCTCTCCTTCCTCCTTCCTTTCGCTAGCCCTGTCTCTTTAATTGGTGTACTGGGATAGACTGTCCATTATGCCTTCCAGAGTCCGGGCTTTGACACGAAAACTCTGGAAACAACTGGACTCCCTTACTTGTTCCTCTTCCTGATGTGGCCACACTGAACACATACTCTTTCTCTGCCTTTCACGACTGCTTTTCTCTTTAACTGAAATTTATTGGGACTTCCCAATCCTGGACTTTAACCCTAAAACTTCCCGGTACACTATTTCCAAATAAAATCTCCTTTGGTGATTTTGGGGACCTTCAACATGTGAATTTTGAGAGACTACATATAATTCAACCTGAAATGGAGAGCAGGAAAAAGAACAGTGGGGGCCTAAATCCTGACTATCCGCAGGACTATGGCATTTGAGGAGGGAAGAGCCCTCCTGGTGGCTGCCCTACAGGCCCTGGAGATTGAATGCATCCCCTCACAGCCAAGCCCAGCCTGTGGCTTTCTGTAGGATGACGGCAAAGGATGCCAGCGGCTGATCTGTAGCCGCTGACTGGGTATTCCTGGCATTTCTGAGGTAATAAACATGGGCACAGCAGGATGGACTGGGTGCCAGCACCTGTGAGGTGGCACTACTCCACAGGTGTCACATCCACGGCTTTGCCACTAAAACAGGCCCAAAAAACTCAGAAGAGCAAAAATTCAAACTTCAGTCTGTTCTTCAGCACCCTTTCAATATGCTCCCTTCTTAGGTAGAGGACCCTAAAACAATGGCCCAAAGAACTGCAATTGCCCAGTGCCTACAGAGAAAATAGGCTGAAACCCTGGCCCCAAGGGAGAGGCTTGCCTCCCTGGAAGAGATTTTACGTGGTTCAGACTGCCTCTCTCACAGCTAAATCAGCATCTGCCTTTCTTTCTATAAAATTGTAACATTGTCTTTTCTACAAAATTGTAACATTGTTCCAGGAAAGGGGAAAGAATCTAAGTTTTCTATCTCCAGTTCTGGTCAAACTGTAAATAAATCCATTTTCTTTTACCAATGTCTGTTCTCAAATTTCTTCTGAAATACAGGGAAACCGAAGAGAAGTTTATGGACTGAGCTGCCAGGTAATCTGTGGAGGTCACCCATGGCAGGTGGCCGTGTGCATCACAGCTGCTCCACGGGGCTAGAGCTTTTGTGTGCCCACCCCCATCCTCAGCACCGTAAGAAACCAACTGTGTCCTAGCAGAGCGGGCTTCATCTGCAGGGAGCTACAGAGCTGTTCTCCGTACGCAGCTAAGCAAGACCCGGACTCCCAAGAGAGCCAAGCTGGAAGGGAGCCCAGAGCCCTGCAGCCCCCTCTGTCACCAACGCCAGTTCCAGTAGAAGAAACTGTCTCAAAACCCATAGCCAGCTGGCACAGGCCTCGGCATCTTGACCCTAGACAAGGAGACCCTCTTCGGGGCTCAATGCTGACCCACTTTTACCGTTCAAATGATTGTTTAACCCATTTCCACCTAATATTAAATGCAAACGGTTGAAACCTGTTAGCTAAGCCAAGCCCTGGAGACTTGATAGCAGTCCAATCAGCCATTCAACATTAATGGACCTTGAGGAGCCTGCGGGACACTCTGGGGAGAGAGTGGAGTCTGCTCTGAACACTTAAGTCTTGCCATCAGGAAAACAATTGTTAGAAATATGCAGCAGAAGACACTCAAACCCGACAGGTACGATAAATAAGGAAACACAGCAGGAAATGGTAGCATGGTGGCATGGTAGCATGGTGTCACTGGCTTCCAGCCCTAGCCTTCAGGGGGCCCAGGTGGGAAGACTGCAAGTTCAAGGCCATCCTAGGCCACATAGAGAAACCCTTGGCTTAAAATGAAATAGGCCAAGAAAATGAATAAAGGGGTAACTGGCCTGGGGGACAGAAGTGGGTCCCTGAACCTCAGTTTGCCCTTCTGAAGCAGAAGATCTGGAACTCAAGAGGTTTCTTTCACTGATATCATGCTTGGATCTGGTTTGAGGCCTTTCAGATGTGGTGACAGCAGTTGTTTTAAGAGTAATCAATCATTCATGGGGATATTTGTTGCTGTCCCCCAAAAGCCATGCAAGCATCACCCCTCTATCAAGTCAGGCAATTTAACCACAAGTGGGGAACCTGGTGGCTCTGAAGCCCATGCCCTTGTCTCCTGTTCTGATCCAGTCCCCTATCTCCTCTGCAGTAAAAAGCAGTTTCCCCCAAGCCCAGGAACCTGGGAAGTCTGGGGACCGCAGCCCATCCTGGAACCTGTCAGACCCATTCAGGAGTGAAGACTTCCGACAAGGGTCCCAAGACTCTGGGAAGAGCCACGGCTTGCGGCCAGCCCACCCCACACTTACTTTGCCTTCTCCTGGGGTCTTTTGTGCTCCCTTGGAGGACTTGGAGGAGGTGGAGCCAGCGCCCTGCATGCGCCGGGGCCTCAGGTCACTCAGGGTGCTGAGATATTTCTTGCGCAGGGCTAGCAGCTCTTGAAGATATTGCAGGCAGTCCTGGGTACGCGAGTACATCCAGGCACGGTCCTCCTGCTGCAGGTAGTGCAGGCTGGTGTCCATGCTGTGGGTGCTTCTGTACTTTTTTAAGGACTCGCTGGACTTCTCGAAGTGCTCCCCAACCACATACATGGAGCTACTGCGAATCAGCCTGACGGTGGGGCTGGCTCCCGCGTAGTAGGGGCGCTCGGCCGCTGCCTTCCCCTGCGGGCCGTGGTGGAAGATGGAATGGAGCTTTCTGAACATGGTGCTCCGTTTCCCTCCGTGGGAACCGTTGGCCGGCCGCATAGGTGTCACTTGATCCAGCTGTAGGCAGAGGAGCCCACAGCCAGGCCCTGCGCCCTGCCTCCCAGAACGTTCAGCTCTCACAACCCCAGCGAGGAGCAGCTGTCTGTGTCAGGCGGGCAACCTGCACCTTTCTCACGAGGAACGCTTACATAGGAGACAGCGCCAGGCAGGCCTTTCAAAGCAGCTGCTGAAAATATGTCCTATGCTTTTCCATGGAAAGCTTCAGCTGGAGGGAGCTCGTGGCGACATTCTACCTGCTCAGTCATTATCTTTCCTTTGCGTTTTCCGTCCTCAAGAGAGGTCTCAGCAGGTTTGCCTTGATCTTCCCGGAAGTTTTCACAGTTCTGCCTAAACTGAGCTGGCCCTGGTGCTGAATTCTGTAGGTCCGAAATAAAATCTTACTCTTCAGGGACACCCTCTACCAAAACCCAGGTGTTGCTATGGATGAGATCCAGCCCCCCACCTCCACCCCCCCTGTAGGCCAGAGTGGACATGACCAGGGTCCTTAGCAGGAGCTGGCAGATGCCCTGATAAACCCGACTCTAAGCAGGCATCCGAGCGTCCTGGAGGAGGCTGGCCCTGCGTAAGAGGACCTCATGGAGGTCACCTGATAGCAGGCCTTTGAGGGCTAGAGGATTCAGGTATCTGGATCACGACTTTTAGCACAAATGCGTCAGTGAGTAGATGGATGGTCACATACACTGGGGAAGATTCATTTCTCCTGAGTGCATTTTTAACTCAGAACAACCCAAACCAAACGAATTACTTCTCAGGAACACTGAGTTATTAGCTCCTCAGCAACCTTCCTCCCAGTTTTCACAGTTCCATTCAGAACTTTCATTTATCTCTGGAGTTTATTTTCATCTAGGCTTGGACCTGAGAACTGGATCCTGAGTGTCTCTAGTGCAAGTATTTCTTTGGGTGTAGGTCAGGACAGTGCAGGAGCTGTGGGCTAGATAGTATGTGTAACGTACTGTTGCATGAATCCACACATTTTAGTTTTGTTGTTTGCTGGGTTTACTTTATTTTATTTTTTAAATAGAAAGCAATTATAGCTCTATCAGATACAAAGAAAAACATCTTTAAAAGTTTATATCCCGCTCTAAAATAGGTATTCATTTTAAGTCGTCATAGAAGCATGAGGCGTTGTTTGTACTGGGGCATCCTCTGTGTGTGTTCTTCTCCTGGGCAGGTTGAGGACAGAGTTCCTCGAGTGTGAAGCTGTGTAAGAACCTCCCCACTTCCCCCGCAGAGGGATTTAGGGAAGATGAAGTATTTTCCAGTGAATACTAGTATATTCAGTGTTTAGCTTTCTGGGGAGGGAAACAGGGTCTCAACCACCATCTTTAATGGCCATCAGTTCACAAGAATAAGGGGAGCCCACGGGAGAGATTTGTCTAAGGTCTAAACAGTTCAGCTGCAAGCCCCATGTTCTCCCTCAAAAAGTCACCAAGATGCATCTCCCCTCGACTCTCTCTGTCTCTGTCTTCATTGGGGCACAGTGTGAAGGAGCCCATAGAGAGCAGGTCCAGAGGCATCTCTTCTCAGAAGTGCCCATGACTGGGAAACTCAGCCTTCCTTAGGAGACGATGCCAGTGACTAGTGGACATGTTTATGCTGTGTGCATCAAGAAAAATGTGTGAAGCAATTTTAAAGACAGTACCTACTCTCCAGAATGTCACCTGCAGCCTCATCTTTTACTCACAAAGGGCATAAAACTACCTTCCTGCACACACGCCCTTCTTTCTGCACTCCTCTCTGCTGGATTCTTCTCAAGGGCCAGACTTAGGGGGAACAGCTGGTAATGGCTCTTGCACTGGAGCCTGATGACCTGAGTTCAACCCTAGGTAATAGATAAGAATTCTGAGACCAACAGCTACATGCTTCTGACTCCACACATACCTCATGGTACACACACACACACACACACACACACACACACACACACACACACAGGCATGTTCAATCATGCTCATACACAAATACAGACAGACAGACACACAGACACATTCAACTATGCTCATGCATACACATAGACACACACACACAATAGACACAGAGACTCAGACATGTTCAAACATGTATGCACACACATATAAATATATGTAATAAAAATGTTAAGAATTAAAAATAAGTACAACATTGAGGGGGGAAAAGATGGCTGTTCATTTGCAGAACACTTTACATCAATAGACAAAACATCATCAATGGACACAACCCAGTAGGAGACTTTAATCACCTTCTGTGCCAGTTCTGCCCCCAAAGCCATGCCTCTCACTGGCCTCAGGGGTGTCTGGGAAGAGGCAAGGCTATCTTCTCTGCAGGACGAAGGAAATACATCCAGGGCGACTCCTCAGCCTTGAGTTACTTAGATTTTCTGATGGTCTCGGCTGTAAGAAATAGTGTGAATCACCTTGTGGTTTTACACAGTGTGTTTTGCAAACTGCAAATACCTTCAAATGCCTGGCCCTCCAGGCTCCATCTCCTCTTGAATTGTGAAGAGCTCTGGACAGGTACCACCTGAGAAGGGAAAATGAGGCAGCTGCACCCCCCGAAGCCTAGCTCTGCATCCCCTTGGGCCGGGGTCGGTGCTGCAGCAGACCTGCTGTTTTTGGAGAAGTCTGAGCCTTGAGACTTGAGCAGAGAACCTGCCTAAAGTTAGTCTGTGTGATGAGCTTTGCATTATTTCAGAATGATAAATTCTTACAATTTGCACAGTGGCATCCCCACCACCAGCAAGAGATCCTGGCAGTGATGCCAGGAGAAGTAACGGGCAATGTGAACAGGGTGACCGAGTTCTGTATGCTCTAAGGGAGCCTCATCTCACACAGCTGCTCATAGCCTAATGGGGCCAAGCAGAGCGGCAGGAAAGAATGCAGCTGTTCAGATCTTGGCTACTTACTAGCTTAAGATAATCATTTAAACTTGCTGAGCTTTAATTCCCTCCTCTGCAAAAGTTGATACCTGCTCATTCCACGGAGTGCTCTTGTAATTGAATGAGATCACCAGACTGGGTGATCAGCATGTTGTGTCTGTGCTATTAAAGTACATACTTCCTTAGGGCGGGTGTGGTGGCACACATCTTAATGCCAGCACTCAGGAGGCAGAGGCAGCTGGATCTCTGAGTCTGAGTCCAGCCAGGTCTACAAAGCAAGTCCAGACAGCCCAGGCTACACAGAGAAACCCTTTCTCCAAAAACAAATGAACAGACGAAAAGCACACATGCCCTATTCTATGCAGGTCCTAGAATGTTTATGAGGTAATTGTGTTAGTCGATATTCTGATGCCATTTCTGGTGCTGACACCCTGACAAAAAGCAGCTTTAGAGAGAAATAGTTTAGAAATAGAATAGTCACAATTCTAGTTTCCAGTCCATCATAGCAGAGACGTCAAGGCAGGGACTTAAAACAGCTGGCCACATCACACCGACACTTGAGAGCAGAGAGGAATGAATGCATGTGTGCTTAGTGTCCAGCTAGCTTTCTCTGCTCTTATACCGTCCAGGGCCCTAAACTAGGGCCACATTCCACTTTCAGGCTGGGTCTTCCAGAGTCAGTTAGGGCAACTGAGACAAGCCCCCACAGACAAGCCCGCAGACCAACCTGATCTAGGGAACCCCTCATTCAGACACTCTGACAATTAAAACTAACCATCATGGTCAGTATTTCATTTCCACAATGAAACAACAGAGAGAAGCAACTTAAGGAAGGAAACATTTATTTTGGCTCACAGCCACCAAGGTCCATGGTCAGCTGGACCACATGGTCTACTTCTTTGGTCCTGAGGTGAGACTAAGCATCTAGGCAGCAGGATGTGTAGAGAGGAAGCATCTCACCCCGTAGCAGCCAGGAAGCAAAGAATGGATCATGCATTGGACAAGACACACTTCAAAGGTCCCCAAAGCTCTGCTCCCTCCAACTCAGCCCCATCTCCTAATTGTGCCACCTCCTCAAAATGTCATCGAATTATAAAGCTATCAGTGGATTAACCTTCCTATGATGTCATAGCCCCTGTGGCCTTACAACCTTCCCAAGCCTCCGCTCTCAAAACTGCCGCAATGAGAATTAAGCCTTCCATACATGAGCCCTTTTGGGGCAACACTGTCAAACCATAACAATAGCACTTCTCTCTCCCTGCTTCTGTTCCCTTTCCCACCATAGTTTATTCTCCATCTCTGTAGATTCAACTTTAAAATCCACGTGTAAGTGTGACTATGAGATAGCTTTCGATCTGTCTTAGCACGATGTCCCCGAGGCCGTGTGTGTTGTGGCAAGTGGCAGGATCTTCTCTTCTGAGACAGAATAATATCCCACTGTGTACCTAGAACAGTTTCTTTTTTCACTCATTGATCAGAAGATATTTTGGCTGTTTTTACATCCTGGTTGCTGTGACAGTATGCTGATATATAAGACAGGTCCAGAAAGAGGGGAATGGTCCTGTTAGATCAAGAGCATGTTAGAAGTGTATTATGTATTTCAAACATACACAATAAAAAATAAACAAAAAACAACAAAATGAGATAATGTAAAGAGAGCACCAACTGTCCTATATCCTCCATTCAAGGTAGCATTTTAATAGTATAAAATATCACCACGGTTTCTATCTCACAGCCCCTGCCAGTTGCTAAGCTTCTTTCCCAGACGCATGTTTGGATTCAGTCAAACTCAAGAAGCCTGCCATGCTTCGATATTTATAAAAGTCCACAGGCCTGGACAGGTCCCTAAGTAACAATCAGATGAGATACTGCTGGGTGCTCCCACCACCATGAGGAGGGTCTATTTCCCAGATGCCAGTTGGTTGGCCTGTCTGGAGCAGCCAGCTGCTCACAGGCCACCTGCCCTGCACCTTTCCTTTTCTGGCAGGATTCCAATGAGCACCTCACCCCCTTGCCTACAGCCAGGTGCATAGCTGCCATTGGAACAGCCTGGGTCCTCAATGGGAAGCGCATCTCAACGTCATAGCTCTTTCAAGCCCACAGGCCAGTACCTGCGCTTTCTAAAGAGAGTGCTGACTGAAACAGCAATAAACTGCCAAATGTTTTTGTTCCCAATGGCAGGTCTGGAAATCCCTGTCACCCTGTTCCTGACGGGGAGAAAGTGACTTTGAGTCAGCTCAATGCTTCCCAGAGGTGAGGAGAATGTTGGACCAGAGCAGTTGAGGGGCTGGAGGAAGAATGTGGAGGAAGAAGGGGATGCTGAGAGAAGGAAGCGATCAAATTCCTCCACTGAATTGTTAATGAAGGGTAAGATTACAAAGTTCGACAACATGGATCCCATGTCATGGTGGTCCATTTGCACAGCTTCCTGGAACATTCCACTTTCTGACTATGCTGAATGGCAAGGAAAAGAATTCTCCCTGTAGACAGCTTCCCCAGCTCAGAAAGCGATGCTGTTTGCTTGAATTTTTTACCAAAAAAAGTGAAAATCATCTTTATCTGATGAAGCCTGCCCCCAGAACAGAACATGCCTAAGCCTCTCTGGGTACCTCCTCTATCCACAGTGACAGAAAGTGGGGCAGAAAGGACCTTATCACCCTGCTTTCTGACATGCTTGGAGATCCTGGAACACAAGCACATGAGCAAATATTGACTCTCTGAGGTTCACAAGACAAAATGCTGTGCCCCAGGACCCAGAGGGCAAGAAGGCACAGCCCCCATATGAGAACACTATGGACTGCCAATAAGAAGAGGTGCAATGGAGAGCAGTAGCTTGACTAAGTAAGATTTGAGAGAGCTCCATGTGTGAGTTGATGAAGACGATGTCCCCATTATTCATGGAAGAGTTCTTTTCATCCATAAAGAAGAATGATGGATAGAACTGGAGATGATTAATATTTACCAAAATGAGTCAACTCCAAAAGACAATAATCCCAGGTTTTCTCTCACAGCCAGAATCTAGTTTTGTTTTGATTTTGTTTGGTTTTGTTTTTTCTAGACAAGGTTTCCCTGTGTAGCCCTGGCTGTCCTGGAACCAGCTCTGTAGACCAAGCTAGCCTAGAGCACACAGAGATCCCCCTGCCTCTGCCTCCTGAGTGCTGGGGTTAAAGGCTCAGAATCTGGTTGCGAGCAATATGAAAACATAAGGAATTTGTGATGGGGAAGAGGACTAGAGAGTGGGACAGAATGGGGTGTGACCATGAGCAAACACAGCGCACAAACGCATGCAATGTCGTAATGAAACCCATTTTTCCGTGTGCTGATTTTAAACGTCTGTGAAAGGATAATGAGGAGTTAAGAAAGTAAAATATCATAAAGAAGATTGAAGGGGAGTGATGGGAGGTTGGTGCGCACAGCCTGAGTCAGGAGGAAGGTGATCACAGCTGAAAAGGCTGTGAGGTTAGGCTGACAACTGCAGTTGGCTTTTGCTGGTGGTCTGGAGATGGAGCCTCCTCATGCTAGGCAAGTTCCCTAACACTGATCTACATTCCCAGCACAAGTCACCTGTGGGGTTAACCTTAACAGTCTACTTGGATGGATTAGCAAACACTCTTCTGGGTGTGTCTGAGGGTGCTACCAGATGTTAGACCCCAAGGGCTCTGGTCTAATGCACTGATAGATTTGTGGTTTGATGGTATTGCTGGGAAGGGTCAAAAGAGGAGACAAGGACTAGATGAACAAAGTAGGCATTGAAGGTGTGCTTGGGGGCTATGCCTCGCCCTGACCTCTCTCTGTACTCCTTCTCTCAACTTCCTGTCTGTCAGGAAGTAAAAATCAGCCTCTGCTATACACCATGATGCTCTGCCCAAGATCCTGAGGACCAGCCCTGCAACAAAGTCCCAGTTCCATGATGCTCTGCCCAAGATCATGGTACCAAGTGATCATGTACTGAACTCTCTAAAACCATAAGCCAAAATAAAAAAAAATCCTTCACTGTTCCCCTTAAGCTGTTAATATCAGGCATTTAATCACAGCAATGAGAAAATTAACCAACACAGATCCCTTTGCCAGAGCCTATAAAACATTAGCATTGCTTTTGGAAAATGTGCTTCCTGTAGGCAAAGGCCAGGTGAGGGATTCATGTTGACACCACAGTGGAGAGAATCACTGTGTATGGTTCTTTCCAAGTTGATTCCAGCACCTCTTTGGCTGCCTGATGGACCCAGAGGTGAGAAAGGGGACAGTGGTGGACTCGAAGGTCAGCTGGCCTCCCGGACAGCCTTTCTGAAGGACCTGGGAGCCTATAGTGGCCTGAGAAAGGAATGGTTAGAGTTCTGCCAGTTGCTGGTCTCTGAGCCTCGGAAGTATTGGGGGAGGTTTTCCAAACATAATTTCATAGGGGGTAAATCCTTCCCTATATGGTGTTGTACCCAGAGTCCCCCAAAGACCACCAAGAGACCAAATCCGATGCAAACACAGAGTCTTTTTTATTGAGAGTTAACTTGGGACTCTCCATCTGCCTGACACAGCAGCAGAGCAAGAGAGACCCTGAGTAGCAAGGGGGCAGGATTTTTAAAGCAAGGGGGGCTTGGGGTCTCCAGACTACATAGGAACAGACTCAGGATTGGTTTATGCAAGTGGCAATCATGTTAGTAACTTTTAATTGGCTAGGGTCAGTTGGGGCTTACAGTTATCCATTTTTGGGCAGATCTGGACAAGTCCCAGGCTTTGTCCTTGAGCTGCCATGGAGGCTGGCTGGCCTAGCACATACTGACTGTGGGGGCTGACATAGTGGCGTAGGCTTTCACAATGACCCATGCACATAGCTCTAAGTTGGTGAGGGGTCCCAGACAATAAACAACTGGCTGAACCTTGAGCAGTCAGAGTACGTGCAGAAAGGGAGCTACTGCAAGGACTATGTCTTTTGTTCATGGTGCTCCCAGAAACTGCTTGCTCAAGTCTCAGGAAACTGAAATTGAGGCCCAATCTCTGAGAGAAGACTGAGTAGCCTGTTATGGCATGTGCCTGGTCCTTTCAATGGAATGCAGTGGGCTAAAAGCAAAGTGAAAGGAAGGTCTGTCCACTCTTTGCCAGATTCTAATTAGAGTGATATTAGAGTTTCTTTTAATGTCTTGTTTATCCTTTTTACCTTCCCAGAACTCTGAGTTCTATACACACAAATGAAGTTTCCAATCTATGCCTAAAGCTTTAATTATTAATTGAGAGGTTTTGGTTATGAAACCCAGGCCATTGTTGAACCCCATCGCTAAGGGGAGGCCAAATTGGTGTACCACTTCCTGGAGGAGCTTTTTAGCTACTAATTAAGCAGTTTCAGTCCGGATGGAGAAAGCATCTACCCACTTGGAAAAGGTATCAATAAAAACTAGCAAGTACTCATATCCTCTCCTGGAAGGCTGGATCTCTGTGAAGTCAGTTCCCCAGAGTTTACTGGGGTGTTGGCCTCTCATTTGAACCCCTTCCTGGGCTAGGGTCCTGTTTTGGATTTACTTGAGCACGAATCTGCCATCTGGTGGAGACATCCTGTGCCAGGCTGTCCAGTCTAGGTATAACATACCTTGGTTTGAGCAACTTACAAAGTTTGTGGACCCCAGATGAGTATCCTGGTAAAGGTCGGTTACCAGAGTCCTGCCATCTGTTTCAGGGAGAACGATCCCTCTGGTGTCCTCTACCAACCTGTGAGTTTGAGCTATCCATTCTTTCTTTTAATTTATTTTATTTTTCCTTCTTTCTTTCTTTTCTTTATCTTCTATTTTCTCTTGGTTGTACCGTGAAGTCTCAGACAATACTGTATCAGAGTACATCATGAGAATGTCAATAGGCCCCAGTGGCCTTAGGGCGGCCAGATCAGCAGCCCAGTCACCTCTTGCATCCTGGAAGTTATGTTTGTGATGTCCTTGGCAGCAGAGGATAGGAACTCATTGGGGAAGCAAAATAGCCCCTAGGAAGCCCAAGATTTGTTTTTGTTTTTAGTGTCCCTTCCCTCAGAGGTGAGAAGCCCTCTTTCTCTATAGATCATATTGTGGACATGTGTGTTAGCAAAAGCATTGGGACTGTCCATATATGTGGTTATGGACTTTGCTTTTCCCCATCTGAGAGTCTAGGTTAGGGTAATCAGTTCTTCGGTATCTTTCAGGGTAGTGTCCACTAGGTCTGGGTGGATCCCTTGGTCTACCATGGTCACCTTGAGACAGTCATGGATGAGCACCTGTGGGTCATCATCAGGGAAGAGGGTAGCAGGATTGATGGTGGTGGGTTTCTCAAAGTCAACTCAACAGGAGTAGGGCCTGGTACTGGGTCACACAGGCATTAGACAGCCAGTGTTCTGGTGTTCCTCAGTGGAGGGCCTCAACCACATGGGGTGCTGTGAGTAGAAGACCCTGACCCAGAGTTAACTTGTCTGCTTCTTTTTTTTTTTTTTTTTTTTTTTTTTTTTGGTTTTTCGAGACAGGGTTTCTCTGTGTAGCTTTGCGCCTTTCCTGGAACTCACTTGGTAGCCCAAGCTGGCCTTGAACTCACAGAGATCCGCCTGGCTCTGCCTCCCGAGTGCTGGGATTAAAGGCGTGCGCCACCACCGCCCAGCTAACTTGTCTGCTTCTTTCACTAGAGTAGCAGTAGCTGACACAGCTCTTAGACAAATGGGCAGCCTATTTGTCTACAGGATCCAATTTGTCAGACAGGCATGCCATAGGGCATTTCCTGGTCCAGGTAATTTGCCTGCGATAACCTTCCTCTGGGTCTGTTCATTCAAAAGCAAAGATGAGTTGACTCACCTCTGCCAATGGGAAGCTGGAGAATGCATCTTTCAGGTCCAAGGCAGTCTATACTTGTTTCTATGGAGGAATCAGACTCACAAGAGTGTTTGGGTTTGGGACCATAGTGTGGATTGTCTCAACCCTCTTAATCACTTCCCACAGTCTTGGACAGGTCTATAATCAGAGGTCCCAGGTGTCTTCACAGGCAGGAAAGATTTATTCCAGGGTGAATGGCAGGACACCAGGCTCCTTGTCTCTCTAAGCCAGGCAATACGGACTGCAATTTCCTTTTTTGTTTCCAAGGTCATCGGGTATTGTTTAATCTGGACAGAAATAGCTGGACTGGTTAGTTGAACAATTATAGAAACCTGGTGTGGGGCCAGTTCCAGGGGCTTGGTTTCTGCCCGTACCCCTGGGAATCCTTGTTATAAATCTGAGAGATAATCTAACTGAATCTTTGGACTGAGGTCAGGACTTTCAGGTAGGAGATATTTTTCTGACAGAAGACAAGACAACAAAATTTTGCTGGCTGTCTATAATTTAACTGTCTTTCATCATCAGAAAAGGTGATGGTGGCTTTTAGTTTATCCAAGAAGTCTCATCCCAACAGGGGGGAGGGCAATCAGGCATGACAAAGAATGAGTGGGTTATTGCCCCCCCTTACAAGACTATAGGGGCAGACAGTGGCCCAGGGTTAGTAGGCTGTTTTTCCTATAATCCCTTAGACTGCAGTCTTTGGATGAGTCAGTTGGCCTAGGGGATTTATAAGGACTGAATATGTCACCCCAGTGTCTACTAAGAAATTAGTTATATCTCCACCAACTTTAAGTGTTACCCTAGGTGTAGAGAGCCGTGCACGGCCGCACCTCAAAGAAGGCGCCGGCGTCCGCCTTCCGCCTTCCCGATGGCAGGTGTTCTAAACAACTCCTTATTTGGCTTGGGCATGGAATCTGGCTTGCTTGCATATGTCTGATCCTATCGGCATTGTCCACGTGGCACTACAGGGTTGGTTGCCCAGTGGCTATAAAGGGCATGGGCTGGCTTTCCCCAGAATGAGAAGATGGCTTTCCCCGGGGTCAGAAGATTGTCTCAAGGTTCCTGAATAAACTGCTTGGAGAAGAGCCTGGTGTTGTGTCTTCCTTGCTGGTCAAGGCGGACGCGACACCTAGGCTCCTGGGGTGTCAAGCAACGGAATCTGGGCCCCGTCACTTTTCCAACTTTAGTACTTTTGGGCCTTTTTCTTCCAATTTGGGAACTCATTTTTCCAGTGTCCTTTCTCCCTGCAGTAGGCTCATTGGTCTTTCTCTTAACAGCGGCTGTGGTGGGTTGAAAGGAAATGGCCCCCATAGGCCCATAGAGACTGGCTCTATTGGGAGGTGTGGCCTTGTTAGAGGAAGTATGTCTCAGTTCACTCCCTGCTGCCTGTGGGTCAAAACATAGAACCCTCAGCTCCTTCTCCAGCACCATGTCTGCCTGCACACTGCCATGTCCCGCCATGATGATAATGGAATAAACCTCTGAAACTGTAAGCCAACTCCAATTAAATGTTTTTCTTTATAAGAGTTGCATTGGTCATGGTGTCTCTTCACAGCAATGGAACCCCTAAAACAGTGGTCTATTTGTCTCCTGGCCTCCTCAATTGCTGCACCAGACTGGTTTATTATCTCCAGAAGTGCAGAATAGTGTGCTGAGCCATCTCTCCAGCCTCCAGGCTTTTCTTTTGAGGAATAATCTCTAAAACAATTATATCTGACTTCGAGTAAAGTATACACCCAGTCATTTAATTTTTGTAAATTAATTCGGCTAAGATTAAGGATAAAACAGAATAGATTGCTCAAAATCATTTCATAAATCATTGGTGGAATGGGTGACATTCCCACAAAATGTAAAAAGAATGTGAATAATTAGGAGTTGGTTATATAATGCTGGGAAAGACAAGATTTAGGGATTCAACCTCATTCATAATTATTTCCAAAGCAACGCACTACAGCATCTTATCAGAACTTACAGAGAGCTGTGTTGTTATGATAACGCCCATGTCATCTAACATTCACAGCAGAATCACACGAGTGGGTGTGCCTTTCCAGTATGCAGGCGGAATGCAGGAGTGCAATAAAACGTCTCTCACACTCCTTATCCTCACTTCTCTTTTCAGTCCCTCATCTGCCCACCTCCCCCCTGCTCCCCATTTGTTTTCCTTTCCCTCTTCTCCCTGTGTGGATGGTGTTGTTTAGAGGTCAGTTTGGCTTCTGTAACAGACATAAAATATTCACATTCCTTCCCTTTTTCTAATCCAGGGCATTGATAAGCCAGGGTAGACACATGCCTCTCTCCATGAGGACACCCAGGAGCCCAGATTCCTTCTAGCTCATTGTTCTCTGGGACCCCAGGCTTATTATTATTGCCTACACTCTTACCAGAGGCTCAAGAATGAAGTGCACTCGTTTTAGTTCATAGGAGCGGGGAGGTTGGCCTCTCCTTCGCATTTGAATCATCTCCTACCAACCAGGACTCACTCACTCACATGGTGTCCTGGAGCTGCATGAGGGAGCTGAGAAGTGACCTCTTTGGGGTCACTTATAAGTTCAAAATTAATTTTGTGGGCTTTTGTTTTTGTGTGTGTGTGTTTATATATGTTTGTATGAATGTCTGCACACATGTGTGCAAATGTCTATATACCGAGAGAAGATATCTTTAGAGCAGACAGGCAGTTGTGAGCTTTTGGGTGTGGGTGCTGGAATCAAACTCTAGCCCTCCATAAAACAGCAAGCACTCTTAACCCCTGAGCCATCTCTTCAGCCTCTGGTTTTGTTTTTTGAGACAAAGTCCCATGTAGCCCAAATTGGCTTGAAACTCCTGACCCTGCCTCCACCTCCTAAGTGTTGAGATTACAGGTGTAAGCCATCATGCCAAGCTTTACACACACACACACACACACACACACACACACACACACACACACACACGTCTTGTAAAGTACTGATGTGGCGTCCATTCTTTGGGTCACGCCCACTGAGATAGGCTGATGAACAGAGCAAACTAGAGACATAACAACTCCCCCAGACTCTTTGTAAACTTTCCAAGCATCCTAACTGCTCTTTCATAAAGAACCAGCAGATGCGAGGCCCCGGCACCTTGTGGGTCTTTATTCTCGTCATCTACACTCACGTGAACTCACTCCCACAGGAAGGTTTTGTATACAGAGGAGAGAGAGGAGACCATTAGCCTTAGAAAGGGGTCCATTCATTATGCTTAAGGCTGTGTCTCCTTGGCTAACCAGTTCTCTCTGGCCTTCTCCAGAATAGCCCGGTTCACACAGAAAGTACTTGGCCTTTGTGGACGGAGTGAAGAGTTTGGCAGATAATGGGAAGGTGAAATTTCTAGGGTTTTGGAATTGTGTCCTGCCTACAGTCTGCATGCCCCCACCACCCAGCCTATCCTGGAACTCCCTTGACCACACTCCCCTGCTGCCTTGCATGGTTTGAGTTTGGTTTTAGAATGAGAACTTGTCTGAGCATTGGAAAGGGGATGTGAGGGGAGATGGTTGTCCTTGGGAGGTCATGGCAGTCACAGCAGATATACTAAAAGCTTTTTTTTTTTTTTTTTTTTTTTTTTTTTTTGGTTTTTCGAGACAGGGTTTCTCTGTGTAGCTTTGCGCCTTTCCTGGAACTCACTGGTAGCCCAGGCTGGCCTCGAACTCACAGAGATCCGCCTGGCTCTGCCTCCCGAGTGCTGGGATTAAAGGCGTGTGCCACCACCACCCAGCGCTCTTCTGATTTCTTGGCACTCACCAGGATTGGTGGGACATTTCTCCATGTTTCTTGAGAGCTGAAGCAGTCTCCCACAGAGCTTCGAGAACCATCCAATTAGGAGCTCAGTTTGACCTAGTTTTTTTTTTTCTTTCTTTTAACTTTCTAACACTTCTCGTTTCTATGAGCCCTAATTCCTACAGTGAGTTTCTTTGCCTCCTTAATAAATCAAGCAGCTTTCATCTAGGGCCTCCCTTTATCTTTCCAGGGGTTGAATATGACCTTTTTCCTTTCAGTCAGCCACCAAAGAAACAGGCTGCTTTTATTCTGCAGTGAAACCCCACATAAACACTGCTGGTTTTCCTCCTTGAGTTTTGCCTGGGAAAGGGACCTAGAGATTGCTCAGGTGTTCAGGGTTTGTGCCACCAGCCTGCCAGCGGTGACCATCTCTCCCCTGGGGACAGGCAGTAGTCCTATTTGTGACAAATGAGGAGCAGGTATACGTGGAGGCAGAAAGTCTCTCAAGATCACCAGACTGGCACACATGCCTGGCACTTGTCTACCCTGGCCTGTAATTATGTCGCCTCCCTGCTAAATCCATGGCTGGAGGCATGCCTCTTCCAGCAAAGCTTTTTCTTCATTTGTTCTTGAAGGGCCGAGTGAAGCTGCCACTGCATTTGAGTGTAGACACCTGGCTGAGGTAAGTTTTCTGTTGTGTGGTTCACACCTGCCAAGTGTGCATATTTCATGTCTAAACACTTCCCCTGCCTTTAAGCCGAGAATGACTGGCCAGCTCAATACCGTAATTCAGAAAGCCGAGGGAGAGAAACCTCACAGCTCATTTACAGTGCTGGGTGGATTAAGCAATTACGAGAAGAGAATATTGAAAGTTTTCAAGGCTCAGCAGGATTCCCACTGCATGTGCCAAACTGCCCAGGTCACCTCAGCTGGCTGCCAGTGTCCGGTCACACCCATGTCTATACAGCCCCCAGGCGTATCTGCTTAATCAATCAGCAAATTGTCCCTGGGGGATAGTCTATGCTCACAGCCGTCCTGGACTCGATGGGGGTTCCCACGTTCCATCCTTCTGTCCTCTTTATCTGTCTGCTAATGCAAGAAAACCACAGCCTGGTGAGCTGACTCACAGCCCTGACCATGCAGTGTCTGATGTCATTCATGTAATACAGCATGCATGTTCTGTAACTGTCACCAGAGGGCGCCCTTCTGAGGTCACCCCCGCTCTGGTACTGAGTAGGTCGGTAGCAAGAACAACCTAGCCACGATCTTCAAGGGTGTGCTGTGTGCAGATTTCTGTGGGGAAAATTGCTTGAATTAACAGAGTCTAATTTCACGGCAGTGCTGGAGTGCCTCTGTGTGTGGGTGGGTGGACCTACAAGAGAGTGTTCACATCTAAGCTGTTGCAAAGACATTGTCACGGCTTTGTGCAACATTTACTAAACACTCACCACATACTGGAGATTGTGCCGCTTGCTATAGTTTCCCCTTTAATGAGGAATTGCTGGCCATGAGCATCCTACGTGGAGGGCAGCACCCCTGAAATGACCTGAAGTATATTTGTCTTAACACTTAAAGAAAGTATTTCCCTCTGATCCTGCTGACACCACTTAACTGGCTTATAAATCATCCTTATTGTTAACGATAACATTAAAGAATAATCACATTCAGACAAAATGCTATTCTTTGTGTCGTGTGTGTTGGGGAGAGAATGCTGTGTATGCATTTGTGTTCATACATTACATGTGGAGGCCAGAGAAGGACATACAACGCTCTCTTCTATTGCTCTCCACCATATTCCCTTGAGACAAACCCTCTCACTGAACTTGAAGCTTGCTATTTTGGCTTTGCTGGCTGGCCAGCCAATTCTAGGGAACTACGCGTCCCCACACCCAGTGAGGCTTTGAACCCGGGTCCTCAGGCTTGCATAGCGAGCTGTCACACACCAAGCCTTTCCCCTAGCTTCCCAAACTATTTCAGTGAGCTGGGAATGAGAGAAGGGTTCATTCAGGAGGGTATATTAGAAACTTTTTCTTGGAGTTAAAGTATTCCAGAATTGTGCAAATTTCAAAATTATTATTTCTCCATCCACATGTTAAACTTTCTGCACCCAACGCTCTGTGATGCTTGCAAATGGAAGGTGCTGTACACACAGGGAGACTGTCTACAGGTCCAAAGCAGGGACTTCTGAGAACTAGGCTTGGGCAGGAGGGGGGTGGGGGGGTGGGGATAGAAGAAGTGGTTTTTAGCAATGTTTGATTGACAAAGCCCTGTGTCAGGCCTGATTATTTTGATAAATGAAAACTTCAGTAGTGGCCAGCCAGATGTCTGATCAAGTTTTGAAGCTGCTGGGAGGAGGAGATAGAAAGGGCCTGCCTGCAAAGAAGTTGCTGCCGTGTCCGGAAGGCAGGGACATCGGCAGTTACTAACGCCGGTGTAGGTCACTTATTAACTCGTTTGCACCAGGCAGCTAGCTGCAAGGAGCTATGCAAAGGAATCTGAGCCACAAAAAGGTTGTGTGACTTTGCAGTCTCACATCTGGAGTGGGGATGATTCCAATTGGTTTGTTGGGGGGAGGGGGCAGTCACCTGTTTGTTGACTGACTTTTCTATGTGGATCGTAAGTAACCTATAACCTGTATAAAAATGCTTTTTATATTGCCAGGCATTCACTCAGTTCTTTGCCCTCTTCTTGTTCACACTCAGCATTTTACCCATGAGAGAACAAACAGCCGAAATGGTAGGAACTGTCCAGGATCCCAGGGTTAGTTCAGGTGAAGGTAGGGGGCCAACTGAGTTCTGTAGAATTTGGAAGCCACCCCACCCTAAGCATTCTCCTCAGTAGCTAGCAGCGTGACCTTGAACAAATCAGCAGGCTTCCTTCGAATCAGCTTCCTCGCAGATCTTAGACTCAGCATGATTGTGAGGCCTGCAGCCGGTGACATCATTATTATGAATAGAGTTCCACTACCTAGTGAACTGGATGAGCCGTAAGGGTGTTCAGGGAGATGAGACTGGGAGGGATCTTTATACAGCTTGTGGGTGGTTTGTGCAGCCAAGGCCCAAGGCCCATGGTGTGACCTCAGGAATTCTGGGAGGTCCTTCCTGATCCCCACTGAGCTCCCCGTCTCTGCCCAGGTCTTCCGTGCAAATGCAAAGCCTCAGAGATTAAACTGTGATCTGTCCTGCATACTCCAACTCAATTGACACCAGCAGAGAACCCCAGTGCCTGGTACCCACCATGAGCTCATTAAAAATCTTGTTTCCGTGAACCGGGTCACTTCTCTCAGATAGAGCCTAATTGTAACCAGGCTGTCAGAAATGAAGACATATTCTAGAGACAAGTACAAGTTACATTTGTATTGCTGTGATAAAACACCATGACCAAGGCAACTTACAAAGGAAAGTGTATAATTAAGTAAATCTCCTTTTCCTGTTTTCCGTTTTTAATTTGGCTTTTACTGATTGGCTTATTGAGGGCAGGTGGAGGTACCTGATTTGGGGCACAGCTTTTGAGCCCCACGTCCAATATATAAGCTCCTTTAATGCTCCTAAGAGGTTACCACAGTTTGAGCAGACATACCTTGGTTCACATCCGCCAGGGGAGGGAGAAAACAAGAAAGAGATAGAGGTCAGGAAAAGATGGGGCTCACAAGTGAGGGGAGGTCACTCTGCAGATGAAAGATGACAGCAGAGTCCCCACAGTCACTGAGACAGACACACTGTCCTTCTCCTCTGACTCTGCCTATCAACGTCAGGCCCCTGCTGACCCTTTTGCAGCAACCCTCTGGACCAGCATGGAGGTGGGGGTGGAGGGGCATCAGCAGTGAAGGAACCAGTCTGCCCCTGGCTTCCTTGCTTTGGGAACCAGTTCAAAGATGGCCTCTGGTGCCGCCGCAGCAATGGAGGACAGCAGAGACACAGGAAGCCCTGGGAAGACTGGACGTTGCTGAGAGGAATCTGAGAGTCCAGCACCCTCTTGCTGCCCAGCATCTACAAATCTCTTAAGCCCTGCATGAGAGTCCCTCTATCCTTGGCCCATCGGTTCCTTCTTCCTAGATTGTGCCCCTCTCTCCAGCTGGGCAAGACTCACAGTGGCATCTTCCTTCATTTCCCGTCTCAAATACTTCTTCTCACTCCGTCAAACACTGCCACCAACCTCCTCCCCACAAGTCAGTGTGTTGATGACAAAGATCTTACACAGGAGACAGGTCACACAAGTGATAGAAGAACCCAGAAGACAAGCACGTGACAAAATAAATCAGAGGTTAGCATTTGCAGGGAGCCACCACTCCCCCAGATGGAGTGACAGCCTAAGGCAAGGGCCACCAAATGTGAGCTGGAGATCCAGAGGAGATGCACCCACCAGCATACTTCCCTCCCCCTTGCCTCACTCCCCAGCCCCTCCCCCATGAGTCTCCAGACCCCCATTTCAGGGTCAGCCCCTACCCTTACCAAACCAGGTTTCCATATCTGAGCTTCTGGAATGTGCTGGGCATTTCTCACATTATCTCAATTAACTCTGTGACCACCATGAGTACATTATTCTCATCTGCCTGGTGTGAAGACAGGGATCCTCCCCACCCACCCCAAAGTAGGAGGCCAAGACAGCCTAGGTCGATTTGGATCCAAAGCACAAGCTGGAGTCATCTAAATCTGGGCTCCTTAAACTCATCCCTACTACTTTCCCTTTTCACTTGAGAACTTTATGACCCTAGGTATGATGTGTCTGATACAGGTATATTAGTCAAATAAAGACATGTATTTAAAACATTTATTCAACATACATACAATTTAATTATTTATTAAAGACAAAAGCAAATATGCATGCTAATGAGATGTGTTTGTTTACTTGTATACAAAGAATTAACTTTTGTTGCCAGGGAGATGAGTCAGAAGTTAAAAGCATTTTTTGCTCTTACAGGAGACCTGTTTGATTCTTAGCATCCACATGGTGGCTTACAATCACCTGTAATTCTAGTTTCAAGGAATCCAACTCTTTCTTCTGACCTTGCCTGACTCCTGTACCCATGGGATACACATACATATAAAATAAATAAAATTCTTCTTTTTGTGTGTGTGGTTTTTGGAGACAGAGTTATTCTGTGTAACAGTTCTGGCTGTTCTGGAACTCACTTTGTAGACCAAGGTGGTCTCAAAATTAGATATTCCCCTGCCTCTGCCTCCCTAGTGCTGGGATTAAAGGCATGTGCCACCAGTACCTGGCAATAAAATTATTTTTTTTAAAAAGGAATTAAAATCTAGCTGAATATTTGATACTGCAGGATATCGAGCATCTTCAACATTTTTCAGAGCTGAGTTGAGTGATATTTTGATTTTATAATTATCAGTACTAAGAATGTTGCTTTGCCTAAATAATTGGACAAAGTGGAAGAAATATATTTAGGAACATTTCAGAAATGGTTGAAAATTCTTTCCTAATCCCAAGACAAAATTCTATGAACTATCGTTTTCTGAAACTCAAGTTAGCAACTCAAACAGTAATTTTTAAAACCAAACATTCTAACTCAATACAATCCAAAGATTGCTAAGTTGATGCTTACATGGTGAGAAATGACAATAGAAAAGTCCTTAGTCTTTGTTTTCCATAATTAAATCATTATGTTTCCATAGAAGCGGTAAACATTGCAATCCATATCATATACTACTCTAGCAAGTGGGCCAAAGTATTTCAGGCTCACTCTCTGGCATTGGTAATGTGCAGTGTTGGCTGTGTGAAGTGTGAGTGTTGTGTGTTCAGAACCATGCTATGTGTTGATGACACTCAGCACAGTATGGGTGAGGGCTGCCTACTGCACATTTCATTTTAAACTAAGGTTTGGTCCTGGCACACTCAGAAGCCTTCTATTGGATCCCCATCTTTCTAGATGTCCACGTTCATCTATGTGACCCACACAGGGGGTGTCACCCACAGTTGAAGAGGCCGTGTGCTGAAGAACACCAACTGTTTTATTTATTCTCAAACTCTCAGATCCAGAACCACAAAGATCAATGACCTGTTGTTGAAGAAACAAACTCAGAGTGTCTTAGACAGGGCGGTGAAGGATTTAGCCATCCCCTTCCAGACGCTGTCAGACATGCTGTTTTAGTTCAGATTGCTAAAGCAAAATAACTTAGACTGGCTAATTTATAAACTTTATCCTATCGGTTATTATCATGTGTGTACATGCGGGTGTGTGCATGTCTGGGTGTGTGCATGCCTGGGTGTGTGCACTTATGGGAGTGTGTATGCCATGCACGGGTGTGGAGATCAGACAGTGTTGTGCAATTGGTTCTCTCATTTCACTTTTGCACGGGTGCTGAAGATCTGGTGAGTCCTCAGGCTTGATCAGCAAGTGCCTTTACCCACTGGGCCATCTTTTTCCCCAGTCCCCCTCAACCTCCCGTGTAATTTAGAAACAATATAAATGCTTCTAGAAAGACAGGATGAAGTCACCGAAGTTTACTCTCTGCCCCATAGATGGTCGGTTACTTAATTTTCTGTGGCTGTGATAAAACACGGTGACCCCCAAGGCAGCCGAAGAAAGAGTTTATTTTAGCTTGCATAGTAATGGCTAAGATTCCACAGTAGGAGCAGGAAGCAGAGCGATTGTTTTATCCACACATGGAAATCTGTGAATAGGAAGTAGGGTGTACCATATACCTCCAAGTCCACCTCCAGTGACGTATTTCCTCCAGCAATGTGTTTCACATTCTAAAAGTCCCATAACCTCCCCAAACAGCATCAACTGGGGACTGCATGTTCCAATACACAAGCTGTAGGGAACGTTTCTCATTCAAGTCACAACACTCCATCCCCTGGCCCCCATGGGCTCACGGCCATCTCATAATGCAAAATGCGTTTAGCCCGGGGTCAAAAGTCCCTGTAGTCTTTAACAATCTCAGCACTGTTTAAAAGTCCAAAGTCTCTTTTGAGACTCAAGGCAGTCTCTTAACTGTGACTCCCTATAAAATAAAAATGAAACAATTATATATGTACTTACCACAACAGTACACAATAGGCATTCTCTCTCTAAAAAGAAGG
Organism: Peromyscus eremicus; assembly: GCF_949786415.1. NCBI lineage: Eukaryota > Metazoa > Chordata > Mammalia > Rodentia > Cricetidae > Peromyscus > Peromyscus eremicus. The sequence goes on along the minus strand of NC_081425.1, from coordinate 59,490,692 downwards.
AATGGGGGCATGGTGGGGGAAATACTGGATCAAAGCAAGACCGAAATGCAGTAGGACAAACACCAAAGCCTGTAGTTCTGTGTCCCGTGTTTGGGGCTTCAGCATCAAGAGGCCTAGATGGCTCCACCCCTCCTGGCTGCCTGCAACATCTCTCCCTCTTGGCCTGGCTCCATTTACTATATGCAGCTCTCCTTTGCCTGTACCGCATGGCTCTGGCTGGCGTCTCCAACATCTCGGGATCTCCACCACAACCCAGGCTTTACTTTCTCAGCACCTGCCAGTGGTCTTCTAGAGTCTCCTCACAAGGACTCCAATCCTGCCATACATTGCCTAGCTTTAGCGTCTTCCTGAAATCATGGAGGAGGAACCCAAGACACTCTCAATCTTGTGTCCTTATCTCCAAAACCACTACCACATGGACAACACTGCCAAGTTTGGTTCCAGAGGGATGAGAGTCCATCATGGTGGGAAGGGCATGGCGGCAGGGTCAGGAATCAGAGAGAACAGGAAGTAGGGCAAAGATATGAACTCTCAAAGCCACGCCCAGGGATGGGCTTCCGCCAGCGAGGCTCCACCTCCTAAAGGTTTCAGAACCGCCCTGCACAGCCCTACCAATGGGGACTAAGTGTTCAAACTACAAGAGGTGGTGACTCCTGAGGGTCCTTCACAGGGAAGGTGGGGTCAGAGTGCCTCTTTATAAAAGCACTAACCCAGTTGACTTAATCACTACCCATGAGTGTCTGTTCAACTGCCTCTAATGAGACTTGGACATGAATTTGCTGGGACACATTTAGACCACCATGAACAGTGTTCTTCACTGAAGGTATGTCTGTTTCAGAACTTCTCATTTTAACACAACTCTGGGTCACTCCAGGAGTAAGGGACAGGTTCTTCAAATGACTCCGTTTCTGGAGATGGGTACATACTGTAGCTGTGTGCCCTCACAGCTCTTTGTTATCCTGACCACTAAGGGCACATATAAAAAAATAAGCAAATCCATTACGTAAATCTCGGTTTCATCAGCAGCAACAGATGAGTTTGATCCTGGTCTTCAGCCTTCCAAACTACCTGGAATGCCTGTCACTCCCGAGCCTGCACTCAGGCCTGGACTAAAACCTGCCCTCGGGATTCTAACAGTACAGCAGGCTGAGGAGCCATGGTTCTCCAAAGCCCCGGTCTACCATTTATCGTTCTCTTTGGGGCTCTGGTGATACGGGTCCTCTTCCATCTCACCTCTCTTCCCCTCTTAAAGAGATCTGGGAAAGCAGATGAACTCAGGGTAAAGTGAACCAAGCAGCCCCCAGAATGCTCTGCCTCGGCACAGCACACAATACGCATGTGGTATTTCCCTGTGACAGCTTCTAGCAGAGGGCCAGCCATCTACTTCCCTCTGTGACAGCTTGCAATGGAAGGTGGGGCCGCCAGGTCCTGGGGCTTCCATTCTCTACAACAGCGCACCCGCGCACCATATGCATGCCAGCATATGGCAGGGAAAGCTGTAGACACAGCCCTGCTCTGGAAGCCCCTGCCCGAGCAGCGGCAAGGAGAACACCATGATGTAATGGCAAGCTGTGCAAGTCCATGACGGAAGCCTGCAGGGCACTGCTGAGACCAGTGGTGGTGGCTAGAAGCTGATACCAGGGTGAGGTGTTGGAAGCTAAACAGTCCGGCACTGAGCTTCCAGGGAGTCGGTGGCATCTACGGATTAGGTCAGGAAAGAAATGTGGCTAGCCTATGGGCAGTGCAGGAGCCCATTCCCACTGGACAGGGACCAACTGTAGGAGATGGAAAAGCCAAGCCCCGTAGCCAGTGGAAGACACAAAATGTCCCTCTGGGTCTCAGCCCGGTCAGGCCTGGCTGATGAAAGAGCCCTTCCATCTCCCCCTGGACTCCAGCAGTAGCAATTCTCCCGCAGGTGACCAATCCTCAGGCTACATCAGGTATCCCTTTCTTTGCCCTGATGGACAGCGGCAGAAGCATCCTTCTGCCTGCCCACGTGTGCCGCCTACAGTCACGGAAATAGTCCCGAATCTTCGAGATGTTGAAGGAGGCCTCTGCCTACTGGAAGGGCTGCAGTTCTTGGCCAGCCCTTGGCCACCCCCAGTTAATTTCAGTCTGGAACCGTAGTGGCAGCCTACTGTTTCCCCAGTAGGTGGGGCCCTTGAGCTCTACAGCACCTTGACCTGCTTAACTTGGAAGCAGCCTCAGAAATTTCATTCAGAGCGGACCAGAAATCTTTTACAGCAAGTGGCCATAGGCTGCATTTAAAATAAAAATTAAAAAACAAAACAAAAAAACCCTTGGAAATCTGCTTCGTTTTTCTTTTTGCAAAGTGAAGGGCGATCGGAGGCGTCTGCACAGGAAACGAAACTGCGTGAATCTGAGAGATGGACGCTAACAGTGGTTCTCAACCTTCCTAACGCCGTGACCCTTGCATGAAGTTTCTCATGGTGTGGTGATCCCCAATCTTAAAATTATTTCTAATTTTATAACTGTAATTTTGCTACTGTTATGAATTGTAATATAAATATCTGTGTTTTCCGATGGTCTTAGGCGACCTCTGTGAAAAGGTCATTGGACCTCCTCAAGGGGTCACGACTCAGGCTGAGAACCGCTGTACTGGAAAAGTAATTTCTGTGAAGAGCCATGTTGATGAGTGCTCTAGTTGGCTGTCCCTTTTGAAGTCTTCATTCTCAGCAATCAGACGAGGGGGCGGGGGGGGGGGGGGCGGGGGGGGGGAAGGAGGGGGGCATCCTTTGCCCTGCCATCCATCATTGATCTACCCCAGCCTGCTGACATGTGCATACCAAGTACGATGAAGCTGTGGAGAAGCCACAGCCAGCAATTAGGATTTCAAATCCATATTACGGTTCCTCACCCTGTCTCGGCAGGAGAGCTTCATCACAGATGAACCCTGCTTCTGTTTCTTCATCCATGACATCTTAAGGTAGAACTGAAGATGGTAGCAGGCATAAGAAAGGGCAAGAAGATACTGGCTCTGCCTCGGGGAGGCTATGTTTAGCCCAAGAAATATAACTCTTAATAGAAAACAGTAACAAGGCATACATTTTAATACCACTTTAGAACTCTGCTCACACAAGTGGAGCCCTTGACAAGTTAACACCATTTCTGAATGGGAGAGCATTAGCAGACATTGATCCTAGGGGTCTTGCACATGCTTGGCAAGCACTCCCACAGAGCTACACCCACAGCCCTTTTGCCTTATTTGAAGACAGGGCCTTGTTAAGTTGCTCAGCTGGCCTTGAACTCGCTGTCTAATTCAGGTTGACACTGAACTTGTGTCTGACCAGCCAGCCTCGGATCCCTCAGAAGCTGTGATCACAGACCTGTACCACCAAGCCAGGCAGCTCACTACATTTTGAAATTTGAATGTAATAAAGGAATTCCACAACAAGAGTCACCAGAGTGCTTTGAGGATGACTCTGAAGCCAGAACACTTGACTGGCCACATTTTTATTCCCTGTGAAAGTCTGCTGGCAGAAACCTCTATCCTCACCCTGGCCTCATCCCATACTTCTTCAGGATTGGAGACGCTCTTGACAGTCTTTGGGTGCCTGGCTCTTGTACTTGACAGTTATTCCTCACATTTCCAGCCACAGGCATCCCCAGCTGGGAAAGTTGGGTAGGAGAGATCCTGGTTTCTGTTTGTGTCACATGCTGGAAACAGGTTCAATGTCTTTTAGGAAGAAACGTCAGGTCTGCAGCCTCTGAGGAAGTGCCTTGAAGACGTCTCCATCCTTGTCATAAGTCTCCAGCATACATGCTTGTGGTATGGTTTGCCATTAATTCCATGTAAATTACATACATTTTCAGCAGCAGAAATCGAAACACCTTTTAAGAACACAGAATAAAAGAGTCTCCCTCCCTCCAGAGAGGTGAGCCTACCCATAGCCAGTCAGTCTTGTGCCACCAGGAAAACACGCACGAGTGTCTTCTCACTGCTGCAGATACCCGACAAGAGGCAACTGAACATAGGGATCTGGAGCTCACAGTCTAAGGGCACAGTCAGGAAGCCGAGAGGGGGCTGGAAGCAGAGCCAGGCTATGAAACTCAAGACCTACACTACAGTGACCCTGTTCCTCAGGGTGAGTCCCAAATGCCAACGATTCTACAGACTCCTAAAACAGCACCACCAGTCAGTGATTCGTGTGCTCGGATTCGTGAGTCTGAGGTGAACATTCCACCCTTAAACCACAACAGCCTTCATGGTTGTTATAACTTCTATTGTCCACTTGACAGAATTTAGAACCACCCAGATTTGTAGGCTACACCTCTAAGTGTGTCTGTGAGGACATATCCAAAGAAGGGTTAACTCAATGGGAAAGAGCCGCTGTGAATGTGGGTGGCATCACCCCACGGCTGAAGATTTGGGCGGACTAAAAGAGGAAAAGGAAGAGGTCTACTGAAAGCCATCAGTGCTTTTTCCTGGTCCTTGTCTGCCAAGAAGTGCAAACATCCCCCACCACACACTCAGCTTCCACGACATTCTGTCCCTGTGCCCAGGGCCAGGTGTGCATGGACCATAGCCTCTGAAAACGTGAGCAGAATAAGCTCCTCCCTTTCAGCTGCTTCTGCCAGGCGCTTGGTCACATCAAATATAACTAACGCAGCCCCCAACAGTTTAACTATGCCCTTCCTTCCTCAGTTCTTGGCTCAGACGGAAGACCATTACCGGAGCACAACTAATGCTTGCTGAGGCGAGCTGAGCTCTTTTATTTTGTGTAGACTCTGCCTAGAGTCTGGTATATGACTACAATCCAGGCTGGCCTAGGGTTTCTTATTTATCTACTTATTTTTTAATTCTTTGACAATTTCATATAGATATCTTGATCATAACCATCCCTACCCTCATCCTACTTTCCCATCCCCTCTAACACACGCCCCTCACACTTTCGTGTCCTTCTCTTTAAAAAAAGAAATCCACAGAGTCCCGTTACTGCTGCCTTCTTGAGCATGGGCAACTTAGCAACAGACACACCCTTGAAGAAAAAGGACTTCCCCTCCCCTCAGCAGCAACCACAGTTGCCAATAGTTTCTCGGCTAAGTGCGGAAACTCATGAGTTCCTCCTCAGTTTATACTGGAATTTTGACCGATTGCTCTTGAGCAGGTCTTGCACAGGTCTGCCAAGATCTTCTGAGGTATCAGGAGTCATACATAATTCAGACTGGATGAAAAATGCTTGAGATACTATAAAGTTGGCCACAGGAAGTCCAGAGCTCTAGAATCCTCAATTCTTTTAGTTCCTCTGTCCTATGAGCTGTGTAAAAACAAAACAACAACAAAAAAACAGGCATAAAGTCTAGATACTAGTCTATATTGTGGACAGACAGACAAGTGACCCCTCAGAATGACCAGTGCCTAATTCCCAGAAGCTGTGAATATCTTATATCAAATGGCCAAGGGGAAGTAAGATTCTGATCATTTTAAGATACAAGAGTGCCTGGACCATCCTCCTCAAGAATGGGGAGGACAGTAAGAGTCAGAATCAGGGTACTAAGACTCCAGACCCCACTGCTGAGCAAGCAATGCAGACTGGTGAGATGCAAAGCACGGAGCACTGGGTCCTCCCCCAGAACCCCCAGAAGGAGTGGAGTTTGCTGACTCCTTGAATTTTAACCCAGTGAGGCACATTCCGTGGTCATCAACCCATGGAACTGTAAACTAATAATTTCATGTTGGTTTAAGCCACCAAGGACGTAATCATTTGTTCTATTCCAAGCACCTTTACAGCCAGTGCAGAGCCAGCAGGGAGGATGCAGACGTACTTAGCATAACAGAGACCCTCAGCACTTCCTGTAGAAAGTGCACAGTTCTTAAAGCAATAGCTCAGCTCTAAAGACATGCATGGACCCTGGACAAGCACCGAGCAGGAAGTGCTCTCTCCTCTGTCCCGGGGAGTCCAGGATGGCTTCCTGGACAGGAACATTCCAGCGGAGCCTGGGAAGTTGAGAACAGGAGTCTGGATTGTATGGCTCCATGGAATATCGGGTCAACTCCCTTTGGGGGACTAGGTGTTGAAGTGGGAAGCGTTGCTTTACTATCCAGACTCATCTAGACCCTTAATCCACAAAGTGGTCCAAGGACCACAGCACCACCATCATCACTTAGAAGTTTATGAAAAATATAGAATCCCAGGTTCTGCCCAAACTTATTAAGTAAGTCTTTATTCTAGCAAATTTTTCAAGGAGCTTACGGTCACATCTCAGCTTGAAAATCACTCACTTTAATAACTATATTGTCACCCTCCCCATTTAGGGTAAGGAAAACAGCCTTCCTGCCCCTGCCACTCACAGCTGACAACACGGAGGTTCCTTATGAGGCCTCTAATTGTGTAGCAGTACCCTGAAGGTGCTCCCTGGATCCATGCTGTGCTAACTATCTGCATAGGCATCTCCTGTACTGCCAGGTCATGTGTCTTGAATGGGAACACTGGACAAGCTTGACTTCCTAAGTATGCAGTCACAAACATCATCATGTTTTTGTTAGAAAATGGGACTCTCAAGGTAGGTGTGGTGGCACATGCCTATAATCCCAGCATTCGAGAGAAAGGCTAAGGAACTAAGGTTGCAAATTCCAGGTTAGCCTAGTCTACAAAGCCACAGCTTAATGAGCAAACAAGAGAAAGGAAAAGGTGTGACTTTAGCTCTACCATTTATATTGTTTGCTTATCTGTCTGTTTGTTTGAGACAAGCTGGTCCAAGCTTGGCCATGAACTCATGAGAACACTCTTGCCTCAGCCTCCCGAGTGCTGGGATTATGAACACAAGCTACCAGCTTTCCCTTCAGCTCTAGAAAATCTAATGGAATAGTTTTTTGTCTAGCCTATGATATCCATCCCATAATAATTTACCCTAGATCTTCAAATTACTGCATTTTGATTCACTTCTATCTCCAGTTGAACCTAGAGGCTCTGGACTAATGTTGTATGATACTTTGCTTGTGTTCTGACAAGTAAAGCTTGCCTGGAGAGATTGATTAAGACTAAATAAATTCACGCTTTGCTGGACTCATAAGATTAGCTCTTTTATTGTTTTTTAAATTATTTATTTTATTTTGTGTGCATTGGTGCTTTGCCTGCATGCATGTCCACATGAGGGTATCAGAGCCCCCGGAACTGGAGTTACAGACAATTATGAGCTGCCATGTAGGCGCTGGGAATTGAACCCAGGTCCTCTGGAAGGGCAGCTCGTGATCTTAACCCCTGAGCCATCTCTCCAGCCCCCAAGACTATCTCCTTTCTTAGAACTTTGATACTAGGAACTGCATAGCCTTCCACTAGCCCACACGACACCCCGATGCCTCCAACCTCTGCACTACTGGAGCTCCTCCACCTTTGCTTAACTCTGGGTCCTAGACACTCTCAGGGCTGCCTTATACATTCCATCAGAAGCCTGGAGACACTTCTGTACGAAGGCTGAAGCTTGTTAGGATTGTGAACCTCAACTAGGGCTGACTTCTGTGGTTTACACAGTCCCCGGGAGCTATGTCTTACCGGGAACCCACCCCCGCCCCCACATGCTTCCTCTCATGAATGTTCTTCTGCTTCCACCTTGCATGGGCTATCTTCAAAGAGGGCCAGACCTGCACTCCCTGCACTCCAAGAGGCAGGGCACAGTTCCCAGCACCCATGAGACCTTGTTCCACGGATTTCCTGTGCCTTGAAGGAATGCAACCTGAAACAGCAAATTAAAAACGCTTTTTTTTTAAAGGCCTTTCTTTGGCCTCTTTTTGTTTATAGTAAACGTCCACAGAATAGAAAGTTGCTCTCTGAACCTTCACTAAGTGTTTGGTAGTAGGAAGCGTATTCTCTCTGTGCCGCCAATCCTTAGAACAGCTTTCATTTCTCGAAACTAAAACTCTGAGCCTGTTTCCCCCTATATTTTTATTGCTTGACTGTTTCATCCATTCATATAATGAACTTTAGTCATTTTTATGTCCCCCTTTCCCCTCCCTCATCCTCCTTCCTCTCTTGCTGGCACCCTGCTTCTCAGTGACCCACTTCCAACCTTCATGTCTTCTTTTGTGTCTGGTCTGACGAGAAGCTATTCAGTGGGGTACAGGTAACTTCTGTACCACGGAACAAAGTGACACCTCTTCACCAATAATAGCTAATTGCCCGGGATCCCTCTGGGAGGGGCGGGGCCTCATGAACCCCTCCCTCATCCAAAATGAAACGTTGAGGGGATACAAGCTTGTGCAGTTCTCATGCAGATAACCTCATCGGTGGTGAGCTCATTAGAGCAAGGACTATGTCATGCCCAGAAGACATCTTTTGCCCTGTATCTCCCCATCCTCAGCTCTTACATTCTTTCTACCTTCCTTGATATTCCCAAAGCCTTGGAGAGGTATTACAGCTGGAGCTGATCTCCATCAACACTTATAATCAGTTTCTTCCCGTGTCCCCCCTCCCCACCTCTGCCCCCATAATGGACTGCAATCTTAGCCTGTGGGCCAAAATAAACCTTCCTTCCTAAGCTGCGTTAGTCACAGCCACGAGAAGGGCAATGAATCCACACCGCTCTCCTTTTCCTTCAGAACATTCCCAGTGGCCATGGAGAAAGTGTCTGCACACACTCTGACTCCATCTCTCCCACTCAGGCACCAGCTACACTGATAACACTTCCCACTTCCAAGACCGGATGTCTGAGAAGTGATTCTGCTCGGGCCCAGCACAAGTGACCTCAGAAGGGTGACTGTTTACATAAGGGACATCTTCCCCTAGCAGCCAGAGCCCAGGTGGGAACCAGGCTCGTTCTGTAAGGTTCCAGATTCCTGCATGTCTGACAAAACGTGGATACTGCCACCAAAACCAGAAAGGTTTCTTTCCTTTTTTGTAGCAATTTGTGATGAGCTCTTACATTTTAAGAGACTGGAACTTTTGCTAGACCTCCCAGGCAGAGTTAATGATACCTCTTGAGGTCACTTTAGACTGTAAGCCTGCTGTGTACTCTGCCTGTTTATTTTCCTGCTTTTAAAGAACAATGTAACAACCAGCCTCACTCACCTTGGATTTCCCATATAATCAACTTTACAACCAAAGCTAATGACCAGCTGTAATCTTAAATTATGTAGACTCTTCCATGCCCCGATCCTCAAATTTTGTGTATGTGTGTGTATTTGTGTGTGTGTGTATTTGTGTGTGTATGTGTGTATTTGTGTGTGTGTATTTTTTTTGCGTGTGTGTGTGTGTGTGTGTGTATTTGTATGTGTGTTATGGTACCAAATGCTGGAAACAGTAAACAGGCTGCCAGCGGCTTTATGAAACAAAGAGCCACCACCAATGTTGGAAGCAGAATTCACACATTGCTTGACAGCGTTTATTTGCTATCTGGGTCAGCTGGAGTCAACGACTTAATCCCTTGAAAACTCTGTTAAAGATTTCTGCAAGCTATCCATCATGATTTCCCCTATGTTGCCTTCTGTGTTGTTGAATAAAAGAGAGAGCAGAGCCCTGTGTCAGGGATACATACAGATACAGACATAGGGACAGCTTCGAAAGACAGCATGGAAGCAGGCACAGATTCAGACTCTTACCACAGACAGACCGGGAGGACAGAAGACCCAGGGAGAAAGAAACTGAGAATTCAAATCTGGGTTCACTCCACCAAACGGCACCAAGGAAAGTGCTTTACAATTTCTTTTTCTTAATGTGACACCGGTGCATTGTCTGGGACTCTGAGTTTATCATTAATGTGTTCAAATCAACATACTCTGCTCGCTTGAGGACAATGGTGGTGTGACCCAAGATCTGAAGTAATAATGGCTCTCAACCCTTCCTCCTGGCCTGGAGCCCAGAATAGAGCTTCTCCACAGAAGCAAGTCAGACCCTCGAGCCTTCTGGGCACTTGGGAATTTGGTGTCCCTTATCTATAGGGTAAGGTAATGGCTGGGCCAGACAAAAGATGACACCTGGAAGCCCATGTGTGACACTCGAGAAATAATTGCTGGTAAGCTAACATCCCTTACTACAGAACCATATGAACTGTGTGGCCAGTACTCTGCACATATGAGCCCCAATGCCTCTGTGAGAGAGCTGCCATTCTCTCCATTTCTGAAGAGGAGGAAATAATGGCACAGAGTCCAGAAACTCACCCGAGTTTACACAGCGAGGAAATGGGAAGCTGGATCTCGAACCCAGGAAGTGGTTCCAGAGCCTATGTCCTCAATCCAAGGGTCCAAAAGACCAGGGTTATGCTCTTGCTCATAGCTTGCTTGTACAATCACGTTAGTTTGCAGATTCAATGGTAAAATAAAACAAAAGATTTCTACACTATAAGATCATTGCGAAGGTTAGAGGGGAAATACCTGTGTATACAAAGGACTCAGAGCAATAGACAGTGGTTATTATACCATGAGGGGGAGAGAACTGACCATGGAAATCATCTGGTGCTCATCGGGAAATGGAGCAACTCCCTATTTTTCACAGTGGAGCTGCTGCCTGGGCCAATCAATGTCACTTAAGCTGATCCACTCGATTGTGGGGCAGAACTCAATGCCATCGTCGCCAGGACCCCAGGTGGATGAGGACAGTTTGACACCCCCATTTCCATGTCTGCACTTCTGCTAAGCAGCCCTGATGGTAGCACTTTGTTGTGATGAAGAGCACAAGCTGCTTTTTGAGAGGACCTGAGTTTGATTCCCAGCACCCACAGGGCAGCTTTAGTTCCAGGGGCTCCCTCTTCTGGCCTCCATAGGCACTGCACCCAGGTAGCACACAGGCACACATGCAGGCAAGACACCTATACATATAAAAATAAATAGAAATCTAAATTTTAAAAAATTGGCTTTTCCACATTTACACGTTCTCAGGCCTGACACGGTGGACTTTGTGCACACTCTACTGATGAGGAGACATTAGGGCCACTCCGCAGACTGGAAAACTGGAAGTGAAACATTTGGGTGGTTTGCTCAAGGTTCCCAGTAAGTAGACGTGAGAGTATTCAGACCATGCCTTCGAGTGACTGCAGGTGGATGGAGTCAGGACATCCTCAAGAGGGTTTGGGCCTTGGCAACTGTATTCAGGTTCTCTAGATGAACAGAACCAATGACGGATGTGTATTAAAAGGGCTTTATTAGTTTGGCTCACACGGTACAGTCTGGGTAGCCCAGCGACGTCTATCTTTAGACCAGAGAAGCTGGGAACACAGCAGAGCTCCGTTCACAAGGCGGGGTGTCCTAGCAGTCCCCACCTGGCATTAAGGCACAGGGAATTTCCAGAAAGCCACTGGTCTTCAGTTCGCATCGGAAGCCCGGTGTCAGTGAAGAGGTGTAGTGGCAGCAGAAGAGCAGATGAGCTGAACAGCATGATGGGAAGGTGAGCAGGCAAAATGCACGACTTGCCCTCTAACCGTGTTTTTATCTTGCTGCCACCGGAGTGAGTCTTTCCATGTCAAATCACCTGATCAAGAAACCCCCTTGCAGCTGTGTCCAGATGCAGACAAGTTGACGACTAAGGCTAAGCACCACTGTGTGGTCAGAGGGTGATCACAGGGTTCCTGGCCCTGCCTCCCATTAATAGACTGAGCAGTTTCTCTTCATCCTTCGAGTAGTGAGACGAGGGAGGAAGAATGGTTTCCATCTCTCTGGTTTGCCGAGAAGTAAGTAACCATAATGTATAAAGTGGCTTTCCTGCTTTCTGCTCAGCTCAGGGCAGTCGGTAACAGCAGTCACCCGGGGCTCTCCAGAGGCCACTGCAGGCCACAATGACAATTGCTGTGCCACAGACTAAGCTCTACCTCCCAAGCAGCAGTGCTGTCCTTGGAAAGCTTTGACACAGTAAGCTTTCCCCAGGGCCTGTCTGTGGCCTTAGGTCCCCACAACACTTCCCGGGCTTGGCAGCAACTGAACACATAAGTCAACCAATAGACCCATCCATTCAGGGGAGCCACGGTTATTGATTGCCTGCCTTTCCCTTCCCGCTGCTTGTTTAACTGAATTGATGGGTGCTCCCTGGAATCGATTGCACCAGCCGGGTCTTTCCGTGTGATAGAGACAAAATGACAGTGTGCCCCCGGACAACGAGGGAAGCAGCTCAAGAGAGAGATTACAGCAGGTATTTTTCCCAATGACAATCTTTTCCCGTCTCCACTCATGCATAGGTGATTGGAAAGCATTTAGGCGCATTTTACTGCGTGTCAATACGCTGGTGACCTGATTCCCTTTCAATTTCCTGACAGTTCTGAGGAGCTTGTTAAATGCCAAAATGAATTCACTCAGTCTCTCTTCCTCCCCACACAGACACTGACTGGTTCTGAGTCACTGAAACTGTTGTGTTCTTTTTGGGCCCCTCCACCACCTGCAATCATATGCCTCAGAGGTCATCATTAGTGCTAAATGAAAATGCAGGCAGGCAAGCTAACAGACCACCAACTCCAGGTAACTTCCAAGCCCGTGCATTGCATCTTCTTCCATGCTCCTGGCTCCTGTGGATTTTGCCTTCACCAACAGTGATGGGCAAACAGAAGCCACGGCAGGGCTGGGGGAGGGGCGACTGTGGCAAGAAGGGAAAATGGTTCCGAAGCCTCTCTTTGAGCCGCTGTGTCCTGGTGTTTCCTTCAGCTTCCAGGACACAGCAGCTTGCTGACCTCTCCTTGGAGAATGGACTCTAACTGAATTTTGATTAACTTTCAGAAACCATGAGCCACTCTGAGTCTCGGCTGCTGTCACTGTCGTCCCACGCCTGTGCTGAGACCCACAGCTGCTGAAATCAGCTCGCCAACTGAAACCCTCACACACAACAAAAGGGAAAGACCCCGAGGACCTGGGGTGCGCACTCACCACAGAGCCAGAGATGACTTAGAACGCAGTGTCTATTTCCTGTTTAATGCATTGTATGCAGTGTGAGGCGTCTCATTCCTGCGAGCTCGGGTAATACACAGTGGCATTAAGGCTGGGTCAGTGTGATGCTGATTCTTAAAACTGTAATTTATTTCTTCCTCTGCATTGCCATACTTTATAGTTCACAAAAGATAAACGAAGAAACAGCTCCCCACCTCATTGAAAAAGGATGAGGACTGTGAATTTGGCTACAAGATACTGAACAGCGGGTAATTCCTTCATGGTATGAGAACAGCCCTCCAAGCAGCCAGTAGAACGTGAGTGGCAACATCCACCTGTGATTCAGATCTCTTAGCAGACTGCAAGCAGACAGGGAATCCTTAACTTCATTTTTTAAATATCTATTAAAATCCCGCGGTAGGTACTGTTCCCCACGGCAATCCTCTCTGAAATGAGAACCGGGCAAGGCACTCTCAGGCCAACCTGATAAGAAAGAAAGAAAGCCCGCAAGGGCTGGAAACAAAGAGGCACATCCCCTCAGGAGACTGGCCCGTTGGACCTCATTAATGAGATTTCTGATTTTTTTTTGGGGGGGTGGGGGTCTGTCCATGGGCACATCATCAAGAGATCAACAAGTAATCGGCCAGGCTACCCAACTGTGGATCTCCATAGATTCGCCCTGCTGAGCAGTGTGTTGAGTCTATCTCCAGTTCCCAGCCAGTAGCTCACACATTCTGCTTCCCTTTCTGGGTTCCAGTAACCAACTGCTGTTTCCAACACCAGAACACAGATGGTCCCTAACTTAAAGATGACTCGACAATGTAATAGATTTTTTTGACTTTATACTGATGTGAAAGTGATACACACTTAGTACAAAACAATTTGAATCTTGACTTTTGATCTCTCCTGGTACAGGAACGGCTTGGTGGACATTCTGTTGGCACACTGGGCAGTGGCAGAAATCTCCGTGAGCAGAAGGGGGAAGCAGCCTCCACTCTAAGTACTGTGCTGTTGGTTGGTCATGTCTGCATGGCAAACATATTCAATGCATGTTCCACCTACATTATTTTCGACAATGGGCTTAGTGGGACATAGCCCTACCATAAGTGCTGGAGGTCTGTATTCATTATCTACTGCTAATGCTTTAAATGATGCTTATAAAATTCTCATTGTCAAATTCTCCTCAAATTTCTCAGTTATTTCCTATCAGGACACTAACTAATGCAGAGAGAAAATTAGATGCAGCTTCAAGAATAAGGACCTGTAGCCGTCAACCAAACTGGCTGAAAAGCACAGGGGAATATGAAGGGGGCTCAAAAGGAGACTCCAGGGAGGAAGCAGAAAGCACAACAAAGTGCGAGCATCTTGGACACTGAGCAAGACAAGACTCTCAGGACAGACCTCCAACTGTGTCAGTGGCATACACAAGGTTCAGGAGACAAGGGATGCCTGGGAAGTGCTTCAACTTAAGAGCGGAATAGTCACCAATGAACTTGATAAATGCGGTTTTGGTGGGCCTTAGTGAGTGATGGAACCTGCCTTGTGCAGAGATCACAGGAACAAAGTAAGAGAAGATAATGGTGCGCTTCCTGATGATGATCATAGCCATGACTTCCGGGATAACTGGCTATAAAGGCCCTGGAACTGGAGCTCCATGGTGGAGCCCTTGTATACCACACAGAAGGCCCTGGCTTTGAGCACCCAAATCATAAAATATTGGATATAAGACTATATTTAAGCCAAATTTTCAGTCACCTAACACTGTAAACAACAGAGAATCATGAACTGATGAGCTACATGAAACGAACATCCAGAGGCTTCAGCCCAGGGCTTTGGCAGTGTCGTTCTATTTAATCTCTGTGGATTGCCCCCTTAGACAGAATTACTATTTCCACTTGATTGATTTAGTCAACTGCAATTTATTGAATGTTGTAAGCAAAGTACCATTCTATTATAGGGGTATGTTAGTGAGGAGAAGTATGTCTGCTTCAAAGAACATACATTCTGGGAGAAGCATTCAAACATGGGACAGCAATGAGAGAAGTTATGTCATTTTTTCCAAGTTCAGCAAATAGAAAGCAGAGAGGCTAGAAAGACCTGTTCCACCACGTGTGTTTTGACTTTGATATAACATACAAATGAATTTACCATTTAAAAGTTCATGTGTTAAAAGTCAGACATCACTTTAAACCTTCAGTAGAATAAGTATACTTGTCTCAACCAGCCTCAATTTCTTATGCAAATATCTATCCAAGACTAATACGAGGATTTCATATAGCAAGTATTCTGTCCAGAAAACCCACTGCAGTTAGCTGCATTTGAACTCCAGAGGAAGCATGCACACACACACACACACACACACACACACACACACACACACACGCACACATTTATACACACCTTCCTGGGAAGGGTTGGGGAGAGAGACCTAGACATTGTGTGCCTGTGGGCAAGACAGGAGGGAGTGGATTTCTAGGCAACAGTACACAGTGCACCAGCTCAATTTGATAATGCCCTTGTGGGCATCTACTCAGAAGCATCCATCACAAAGCCCCTATAGAGGTCTGAATGTGAAAAGCACCTCCGGGGCTCATGTTCTCAGCACTCTGCCCTGGCTAGCAGCACTACATTTTGAAGAGTGCAGCTTCTCAAGCCAGAGCGGGCTGATAAAAGTAATTCACTTTAAATCCTGTACCACTCCCATCCCCTCAGCTCCCCCTGCTCTGCTTCCTGTCAGCCACCTTATGAGGAGTCTGTCCCCCCACCTCCCAACACACAGTCCTACCCTCCAGAGCTATACCCTAAGGACCTGCAATCAGTCTGCACCACGAGCCAAAGCAAATTTTCCTGCCCTCAGTTGTTTCTGTCAAGTATTTTTATCAAAAAAAAAAAAAAAAAAAAAAGGGAAAGCAATTAACAGAGCTGATGAGAGCAGGAGTCTCCAGACTTCATCCCTAAAGGAGAGCCGAAGGAACCGTGAAGACCCAGGACTCCTTCCCAAAAGATACAGGGACCAGCTGGCCACACAGGAGGGGAGACATGCAGCCTGGGAGTCTCTTTGTAAAGCAAAATGGCCCTTAACTTCTGTTTTCATGGTTCGGAAGTCACTATGTGTCCCCCACTTATTCTCAGTCATCTGTGCAGACATCCCCTTGACGCTGGCACAAAGCCTGACTGCACTTTGTGTGTCTGGGGGTTTCTGACTCCATCCAGGTATGGTGGAAGAAAACATTCACTTTCAACCTAATGACAAGGTTTTGGATGGACTGCATCTCCCGCTGCCTGTAGCTTTTATTTTTAATCTCAGTTAGCCCTGTGAGCTCAGGGAGAGGCTCTGTAGCAGCTGCAGCCCAGCACGCACATCCGCACAGAAGGCCAAATTCCCACGAGCAAGCCTGCTTCCAAGCCTTCCACTAGCTTCCCAACACATCCTGAGGGAGCATTCAGTCTCCCACTTTCTAGAAAACATCCATCCCATTTACCATCTCTATTTCATAGATGATAGAATGTGCCCAAGGGACGCTCAAATCTCAGGTGACATAGGCAAGATTCCATTTCAGTGGTCGAATGCAGAGGAGCCGTCTCTCACCGGCTGACTAGCTACCCTCAATAGCCGCTCTCCCTTCTCAGTGTTAGCTACATAAATGGGTTCCCAGAACCAATGCTGGCGTTTTGACCTTCCTCACAGCACAGCGACCGAGTACTGATGAATAACTAGTAGGGACAGGCTACAAGCTTCTTGAGGCTTGCTCCATTACACACAAAAAGGCTCCCCCCTCTTCCTCCAACTGGCATAGAAGGCAAAACAGTGGTGAGCCTTCCTCGAGTCTGTGGCTAGGACATTTTTCTAGAGAGGGCACATAGAGCAGAGTGGGTCTCTGTGACCACTGCTACCCTACCACCCACCCAACAACAGAAACAGTCTCCCCTTCTCTTTTCTTTTCCTTCCTTCCTTCCTTCCTACCTCCTTCCTCTTCCCCTTCTCCTCTCTCTCTCTCTCTCTCTCTCTCTCTCTCTCTCTCTCTCTCTCTCTCTCTCTCTCTCTTCCCCCCCCCCGCCATCCACCCCCACCCCACTCCTCCCTCCCTCTCTCTTTCATTCATTCTTTCTTAGAGACAGGGTCTCAGCAGGTAACCCAAGCTGGCCTCGAACTCATCACAGTCCTCCAGCCTAAGCCTCCTAATATGGTGGGATTCCAGTGCGCCCACAGCCAGCTGTGTTCCTAGTCCCAGCCATTCCTAGTCGGTTGTCACTTTTGGGTCTCTGCCACTGTAGCTAACCCTAGAGTCTAACTAAAATACTTTTTTAAAGGAAAGTTATATATTTTTTTTTCTTTGACTCCCCTTCTGAGAGCAAGTATTGCTTTCTCGAAGGGACTTAGGAGAATACAAGAATAGCAAGTCTGGGCAGGTGGCCTTTGTTAATTCCAGAACACCTCCAACGCTACTCATTTAGCGGGCAGAGGAATACAGAGTTCAGAGATTCTGAAAAATAAGAAACCTTGGCAACATCCGAGTCTACCAAAACAAACAGGACTGTCACTGAGACACACTGATGAGATACTGTGTGTGAGGGAAACATATTCCGTTCTGGGTGAACAGTATTGTGTTAATGGGGATGTCTTGAGAATACAGATGGAAAGACAGTGACTGAAATTACCAGCTTTGAAATAAGAAAGAATCAAAGACAGGTATAAACTCAGTCACTGAACAGCCCAGATGGAGTCCTGGTATGGTGACAGGCATCTCGCAAAGAAAAGGAAGTAAACCAATCATGGAGGTGATGGTGATGTTTACTACCAACTTGACTAGATTTAGAATCACATGGGAGATTGGGGTGCATCTCTGGGTATGTCTGTGAGGGTCTTTCCAGAGAGGATTGATTTTGGGGGGAAAGCTGTACTGTTAGTGTGGGCAGCATTATCCCCTTAGACAGAATGCAAAGGAAAGACAAGATAACAGTGCACCAGCTACGTACTAATTGAATGGTCAACTGACAGTCAATCAAATGACCAATAGACATACATTAGAAAAGTCATCTAAATGGCTGTCAGAGAAGAGTAAAGAAAGTGGGAAATCATATAAATGGAACTAGAACTGATACAGAAAGTTCAGGACTACGTTTGGGTAACTAACTTAGAGGTAAAAGCTTAGTGAGTCTGTGTGCTGTGTTCAGTGTGTTCTCATTTTTACTTTAATTTCCGCAAGAAGTGAGTCCTGTACTATCTGGGAAAGTGGATGTCCTGCCCCTTTATGTCTATGCCACAGAGAAACTATACATAACTAGAAGTCTGGAGGAAGAGAGGGAGGGAGAGAAAGAAAACATCAAGAGAAGAGTTCATTTTGGTTTAAATACAATTCTGGGAGCAGGGACACCCACCAGCATGGTAAACTGCACAAAATATGCCAGGAGCCACAAGTCCTGATCTGGGTTCTAGGATCTATCAGATATTGGTCATCCTCAGATTTCTTTCACATCAATTGGAGGTCTCATCAAGATGATTTTTAGTCTTGTAATTTGGATGTGCCCTTCAAGTTCTTATGCTATCAATTTAACCTCCAAATGCACGTTAATGATATTTGGTTATGAGGCTTTTCGGAAGTGATTAGGGTCAGGCGAGGTCATAAGAATAGGGCCCTGAAGACAGCATTACTGGCTTAGGAAGAAAAGATTCCCATTGCCGTAAGAAGGCCCTCACTGGGTGCTGAGCAGGTGCTCTTGGACTTCCCAGATTCCAGACCTACAACTAAAGAAACTCATGCACCAGTGTATCAGGTACCTGGTACCTTAGCATCTTTTCTGTTGCTGTGATAAAACACCATGACAAGTGTTGGATTATATTCACAGTTCAAGGGACAGTCAATCATGGCCTCCATCTGTAATTCTCTTTCTTTGTGGAGTCTGTGTGTGGTTTGAATATCAGGGTGACTGTAGCACCATAAAAAAAAAATGGCAATGTTCCTTCTGTTTCTACTGTGTGGAAAAATTTGAGTATTGATTTAGTTCTTCTTTGAAATTCTGATGAAATTCTGCACTGAAACCATCTGGCCCTGGGCTTTTTTTTTTTTTTCTGGTTGGGAGACTTTTAATGACTGTTTCTGTTTCCTTAGGGGTGATAGGTCTATTTAAATTGTTTATCTGCTCTTCATTTAATTTTAGTATGTGGTACCTATCAAGCAATTTGTCCTTTTCTTTTAGATTTTCCAATTTTGTGGAGTACAGTTTTTTGAAGTATGACCTAATGATTCTCTGGATTTCCTCAATGTCTGTTGTTATGTCTCCCTTTTCATTTCTGATTTTGTCAATTTAGATTTTCTCTCTCTGCCCTTTGGTTAGTTTGGATAAGGGCTTGTCTGTCTTATTGATTTTCTCCAAGAACTGACTCTTTGTTTCGTTGATTCTTTGTATTGTTCTCTTTGTTTCTATTTTGTTGATTTCAGCCCTCAATTTGATTATTTCCTACCATACATTCCTTTTGGATGTGTTTGCTTCTTTTTGTTCTAGAGCTTTCAGGTGTTCTGTTAAGTCGCTAGAGTGAGATTTCTCCAAATTCTTTATGTAGGCACTTAGTGCTATGAATTTCCTCTCAGCACTACTTTCATAGTGTCCCATAAGTTTGCATATATTGTGAATTCATTTTCATTGAATTCTAGGAAGTCTTTCATTGCTTTCTTTTTCTTCCTTGATCCAGTGGTGATTCGGTTGAGAGTTGTTCAGTTTCCATGAGTTTGTAGGCTTTCTGTAGTTTGTGTTGTTGTTGAATTCTAACACACGGTGATCTGATAAGATACAGGGGGCTATTATAATTTTTTTGTATCTTTTGAGATTTGTTTTATGACTGAGCATGTCATCAGTTTTAGAGAAGGTTCATGGGGTGCTAAGAAAAAGGTATATTCTTTTGTGTTTGAGTGAAATGTTCTGTAGATGTCTATTAAGTCCATTTGAGTCGTAACATCTGCTAGTACCCTTGTTTCTCTGTTTAGTTTCTCTCTGGCAGACCAATGGTGGTGAGAATGGGATGTTGAAGTCTCCCACTATTATTGTGTGGGGTTTGATGTACAATTTAAGCTTTAGTAATATTTCTTTTACATATGTGGGTGCCCTTGTATTTGGGGCATAAATGTTCAGAACTGGGACTTCATCTTTTCCTTTGATGAATATGAAATGTCTTTCTCCATCTCTTTTGATTAATTTTAGTTTGAAATTTATTTTGTTAGGTATTAGGATAGCTACACCAGCTTGCTTCTTAGGTCCATTTGATTGAAAAATCTTTTTTCCAACCCTGTACTTTGAGGTAATGTCTGCTTTTGAAGTTGAAGTTTGTTTCTTGTATGCAGCAGAAGGATAGATTCTGTTTTCCTATCCATTCTGTTAGCCTGTGTCTTTTTATTGCTGAATTGAGTTCATTGATACTAAGAGATGTTAATGACCAGCAATTGTTAATTTCTGTTATATTTTGGTGGTGGTGGAGGGTGTGTGTGTGTGTGTGTGTATATGTGTGTGTGTGTGTGTGTATGTTTCCATTCTTTGAGTTTTGTTGGTGTGAGATTATTTATTGCCTGTGTTTTCATGGGTGCAGCTAACTTCCTTAGGTTGGAGTGTTCCTTCTAGTACCTTCTATAGGGCTAGATTTGTGGATAGGTATTGTTTAAATTTGATTTTGTCATGAAATATCTTGTTTTCTCCATCTACGGTGATTGAAAGTTTTACTGGGTATAGTAGTATGGACTGGCATCCGTAGTCTCTTAGTGTCTGTAAAATGTCTGTCCAGACCTTTCAGGCTTTTAGAGTCTCCATTGAGAAGTCGGGTATAATTTAATGGTCTGCCTTTATATGTTACTTGACCTTTTTCCTTTGCAGCTCTTATATTATTTCTTTATTCTGTGTCAGGGACAAGGACAGAATCTCTAGTTAACGGAAAAATACAGACCCCCCCCCCCCCATAAGACAGGGAACTAGAACATCTTACGGTCAGGTTGCCTAGCAACAGGACATTGAGTCAGAGCCCTTGACCTTTTCACCCTGTCAACATCCTGCATAAACATCCTACACAAACATCCTGCAGCTGGGTTAGCTTGCCCCACCCTATGCAGATAACAGCTTCCTGCTCCCCCGACCCTGCAGGAACTATATAAACCCTCCTGGAGAAAAATAAAGTTGCATCTTGATCAGAATCTTGTCTTGGTGTCTTTCTTTGTGTCTCCTGTCCCTATCATTCCATCCTTAGGGCGGTTGAGTTCCCGTTGAAGCCCTGCTGGCCGGGATAATTCTGTTTAGTGTTTTGATTATTATGTGGCAAGGGGATGTTTGTTGTTTGTATTTTTTTTTTTTTGGTCCAGTCTAATTGGTGTTCTGTAATCTTCTTGTATCTTTACAGGCATGTCCTTTAGGTTGGGAAAGTTTTCTTCTATGATTTTGTTGAATATATGTTCTGTGACTTTGAGCTGAGATTCTTCTCCTTCTTTTATTCCTATTATTCTTAGGTTTGGTCTTTTCATGGTGTCCCAGATTTCCTGGATGTTTTGTGTTAAAATTTGTTGGTTTTAATATTTTTCTTTGACTAATGAATCTATTTCCTCTATCATATCTTCAAAGACATCTTTTGCATTCTGTTGGTGATGCTGGCATCTGTAGTTCATGTTCGATTACCCAGATTTTCCGTTTCCAGAATTTCCTCAGTTTGTGTTTTCTTTATTGCTTCTATTTCAATTTTCAGTTCTTGAACTGTTTCCTTCACCTGATAGTTTTTTCTTAACTTTCTTTGCATTCTTTAGGGGATTTATTGATTTTTTTTAATGATTTTTTGTTTGTTTTTTTCCTCAATTTCTTTAAGGGAATTTTTCATTTCCTCTTTAAGGGCCTCTATCATCTTCATAAAGTTATTTTTAAGATCATTTTCTTGGGCTTCAGATGTGTTGAAATGTTCATGTCTTGTTGTCATAGGATTGCTGGGTTCTGGTGGTGTCATATGCCCTTTCTCTTACTGAATGTGTTCTTACACTGGCATTTAGGCATATGGATTTGGGATGACTATAGATCTGGATGTTGATTCTTTTGTTTGTCTTTGATGGATGGGTGTTTTGTTCCTTCATTTTCTGTTTCCTTTATTGTCTTCTGGTCTAAATGGCCAAGGGTTCTGGTGTCTGAGCTGAGGTTTCTGGGGATTTGAGTACCTAGATCCAGCCTAGCCTCATGGGCCTATGGAGTCTGTAGGGACAATCTAGCTGTAGGGAGGATGATGAGGTGGGTGGGGTTGGATGGCAGAGTGGGTCTTGGGGGAACAGAATCCAGTAGGTGATAGCAGTCCATCTGGCCAGCTGGTCTCTCACCTGCTTGCTGGCTGGTGGGGACAGCACCAGAGCCGTGGAATTCCAAGTAAGCGTGTTTACTTATTTTTTAATGAATTTTCATATACTCTAATTAGTACAAGCCTAGAAACAAGCCATGAAGCAAACTTAGGAAAAATAGGAAATGATAATTTTTTCTTTCTAAAATTTTTATTTAATTTTCTTCATACAATATGTTTTGAACATTTTCTTTTCCCTACCCCAACTCCTTCCAGATCATCCCTACCTCCCTTCAACTTCATTTTCTCCCCCAACCCCTGACTTAAAAACAAAAAACAAATATTAAAGCAAAACCAAATAAGAAAAAACAAAAAGCACCAAACAAACAAACAAAAAAAGAACAAAACAAAAAGTACATGAAAATATGGAATCTGTTTTGTGTTGCCAACTACTCATTGGCATGGGTCCTGACCTGGAGTGTGGTTGATACACTTAGTGACACTCCACTGGAGGAAACTGGTTGTCCCCTCCTCAGCAGGTGTCAACTGCAGATGACTTCTTGGTCAGTGATGGGACCTTGGGTCCACTTTCTCTTTTCCATACTGGGATTTTGTCTGGCTAGAACCTGTGCAGATCATGTTACCACAGTCTCTATGAGCTCAGATGTGCATCAGTCCTGCTGTGTCTGGATGACACTGTTTTCTTGTACTCATCCATCATTCTTCTGCACAGCTCCTTGAGCCTTGAGGAAGAGGATTTCATAAAGACGTCCTATGACGGTTGAACACTCCCACGTCTCTCACTCTCTGCACACTGTCCAGTTGTGGGTCTCTGTGTTCCTTTCTATCCACTGCAAGAAGAACTTCTCTGATGAGGGCTGAGTGATGCACTGATCAGCAATAGACCTTATGGTCAGGTCGTGGAGGATAACCAATAGCCTGTATGTCTTGGGGGAGGAGGCTCTATAGACTCCTTTGTCCAATCAACAAGATGTAACCTGTTACTGGGACTAGAGGCTTTACTTGGTAGCATGTCTAGTTGGGACATAGTCTCCTACATTATATGGTGACTCCATTTAAATTCCTTTCATGTATTTAGGAAGCCTCTACAGTAGTAGGTTCTCATATGGTTTTTCAAAAGGTCTTTAGTATTAGTTGTCTCTACCTATATTTCCTCCTTTATTTTGCCCTACCATCCCCCTTCCTGTTTGATTCTCCAATTCTAATTTTCACTTTATCTCTTCATAACACTGTATTCTATTTACCCTTCCTTGGAAGATCTCCTGATTGCCTTCTGGTCTCTTACTAGCTACCTAACGTCTGTGATTGAAACACACAATATTCTGATTGAAACACACGTATATAAAGCTTCAAGTTAACATTATAAGAAGTCTAGGTAACATCACGCAGGATGATTGTTGCTAGCTCCATCCACTTACATGCAAATTTCATAATTTCATTTTTATTGGCATATGAATAATATTTATTGTGTAAGTATACCACATTGTCATTATCCATTCATAAGTTGGTGGACATCTAGGCTGTTTCCAATTTCTGGCTATTATGAATAGAGCTGCAATGAACATGGATGAGAAAGTGTCTCTGTAGTAGGATGTAGAGTCCTTTGGGTATATGTCCAAAAGCTGCATCTTGCATTAAATTATTCCAAGCTTCCTAAGGAACTACAACACTGACTTCCACAGAGACTGTACAAATTTACCCCTGCACCAGCAATGAATACATGTTCCTTTTTCCAAAACCCTCCCCAGCACAAGCTGTTACTTGTTTTATTGATCTTGGTCACTCTGATGGGTGTAAGATGGAATCCCAAAGTAGTTTTGATTTGCATCTCCCTCATAGCTAAGGATGTTGCACATTTCTTTAAGTGTTTCTCAGTCATTTGTATCATATCTTTTGAGAACTCTGTTTAGCTTTATATCCCACTTTTAAATTGAGTTATTTTTCTCTTGATATTCAGGTTTTTTTTAAGTTTTGTTCTTTTTATATTCTACAGTCTAATCCTCTATCATATGTATAATTGGGAAATAATAATAATAATAATAATAATAATAATAATAAATTTCCATTCCGCAAGCTCCTGTTTTGCTTAAATGTAGATGACCTCTAGTAAAAAGTCAGCTATGGGCTGGGTGGTGGTGGTGGTGGTGGTGGTGCACGCCTTTAATCCCAGCACTCGGGAGGCAGAGGCAGGCAGATCTCTGTGAGTTCGAGGCCAGCCTGGGCTACCAAGTGAGTTCCAGGAAAGGTGCAAAGCTACACAGAGAAACCCTGTCTCGAAAAACAAACAAACAAACAAACAAACAAAAAGTCAGCTATGACTTAGTGACTGAAGAAATGTGTTTGGAAGGAGGGTATTAGAAACATTGACTGACAGTCTTATACGCCAATAAACTTTGCATACTCACACTTACCACAAAGTACACATGCCATTGTTGAGACTTTGGCTCCCATCTATACAGACAGACAGACAGAGCTCTCTCTCTCTCTCTCTCTCTCTCTCTCTCTCTCTCTCTCTCTCTCACACACACACACACACACACTCACAAACATGGATGCAATCTTCAAATCATTCATCTATCTTTGTCACTACATCAGATTTCAAAAGTTGCTTCATTCCAGTTTTTACCTCACAACACCTTATTGTCACATGTCATCTATGTCCTCCAATCATTTTAGGGTTGGCCTGAATATCCCAAGCCTCTGCAGTATGGACCTATAGGCTTAATTGATCACCCTGCCTTACTACAATGTCTTGAAGTCTTTCCTCTATTTGGATGCCCCAATCAAAAATGACATCATTGAATCAAGGGCTCCAATCCTCATAATTATACTCACTATCAGTCCCTATCTCTTCGCTGTTCATATTCTGAATTTTGGGCAGAGTCTGTTCCTTTGTACCCTCAATTTTTCAGACTTCCACAAAATGACACTCTCTGAACTTCTTAATTAACCTCCAAGTGACAAGGTTAGTGACAGCTGGTCTCTCTGGTCATGGGCATGTCCCCTGTTGAACAGTAGGTAACAGAAGGATATCCATGGAGCCTGAGCTCTTTGGCTACTTGGGGAAAGGCAATGTATTATGAAAATATTTTCTTCTCCCTCAGCTGCCTCCACATGCAGGGATCTATTTTACCCTCTTTGACCTGAGTCTATTTCCATGTTTTTTAATTATTTTTTTTCTTTTTAATTTGCACATAATTGTGCATACTTATAAGAAACTTCAATATTTCAATACATGCATATGATATACACCGATGCAATTTGGATAGTTGTGGTGATATTTTATTTGTGCTGAAATATGGTGATATTTTATTTGTATGTTAATAAATAAAGTTTGCCTGGAGATCAAAGGACATAGCCAGCTATAAACAAAAGTCAGGTGGTGGTAGCCCATGCCCTTAATCTGATCACATGTCAAGCAGAGTCTCTGTATGTTCAAGGACACAGCCAAGCTTGGTGACACACGCCTTTAATCCCAGTATCAACCATAGAGACCTGGAGGTCTGGACAGACAGACAGTGATGAGATAGTGAGGTGAAGGCAGAATAGCAAGGCAATAAAGGTGCAGGTTAGAGAGGAAGACGCTGGTTCTCTTGGGAAGCTACGGCGGCGGCGTGGTGAGCTAAGGTTGGCTGGTGGCTATTCCTGTTTCTCTGATCTCTAAGGCCTTCACCCCTGTATTTGACTCTGTGTTTCTTATTTAATAAGACTGTTTGGAAATTCGTCTACAGATAGTTATCATTTTCACTTCCTCATCACTTCCTTACATTCGGATACTTTGAGCTCCTCTCTTCCAGTTCTGCCACAGTTTGTAATAGAGTATCATGAGCCATGGTTACTCCACTGTGCTATAGAACACTAGACATCACCCCTGCCTTCTCACTGCTATGATATTCATTATTCACACTCCTCTATCTGCCCTCCCTTAATCCTTCCTTGCTTCTAGTAATTACTATTTTCTATCCTTTACTTGAAGATAAACTTTTTAAAATGCTATATATGAAAAAGAACATAGAGTCATGGTATACATGGATGGTTTTGTTTGCCATAACACCCTCCAGTTTCCCCATTTTGTCATAAACAAAAAGATTTCACTCGTCTTCACTGCTGAATGATACTGTGTGCTCATGTGTGTGTGTGTGTGTGTGTGTGTGTGTGTGTGTGTGTGTGATTTTCATTGTCCACACAGCTGTCAATGGAGGTTGAGTACAAACCTTGGCTATTATACATAACGCTTCAGCCAACCTGGGACTGCACATATCTCTCTGACAGATTCCCTTCGCTTCCTCTAGAAGTGAGATAGCTGGGTCACTTCTCTGTAGCAGCCTCCTCTGCACGACAAGCTAGGTCTCCAGTGCACACACCTGCTCAAGCAACACAGAATGTTAACCAGAGCCACAATTTCCCTGCAGGCTCATTAAATTACAGCGGGCTGGAACACACACAAACTCAATCCATGCATGCTCTGTATAACTTAAACCATCACTCCTCCAAATATCCTTCCACAACAGTGGGATTCTGTGGAGGGCATGAGGTCTTCATGCTCAAAGATAGCACTAGGGAAAACAGGAATGTTAAACATACAGGGCTTTCTCTTCAACGAGAGAGATTTTTACCTGCTGGGAATGGAGGTAGTTAATAACCTGGTGATCCTTGCTATCTGTAGGATCATGTCTCATCCAACTTCCCCAAACTATTATGTTTATCTCAGACTTTTCCCAGACCTCTAAGCACTGTTTCTCAGTCAGTAAAACCCATTCTTATGGAAGAGTTCACAAGTACTTTGCAAAAGGCATGTACTTTGCCAAAGGGTTTTAATGTACTCATCCCTTAAGTTTTATTGTGATAATTGTCACAAGGAAACTTTTCTCCCCAAAGTTGTACTGTGTTTAAATATGTGAAAAATAAATGGCTCAGAGTCAGACTCCAGAAGTTTGAACCAACGCCAGCCAACTAAGCCTTGTTCAACAGGACTTCCTTCTTGCTTCACACAGGTGGGGTTGTTAATCTGCTGGCCATGGCGCTTGCAGGGACCCCCAAAGAATTCAAAACTCCTGAAACTGACTTCTCATGCCTTGAATGGTGCTGGGCTTTCAACATTCCTTGCAGTCATCTGCCTCCTCCAGGCCAAGTACCTGTCTTTGACGACAAATTCTGCATTAATGAGAAATATATTAAGTTTGAACGTTTTCCATTTCCAAAGACATATGCTATGTTCTTTCTTCTGTAAAAGTTTTCTTGGAGAAGTAAAGTTGATGTTAAGTCCTAGCTATGTTTAGGGGAACAGAGAAACACTTTCCTCGCCAAACATACTTCTTCTCTTTACTCAAGAATTTTCTGCAGAAGTCACTTGAAAGAAAGGGGTCAAACTTGGGGTCCGAAGACCTGGAGTTGAATCCAAGTTTTCCTGAGCACTTGTTATGCAATGTTGGGTAATTTTTAATCCTTCCTGGGCCATCTGCATAATTAGGGAGATGGTAACTTTGTCAAACAACCAATAATATATGAATCGTATCTGGTATCTGCCATTAACTCAATACGTGGCATCTAGAATTTAGTCTGCCAGAATGTGACAAGGGTCAAAACCTGAGCTTTCACTCCAGGTAGACCCATCTTAGTATCCATATCAGTACCATGATTTTGGAAATTCATTTAGCTTCCAGATTTTGTTTTGCAATAAAGTATTAGTGAAAATTAATGTGCTTGGAAGGAATAGAAGGGCTGTTTGTAATAATCACTCAATGAGCAGTGTGTGCTTTATAAGCAGTAGCTGTTACACCATTAATGTTTCTATCAGGAAGCCGAATGAATTTCCAAAATTATAGTACTGATGTGGATACTAAGCCCTAAGGCCATGCAAGCCAGCAAGCTGAGGCTTGTACAGAACAAGCCCATGCACATGGAGAAAGCAAGGGGCACCCAAACCACATTGCTTAGGCCAGAGACCGTACAGGCAAGAGAAAGACTTCCTTCATGCAGTAAACATGACACACAGGGATGTCATGCCTTCTCACTGCTCATCTCCTTCTTGAAGGCGTCCTCATGCATGTGGCTTTGCTCTGGTGGCATCCCACCCATTCCAGCCACAGCCAAACTTAATAAACTACATAAAATCAGTGGTAAAGAAAAACCTGCAGTCATCATGTTATAACACCATTACAATAAGTTACAGACAAATTGAGATTTTAAAACGTTAACATAAGAATAAACAATAAGTAAACAATGGACTTTATTTGAGAAGAGGAAATTTTTTCTAAACTTAAAAGAACCCTAAAATACAAAACATAATAAACTTGTCTATATAAAAAAGTTAAAACCTATTGAGAAAAAAGAAAGAAAGAAAAAGAAAAGAAAAGCAAGCTAAATGACAAAAGTTGGCAATAATACTGACAGATAAGACTCAGGGAAGGAGAGGATATCTGTAATATAGAAAAGCCCAGAAATAAAGCATTATGGGTAGTACTGGGAGCAGGAAGCATGACACGGTCCACAGTGACAGGAACATAGATGACAATATATGTACAGGCATTTTCCAGTGTTCCAGTTAGCCAGGCAGTGAAAATGAAGACACTGTACCATCCTTTCTCTCCAAACTGCTAGCATTTAAAAAACAAAGTGATAGCTTCATTTACCAAGGGTTCTGGAAAAGTGGTATGTTTAAGGACTACTACAAAGAATTCAATTTGTCTATACCATCTCCAACCACCACACTAGGTTTGGAGACAAAACAACTCATTACGGAATGATAAATGTGTCAAAGAAGAAATCAAGAAAGAAATGACAAAAATCCCTGGAACTACATGCAAATGAAAACACAACACAACAAAATTTCCGGGACACACTGAAAGCAAGCCCAAGAGAGAAATGTACAGGTCTAAGTGCCTGTCTTAAAAAATCAGAAAGAGCACAATAAACAACTCAAAAAGTTGGAAAAATAAGAACAAACAAAATCCAAACCCAGTCAATGGCAAGAAATAATAAAAATCAGAGCAGAAACCAAGGAAACAATACAACAGAGTCACCAAATTTAAGAACTGGTTCTTTGAGAAGACAAACAACAAAAAATTGACAGACCCTTGGCCCAACTAACCAACAGAAAGAAAAATAGGACACAAACTAATGGGAAATTATAGAGAAAGATTACAACATACACAGAAGAAATTTAGAATATTATTTAGGAATACTTTAAAAAACCTTTACTCCCTTAACCTGAAAAGTCTAAAAAATGGATGATTTTTTTTTTAGTCAGCCAAACTGTAAAAATTAAACCAAGAAGTCAAGAACCTAAAGAGACACATAATAAATGAAGAGGTTGAAATAGTAATAAAAAGCCTGCCAGCTAAAAAAAACAAAGTTAAGAGTCAGCTGAATTCACAGCAGAGTTCTCAACAATAAAAGATCTCCGCCCATCCTTAAACTGTTCAAGATGGTAGAAACAGATGGAACACTTACAAACTCCTTTCACAAGTTACTCTAATACCCACGCTAGGTAAAGAGACAAGAAACAAAAAAAACCACAGGCCAACATCCCTGGTGAACATAGACTCAAATATACTCAATATAATACTTGCAAGCAGAGTGCAGACATGCATCAAAAAAATTATCCACTATGTCTATATTGGCTTTAGCCTTGAAATGCAGGCATGGTTCAACATACACAAGTCAATAAATGTAAGAAACAACATAAATAGACTTAAAGACAAAAATCACATGATCCTCTCAGTGATGCGGAAAAAGCCTTAGATAAAATCCAACATGTCTTCATGATAAAAAGTCCTACATAGGTCTGTACCAGATGAGTCCTAGAGCTGAGAGCAGAAGTGGACACAAGCCCCCATGTCTAACCCAGAACCAATCTCTAATTGACAGTCACTAGCAAATGGAAATGAGGAAACAAACTACTACTAAGGGTAGGCTACATTCTCAGCAGTGGATGACCAACAGAAAATGAACACAACTGCATCTTTGAAGGTTCCTTGTCTTGTAATGTCATTTCGGGACTTTATTGTTGCAGGATTTTTTTTTTATCTCACTGTGAAACTCTGAAATTGTGTTAATAAAATTAACCTTGGATCGGGGGGCAGAGCCAGCAATTAGTTGATAGGAATTAGCCATAGAGAGGATGGAGGAGCCAGGAATATGGATAGAGAGACACACAGGAGGGAGTAGGGAGAGACTTAGACTGGCGATCTTTTTGGTTTGGGATAAGTGGAGAGACGCTTCTCTTGCTTGGTCTCTGGGCAGAAAGAAAGGTGAGCTGGTTGTTTCTTGTCTTCTCTGATCTAGCAGATTTCCACCCCAACATTTGACTCCTGTGTCTTTATTGGTAAGTAGAACAATAGAGACTTTGTTAAAACATATACTTGGTGGCTATGGCCGACATGGTGCCAGTGGGACCACACATCCCACCAGGCCTCAGTTGAGTGGTAGGATGCTTGCTGATGGCAGGGAACCGGGGTGCAGACAGTAGTTAAAATATCAGTAGATTCAGGTGCAGCTACTAAGCCGACAAAAAACAGCACTTGATCCTTTTTTCCTTCTTTTTTAATTTTATCTTTTTTAAATTTTTTTAGTCTTTTTTAACCCGTCCTTTGCATATGTATCATGGCTTCTAGTTCTATGTTTTTATAGTATGGCTGGGTGTGTGAACAGGAAGGTTTCTGTGTTTGTATTTGTTTCTTGTACCTTCTCTTGGGCTCTTTTCCTTCTGTTTGTTTTGTCCTATTCCTATGTGTTTGTTTATATTTTATCTTACTATATTTTATTATATTATTATCCCTTAGAAGCCTGTTTGTCTTCTATTGAGAGACAGAAAGAGGGTTTCTGATGGGAGGGGGAAAGGGGAAAGGGGAAAAGCAATTCTATTTTCAATAAAAGAAAAAACAGCAGGTAAAAAGAAAAAAGAGTCCATGAATCTGAAAGACAGCAAGGAAGAGTATGTGGGAGACACTGGAGGAAAGAAAGGGAAGGAAGAAATTATTTAATCATATTACAATCTAAAAAAGGAAAATGAACAATAAAGAATTTTTTAAAAATTGTATCTGGGTATGGTGGGTGTACATCTTTAGTTCTAGCACTGGAGAAACAGGCAGGTAGATCATTATGAGTTCAAGGCCAGACTGGCCTAAAAAGAAAGAAAGGAAGAAAGGAAGAAGAGAATTAAATTTGTGTAATATCTTTAGAAAGCTATTTGTTATCAGATATTGAATATTTTAAAATGTTAGTATCCTTTGACCAATAATTACTTTTAATAATCTACCTTAAGAAACAAAAACAAATATCTGTAACACCAACGACCATGTAATATCATTTATAACAACAGGCTGAAATGTACAAACACGTAGAAGAGAGCATTTGTAGTCACTTAGGTATATACTTTGAATAATTACACATCAAACATTCTAAAGTATTTCATTAAAAGATACAAAATGCATTTGAGTTTATTTGGATTGTGTGTATGTACAGTTTTGTCTTCCTATACTTTCCTGGTTTTTTTAAGTTTCCAAATATGTATAAATAGTTCTTAACTGCTAATATATATATATACATCTTTATATATATATATATATATATATATATAATTGTCAGACTGTTAAGCACAGACTCAGAGTGAACGCAGATATTTTGTGAACACGTGCATCTGAGAGTTGTTGGTGACTTCAGTGTCACCCATCTCTGTTCCAAGGATGAGTGTGCTCCGCACAGCAGATTTGCCTGCTCAACATGCCCCACACTTCCTAATAGGGTCTCACTACGCATCTCTGTACAGCCTGGGACTTGAGATCCCCCTGTCTGCATCTCCTGAGGCCCAAATTACAGGCATGCATCCCCATACCTAGCTTAGTACCAGGCTCTTGTCACTGGACAATGACAAGTAGGGTGGCCACTTGGGGACAGATGAAGAGCAAGTCCTGGAAGTTTGGGTGACATAAAATCTGTATGTTTTGAGCCCAGAGCATCTGTGCATTCACATTATTCTGCAAAGTAATAGGATCCTCTGGGATCAAAGTATAAAAAGAACCATAGCATTTAATGTTATTCAGTGCCATGACATTTTCAAACAGAAGTTCTCTTGCTGATTCACTTCTCCCCATTCCCTGACCAACCCTTGCACCCTCACACCCTTATGACCTCCTTTCTTCTCTCACACCCACATGCTCTGTTGCCCCCTTTCCTCGACACCCAAGTCACCCCATTTTAGCCTCCTTTCTCATTTCATATCTTCGCCCACTCCCACCCTTGACTTTTACGCATAATGTAGACAGTATAAGCTAGGACCCTCTTACAAGAGAGAGCATTCACACACCGTTACAAGCGATGAGAGCTAACAGTGCTGTTTTCCTTTGCATCTGATGCGTTAGTCAATGGCCCTGACACTGGACTGCTCAGCATTCTCCAACTCAGCCAAGCTCCTGAGAAAGCACCTGCTCAGAATATCTACGTCTTACAGAATTCTGTGTTTAACTTTAGATCAAAGATCACATGTCACTCTAAACTATTCTGCTCTTAATAGTAAATGTATCTGTACTTATTAAGTCTTCTAAGATGTTTCCTGCCAAATACCTTTATTCTTTGTTTCAGGTCATGATGACCTTGATTCTCATTTTATGCCTGTGCTGTCTAGTTTCATGTCAACTTTACATGTGCTAAAGTCATCTGAGAGGAGGGAATCTCAATTGAGAAAAAGACTGTAGGGCATTTTCTTAGTGACTGATTAGTGATTGATGTTGGGGAAAGGCCCATTGTGGTGGTGCCACCCCTGGACTGGGGGAGTCTGCCAGATTCCAGCTCCAACTTTCTCCCACCTTTGGAAGGGTTCTTGGGTGGAGGAGAGAGGAAAGAGAAAATATTGGGTAGAAACATAGAAAGAGACGATAAGAAAGACAGGGACACAGGATAGCTTCAGGTGGGCCCTGGGTCAATATCCAGTCGCCCAGTCTTTTATTCAAAAGGGCTTTTTATAATATCCCAAAGGGAGAGGCAAAAGACTTCCCTCTTGCAAGATCAAAGCACAGCATACAGCCAAGTGTAGACCCTTCAAAATACCTGGTAACCATGCCTCTGGCCAAATTATCCCATTATGAAGCCCTGACCCTGAGTAAGGTCTCACTAGGAAGCCTCTGTGGGCCACCACACTGGACAGGTGGTCCTGGGTTGTATAAGAAAGCAGGCTGAGCAAGCCATGGAGAGCAAGCCAGTAAGCAGCACCCCTCCACGTCCTCTGCATCAGCTCCTGCCTCCAGGTTCCTGCCCTGTGTGAGTTCCTGCCTTGGCTTCCCTCAGTGGACTGTGATGTGGAAGCCAAATAATCGAACCCACAACTTGCTTTTGGCCATAGTGTTTCATCACAGCAACAGTAGTCCTAACTAAAACACTGTCTAATTTACTCCGAGATTTCAGGAACATAAGAGAAGAAAGCATTTTAGTAAGGGACACAGCCAAACAATGGAAGAGCCCAAAGAAAAGGAGTCTACTTGAACCCGAGGTACAGAAGCAGTCTTAGCTCCTCCCCTGACCCTGACTTCAGTATTGCTGATCCTCCATTACACATTATATTTAATCCCAAGAGGATTGTAACCCCACTATGGGCAGATACCCATTCATTTCGGCCTTGCAGTACAGATTCAAGGCCCCTAAAGTTTGTTTCTTTGCTATTTTTGAACAAGTTACTTAACCCTGTGCATCTATGGTGAAAGCGGAGACAATAAAAGTACCTCCTCCTAGTGTTGTGGTGAGAGTGGAATGGATATTTTATGCCCATTGCTTAGCACAGAACCTGCCCAAAGTAAGCCTTGAATGTGTTTGAACTACAGTGAAGCTCAGCACTGGTCATAAACCTTCTTCCAAAGGGCTCTCATTAGCAACACCATTTGATACTGACAAGTGTGTGTGTGTGTGTGTGTGTGTGTGTGTGTGTGTGTGTGTGCATGTGCCCACGTGCACGTGTGTGTGTGTGTGTGTGTGTGTGTGTGTGTGTGTGTGTGTGGAAACTGAAGCTGAAGAAAGATACAGAATAAAGGAAAGGCAGAGGGGAGCAGTGAACTTTTAAACAAGAACACAACACTTGATGGAAAGGTCTATAATTCCTATGCTTTATTCAACTATTCAAAAGTAGACTTTGAAATAAAATCAATAGTGCTGAGAAAAAATGGAAAGTCATTTACTTACCTTCCTGCTTTCCTCCCGACCACATTCAACCCACCTCTGAATGACAATGATAGATTTTATTTTCAGAGAGCTGGTAACATAAATTGAGTACTCTTCCTTAGTAACCTATCCCCTTTCTCTGTGACAAATGAATAAAGTGTAAACTTAGACTCTATAAGTGGGTGTATCTGCAGAACTGAAACTGACTGACTGGATAGGAACACACAGGGATGCAAATGTATCTGTCCTATTGGTCCCAAACTATCAACCAGCAAATATAATTTGTAATAAATAGGAAATCATTGCCAAAAAAGATGTACTTTTGTTTCCATATTTTCAGGAAAACTTTGCATTTTCCCTAAGTTACAAAACCTTTCCTTGAAATAAAACATTTTCAAATTAAACATCTGGTGGGGAATCACAGTCAAAATATGTAAGGAACTCAAACAACTCAATGAAAAGGATAGTGGTTGATCATCACCAGGAGACTGAGAAGCATCTAGGAGGTTGGTAAAGGACAGATCTGGGTGGGAGGGTGGCTAGAGAGCTTTAGCCGAGGAGAACGAACCCAGTCTGGATGTGAACACTATCCCTGTGGGGAACTTCGGGTGAGAACCCTGGGAGACTGAAAGGGGAGAAATAAGAGAGACTTCTCACACAGGCATCCCACTCAGCCTCCCAGCCACCTCGATGAGAACTGCTTTACCCCTCAGGACCCTCTTCACCATGATGAATTCAAACTTTTGAAACTGTGTGGCAAAATATTTCCTCCCTTATGTTACCTCCGATATTTTGTCCCAGGTATAAAAAGTCTACCATAGCAAGAAAACAGATAACTTTATTAAAGAGAAGAAAGTAGCCTTTTATGTTTTAAATATAAAGTATTCTCATAGGCTGTGTGTGTACACTTGTTCTCCACGCTGGTGGCACTGCTGTGGGAGGTTATGAAACCTTTACAAGGTAAGGACTGGCTGGTGGAGACAAGTCACAGGAGGCAGACATCGAGGGCTACCACCAAGTCCTGTTTCTGATTCTGTCTTTGTGCTTCTTTTTCCTCCCGTGGAGATCTCCCTCATCTTCCCACAGCCATAGAGTCACACTACTACTCCTTCCCACCATGATGGGCTGAAACTGTGAACCAAAGTAAGCCTTGTCATTTCTGTTGGGGACTTTGTTAAATTGGGAGAAATCAGTGTCAAGAGTGAGGTTGTGCCTTTTATTGTGTGAGGTTGTGTGTTTATCAGTGATAAACCTGATCATGTAGACCTTAAGCCTTTGAAACTGGTTTGTGAGAAGAATGTGGAAGAATTGGAAGCTACAGGCTTGAAAAATAGCAGAATTCTTTACAACTCTGCTGGAAGTTTGGAACACAAGGGTACAAATAGACATACAGGCTGTACAGCCTGCATTCATGAGATTTCAAAGAATAAGGACTCTATCAGGAACAGGATTAGAGGTTGTTCGTGTTACATTCTGGCAAGGAATCTGAACATGTCTGCCTATGTTCTAAAAATGTACATGAGGCTGAATTTCACAGTAATGCATTCATCTATCTCAGAGAGGAATGCTCAAGCAGAATAACATCCAGGCTGTGGCATGGCTACAGGTCGCTGTTTTTAGCCAGATTTACATTGAGAAATAGGGATGAAGTAGAGCCAACAATCTGTCCTGATACACTATTTTCATGTTTGCCTACTCCTTCCTGTTTTAGAAAGACTGTCCCTAACACTCTGATCAACATGTGCACACTCTCTGACATTCAACCATATATTATTATAAGTTGGATATAGAGTATTCCCCAAAAGATATTGAAGTGTTGATTCTTGCAGCACTCAGAGGTGGAGCTTGGCAAGTGATTGCATCATAAGGTCTCTTATTTCATCAATAGATTTATTCCAGTTGTTGATTCAAAATCTGAATGGAACATTGGAAGGTGGTGGATATTCCAGAAGGCAATGTGCAAGCTGGGGAAATCTGGTCAGTAAGAGTGTTCTCTGTAAAGATAGACCCTCAATAGTCTCCAGCCCCTTCCAGTCACTCTCTGCTTCCTGGCTACTGTGAGAGAAGCTGTTTCCTCCACCACATGCTCCCTACCATGCTGTTCTGCCTAGACACAACTGGTCTGGGTAACCTGAAACCATAAGCTGGGTAAATATTTCCTCTTTTAAAATAGTATGTTAAATATCTGTCACAGCAGTAGAAAGTCTGACAAATATATACAACCTTTACTCGTCACAAACTTTCAAGAATTTTCCTATTTATTTGTTACCTCATTGGTTAGTTGACTTGAAAGTACCAAAAATAATGCAGAATCATGTTGTCTAGTACACAGTACTTAAAATAATTCCAGGAACACAGTAGGTGTCTGATAAACTTCTATTGAATGAATGAAGAAATGGATGGATAGAAAATTCCTTTTCTGTTTCCTTAAACTAGTAGAGTCTTCTCAGTTCTCTTGTGACCTGGGCATAAAATATAAAATGCCAAGAGAAAAGTCTTAGCTGTCTCTCTGAAGGGTCAAATCTTTAGGCAGGTTTGGGAAAGAATCAAATAGAAAACAATTATGAGCCTGCTTTTCTTATTCTCCATACACAAGGCTAGAGAAATGGATCGGTGGTTAAGAGCACTGGCAAAAGCACCAACACACATAAAATAAAAATAAAGAAATCTTTAAAAACAGAGTTCTCTGCACATTGACTCTGACACACAACATTTTCCAAAAATGGTCACCAAATACTTCCTATTCTATATCCTCCTCTTACAAAGTGAGTTTGAGATTCCTACTGATAGATGGGGTCTATATATACGCTGCCTTGAATCCATATACATGTATAACATTATTTTTACAAGTTCCCCTTCAACAACAAAGTACAAGCAGACAAGAAATGAGTCTATATCATGAAAGTTAAAGCCACTTGGCTCATTCATCCTCAGAATCCAGCTACCATCCTGTGAAGACAGCAGAGCAGCTGCACACAGAAACAGTATTTAGATGTTCTCCTCTGAGGTCTAGATGAAAGCCAAGAGCAATACTCCCTGAAAATGCTTTCTTGATGAATCCAGTCCCCCAGCACCTAGGGGACCCATGAGCTGTTCTTATCATGAGGTGTAAATAAACTCTCAGATCTCTTCTGTCCAAATTCCTAGCCCATAAAGCCCACAAGCATAATAAAATCATTTTCAGAGGCCATAACCTCTGGGTGTTTGTTAAAAACAATAGAACTACTTCATTGTCATAACAAATCTTGAACTTCTGTGCCATCTGGACGAGAGGTAGTTCTAACAGAAGTTTAAAATGTATGGTCAAGGGTGTAACTCTTAATGTGCACTAAGTGGTACTTCAGTATGATCGATAGCTCATGAGAGCCAATTGTGTCCACCTCTCCACTGGCTGTGGTTGGTAAATTTATATCAGGGAAGGTGGTAAACAGTTCAAACCAGGGCTCTAACCACTAATATCTGGTTTACCAGCGTAGCCTTATCTAGTGGCTATTCTTGGCTGTCAGCTTCACTAATAGGCTCATATGTTTGAACGTTTGGTCCCCAATTGTTGAACAGTTTGAGAGGATTAGGAAATTGAGGCCTTGTTGGAGTAGGTGTGGCCTTGCTGGGGAGAATGTGTCACTTCAAGTGGGCTTTGAGGTTTCAAAGGCCAGCACCAGGTCCAATGTCTTGCTCTCTGCCTGCTCTCTGCAGATCAGGATGTAAAGCCGCCACATTGGGCCCCTCTATTTGTGGAAAGGACAGCACTTTGTCCTTACTGGAATGGATACTTATTCTGGTTATGAATTTGCCTTTCCTTTATGTAATGTTTCTGTCAAAATCACCATCCATGAACTAAGCCACTCTAATAAATATCATATATATATATATATGTATTATATATATTCATTCTATCAGATTCTATCAGTTCTGTTTCTCTAGAGAATCCTGACATTGGAAATGTGTGTTTTCGTGTCTCAATTATGTTTTCACTTTATTGAAGAGAAAAATCATGGAGCATAGGTGTTTTTATTAGCACTTTTTTATCCTACGCTGCTTTAATAGACATTTCAAGGTTGAACATATGCCTAAGAACTGCAGTTTGGCCCCCTCTGCTCTAGAAGTCTCCACAAGGACTTCTCTGTGGACTGTTCCATCCCTATTGTGTTCCTGACAGTGCTTATGAGGGCAAGTGCACCAGGCCTGGGTATTCTGGAAAAGCTAAGTGCCCCATGATTCCCTAGAGAAAGGCGATTTCCTTTCACCACATAATGTGTGTTTATGGAAAGCTCCTGCTGCCCACAGCTGGCCCACGGGCTGTTGCAGGTTCCAAGGGAGAGGCACAGCAGGCACCCTATGTTCCTCTCTGTGGGGGCTGAAAGCCACACACCGGACTGGGACATACACTGGAGGATGAGTCAAGCCTGCAGATTAAAGCCTCTCATAAAAGCAGGTAGAATTGAATTATCAAGTCAGTCTCCTGGTGTGTAAGTGGTACTTTCTGATACCTACTTTAATAAATTACATCTCCAGTGTATCATTTGCATAGCTATTAAATATCCTTATTATGAGGATAGGAAATTGAGAAGTGAGGGCTAAAGGCTCAAGCCGTGTGTTAGTTAGCACAGTGGGAATGCCAGAAGTAAAGCCAGCTCTCTCCTCTCTTAGTGTTTGAGGGAGAAGTGCTTTAACATCGCAACAGCAGTTCTGCTTCTAACAATTTATCCTACAGATGTATGTCACGTGGCCCAATTAACAAGAGACTGTATGAGAATGTTCATCAAGGAGTTACTTGGGTATGTTAACAGATCACTAGATAAATACAGATGTACACATGATGAGATATTTAAAAGAAAGTTTTTTAAAGAAAGAGACAAAGTGAATTTTAAATATTACCATCACAAAACAAGTATTTGATGTGAAAATGAATCAATTAATTTTATTTAGTAAGCACACACATATATATGTATATGTACACATGTGCCTCACATTGTACTCTATGGATATATAGTTACATTTTGTCAATACACAATAAAATTACAAAGGCAGTAGATTCAAATGCATGTATTTAGGAACATCTCTAAAATACTTTAAAAGATACAGGCATAGCATAGTCTCTCTATATATGAAAGAATATATCCATATACACAAGTGTTTGCACAGAAAATATCTAGAAAGATATGGAAACACATGTGGGAGGGATTTGGGTCAGTTTCAGAACCAGAAGTTCAGACTGAAAAAGAGCTTGGCTTTTCATCTCACACAGTTTTGCAGTATTTGTTTTCTCTATCCTGTATGTATGTGTGTGTGTGTGTGTGTGTGTGTGTGTGTGTGTGTGTATATATATATATATATATATATATATATATATATATATATATTAAGCTTAACAAATCACAATGCTAACTCACTAATAATTCAGTATAGCACGATGAAAGACCTTGCTAGAGTTGAGATGCTTGAATCCTGCAGGCCTTTTGTTTTCTTTACTTCTCTTGTGCCTAGCAAGGTCCCTGGTTACACTGGATCAAAACTTTGGAGATCCACTGTCATCCCATGCTGCTCACAGAGGCGTTTTCCAGAAAGGTTAAAACTGTTTTGTTTATGCCTGAACAATCTCTGGTGCACAGTGGGTAAATAAATAAACAAGCATGTCAGATGGTGGCTGATCTATAAAGAAAATGCAGCAGAGCGGGCCTAGAATGAGGTACAACTTTTATGAGGTTATAAGGGAAAGGCTTGTTAAATTGATGTTTGAGTGAAGACTGACATAAAGCTATCAGGTGGAGGGGATGTCCAGGCAGATGAGTAGCAAGTGTGGAGGCCCTAGGATAGAGTGTGCTTAACCAAACAGTGCGCTGAATTCCTTCAAAACTTTCCCTTCAAATGGACACAGATCATTCATGGACTTAACACATACATCAGTATGACAGATTTTTAACTATTTCTGATTTCTTTCATTTCTAGGGTTAAAAGATATTAACCAAGACAACCACTTTATTCTCTCAAGCAAACATCCCAAGGGAATAGACTTCGGTTGGCAGCCTGACAGAATTGAAGTGAGTTGGTGCAATAGAGCTAAGTCGATTTCTCTAAGAACAAATGTTGCTTACTAACCACT